>NC_143026.1:60672954-60981136 GCF_057628025.1 Oncorhynchus mykiss
GGTAGTCATTCAAAACTCATGTTTAAGACTTTTATTCCAGTCCATGCAACTTATGTGTGTTGTTAAGAATTGTTTTTCTCCTGAAGTTATTTAGGCTTGCCATAACAAAAGGGTTGAATAGTTATTGACTCAAGACATTTCAGCTTTAAATTTTTTATTAATTTGTAAAAAAAATAAAAAAATACATGTAAAAACATAATTCCGCTTTGACATTATGGGGTATTGTGTGTAGGCCAGTGACACAAAATCCCAATTGAATCCATTTTTAATTAAGGCGGTAACACAACAATATGTGTAAAAAGTCATGGGGTGAGAATACTTTCTGAAGGCAATGTACATACCCATAGCCATACACACACACAACAAAAACTATCTTTGTTCTCAAGGAGAGTTATGGCAGGAACTATGGCAGATATGTGCCTGAGGGCAAACTTGGTTCCTTGTTTTGCATTTGCAGAGGTATGAGGAATAAGCTATTGAATTGGTTTGAATTGACATCACAATTTACATCGTAATCAAAGAGAAACAAAAACATGGAGGAAACATGATAGGCCGAGATCTACCAATTATGATAAGAATAGTTTGTTTTCTCCTCTCTTTCCTGGAATGCATAAATGGATAGATGAATGCAAGTCATGGGAGGGCTGACGCCGAACATATGGGTCAACAGAACTGTTATGACTTTTAACCTCTGTGTGGAATTCCGATTTTGTTTTGGTTTTTGCCAGTGGTGGTGGCGTCTTCTCTGTGATTTCCTGCCCCGGCAGCTATCATCCTGTGATGTTTGGGTTCCTCTCTGCTCTCCCTTTCTCCCACACTGGTCCCTAAGGTACTCTGCATGAGGCTGAGGTCACTGTTTGGTTGTGTGACTACTCGGCTGTGTCCAATTTATTGGACAGCTCTTAATGCAGTGACCAAAACAGAAAAACAAGAGAGGGAGGTAGGAAGGGAGAAATAAAGAAAGAGACAGTGATGACAAAGGGAGAGTGGCAGTTGTAGAGAGCAACCCACATCACTTCCTTCCTGTTTCCTTTGTTTCAATTCACTGGTGAGCCTTGACCCCAAGCCATTACAATACACACAACTGATCTGTGCAAGCAAACACACACAGATGCATGCAGGCACGCACACACAAACGCATGCACACTATCAACCTGCACGCACGCATACATGCACGCACGCATGCATACATGAACACACACATGTATACTGGGTAATGGAATGCATTTCACATCGCATAGAATTAACACTAAGACACTGTAATTTACATTGTATTGACAGGTTTGCCTCACTGTAACCAACATGTTCGGTCTGTTGTGTTCACGTGTCTCTATAGTGAACATGCCCAGCCTGTAGTTGTTTCATGACCTGCATCTGTAATCTGAGCATGCATCCCTATCCATCAGGTGGACACACACTGTTCCTCAACAATAGAGATGCTGGCTCTTGGATGCCTCCCAAGCAACTGGTTTCTCCCTTGTACACAGTGTGTGTGTTTGTGTGTGTGTCTGCATGCGCGTGTGTGCGCGCGCCCAGGTGCCCTCATACAGAGATTAGTGAGGCGTGCCCATTCAAATCAGTATATTTATTTTATTTTACCTTTATTTAACCAGGCAAGTCAGTTAAGAACAAATTCTTATTTTCAATGACTGCCTGTTCAGGGGCAGAACGACAGATTTGTACCTTGTCAGCTCAGGGGTTTGAACTTGCAACCTTCCGGTTACTAGTCCAACGCTCTAACCACAATGCTCTAACCACTAGGCTACCCTATTATTGCCATGCTGAATTACAGGTAGATGTTATCAAGACAGGAGTCAACATATCTCAACAGAATCATCTCACTAACGCACAGATACAATCACACAGAGTGGCACCTTATAGACAAGGGAACCCAGCTCAATTACACAGTATTACACTACACCACTGAGAAATGTAGAGATGGGTAGCAGCAAAAGTTGAATCAGACCCATTTGAATAGTGTCAAACAGTGTACTCAGTCTAGCTTTACTCACACTTATGAATAAATGGGTCGAGAGAGAGAAAGAGAGAGAAAAAAGGGAAGTGGTATACTGTTGCTGACCACACCCTGTCTTGCCCTCTGGTCAGGTAAACCTCTCTCGCTCTGGGAGGCTCAGCTCTCCCACGCTCTGCTATCAGCATAGCTCATCACTGGCAATGCCTCAGAGTACCATGTGGATTTCTCGAATGCTAGGCTACAGTGAGATCACTCACCTGGATACTGTAGGTCCAATTGATAGTCAATCAGAAGTCAGTGCACTGTTGTTCATTCAGATAGATGCATAGGATGAGTAAAAGGGAGATATATAAAAATACTGCAGTTTACCATAGAATACTACAGTACTTACTATAGAATTCTGTAGTAAACTGTAGTATACTATACTACACACTAGTATCCCTCGATCATGTGTAGTACTTACTATATAATTTTGTAGTATACTGCAGAGTACTATAGTAAATACTACAGTATACTACAGACCACAAAAACATCACATTAAATACTACAGTAATGACTGCAAAAACACTACATTCCGCAAAAACACTACATTAATTACTATAGTATATTATACTACAGTATCTACCACTTACAGGTTATGGAACATTTGCTCTCTGAGTATTTTGTCCAGTAGATTTCCTCAAGGAGAAAGCTACAGTATACTACAGTCATGTCCACAACACTACAGTGAATACTACCTGTCAGGCTGTATCACCGCCTGGGACAGCAACTACACCACCCGCAACCGCAGGGCTCTCCAGGGGGTGGTGCGGTTTACCCAACGCATCACCGGGGGCAAACTACTTGCCCTCCAGGACACCTACAGCACCCGTCACAGGGAGGCCAAAAAGGCCATCAAGGACATCAACCACCTGAGCGATGGCCTGTTCACCCCGCTATCATCCATAAGGTGAGGTCAGTACAGGGGCATCAAAGCTGGGACCGAGAAACTGAAAAACAGCTTCTATCTCAAGGCCATCAAATTGTTAAATAGCCATAACTAGCCGGGTTCCAACCGGTCCAACCGGTTACGTAACCCTCCACCTTAGAGGCTGCTGCCCTAAATACATAGATTTGGAATCACTGGCCATTAAATGCTGTTTACATGCTGCTTTGCTCATCTCATATGTGTATACTGTATTCTACTATATTTTAGTCAATGCCACTCCGACATTGCTCAATGTAATATTTATGTATTTCTTAATGACATTTTTAAACTTTTAGGTCGAGTGTATTGTTGTGAATTGTTAGATACTACTGCACTGTTGGAGCTAGGAATACAAGCATTTCACTACACCCGCAATAACATCTACTAAATATGTGTATGTGACCCATACAATTGGACGAGATTTGATATGATTTAGAGAATTTTTACCATAGTACACTATAGTATTTTTTATATGTGGGTAGATACAGGAGAGAGAGAGGGGAATAGAGAGTAGATGAGATGCATTGGCTCATAACTATTGACAGCAAGGGGTCTGAATGGTATGCTCTTAGTTTGAATACTAGTATGTACTGTATATGACACTATAGAGTTAATCTCATTATGGTTCAAATCAGGACAATCCCCTCTTTAAAACTGCCAGTGAGGTATTCAGAATAAGTGCAGCTATGTAATAAAAATGGCATTTTATTCTATCTGAGTAGTTCTGGTGCTATAAACAAAACACAATATATCTTTATGACTGCTATCAAAAGGACTTTGGCAGTACAGGTGTGCTCAGTGCAGCACAACAATGTATCTGTGAACACACTACCATCACCAGCTATTTGGGTGGGCCCTACTTCATCATTCCAGATATAGAACATGTAGACAAACTCAAGCTGGCTCTGGCTAGGGCTTCCAGGCACTGACCTTAATCCATGCAATTTCTCAGCGTTTCAAAACCAGTATTTTGAAATAACTCAGAAGTACACTCCCAGGGCCTGTATACTTAACTCCTCCTTTTCCCATCTCTCAGTTTCCTGTATTTTTCTCTTCCCTATGGGGCCTTCATGTGGAGTGCTTGCGGGAGAGGAGGAGAAAGAGAGAGAGGGGGGGGGGGGAAGGGTTAAAAAAACGGGTCAGAAAAGCTGAGCTGGGATAAGTACTTATGCATTAACCTGATGAAAAACAACAATAATCTGGAATTAGATTCCGATCAGCAAGGAGCGCACTAAGGTCCACCGAGACTGTTGTTGTCTCACTAAGTGTTAACAAGGCTATCACAAGGTCAGGGTGGATGTGCCAGAGCAAAGGGGGGGTCCATTACACTGTCTTTTGAGGCAAGAATGCCAAATAAAGATGTCCTGTCATTGAAAAGGTTCCAGGGGACCTGTCTTCAGCACTGACTGTGTCCCTCAATAAGTGATGTAGTGGTGCTTTGAGAAGTGGGGATACTCTAAGTCTGCCCGGCGAAGGAAAGGTGCCCTATGTGGAAAAATGTGTTGAGAAACAGTGACATGCACTCTGAATGACCTAAAATGATAAATCACATATTGGTTTTTGACAGTCAGGCCAACCCAGGCCTACTATTAAAAAAGATAAACAGAATCAGAAATTCACAGGTTTCAGATTTTCCCCATTTTATTTCAGGTTTTAGTTATCAAAGTCACACTTCTTTTTTTTTTTTCAGAAAAAAACAAAACAAAATTGGATGCTCTAAGGCCATAACAATGCTTAAACCACACAACGCGAACACTTTTGTGGTCTGGGAAAAATGTAATAAATGTAGATTTTTTAAAATTCAAGTGTGCAGGCACTTAGCACTACTGTTAGACTAGCTGTGTTTCTGTAGCACATGAGATAGAGTTTGCAAACCAAATGGCCACTGGATTGATGCTAGTTGTAGCTAGTTAACCGTTTAATAGGGAAGGTTTTTGGGAAAGCCTTTCCATCTACCAGAAGACAATTAGGTCTATCATTATCATTGCTATATTTTTTCCTGCTCCTTAATTGTTTGAAACCTGGACATTTTACTTCATATTATGAGGCATGTCTTACCTTGCTTCAAAGTCGCCTGTAGCCAAAATCCCACCATACAAACGTGGAGACAGTTATTTTTAGAACGACTTGTGTATCCTGTTCGATTGGTTTTCTTTCCACTTTCTTTCATTGCCTTGCAACCAAAGGCAATAAATATCCTAATCATATTAGCAAGCCATGATAGTTCTTGCCTCTTTAAATCCCCCCCTCTTTTTAACTGATATTTCCACCTATGTCTGTCCATGAAACCGCTTGAACGTCTGGTGCACATTTTAGAACTGTGTTTTCCCGCAAATTGCATTTATGGAACATTCACGTGTAGGCCTACTGCCATGTGTACATTGCTGCGCCTTAAATGTGAATAAATAATAGTTTATCAACACTTTAAGCGTATACCTCCACTACACTACCTTGATACGTATCAGTGGGGATTAAAGTGAGTATACAGCGTATACCTGCATATACCCTCCACTACACCACTGCCCTCAATGTACTCTACTGTACTTTGCTGAATTTAGAGTCAGGGAGTATATCCTCTGGGTCACACATGCCTGAGCACGCTACCAAAACATTAAGCATATTCAGGAAAAACAGGAGAGGGTTGCTAAATATAGGCTTGCTGTGTTGTGTTTGACCTGTCCCAGAGCCGTTGGCCTGTGGAGGGAGGGAGGCATAATGGGGCTGGTGTGATGGAGAGAGCAGCCATCGTTTGTGCGTGTGTGAGTGTGTGCTGCTGCCATAGACCCACAGGCAACCCAGCTGGTCTTGTTGTTCCTCCAGTTTGACCATGCTAATGCTATAGCCTCCTGGGTCTCTTCTGACAGGTCCACAATTCTATGATTTGATTTATCATCTGGAATGTTTTTGTGTGTGTGTGGGTGCGCACGTGTGTGTGGGTGCGCACGTGTGTGTGTGCGGGTACGCGTGGGTGCGCACGCGTGCGCGCGTGTGTGTGTCTGTTTCAGGTCCAGCAGTGTCCATCTGCAGGAAGTGTGTAAGATAAACAAGCGTCATGGCGGATGGAAGCAGGGCCAGGACAGACAGGACAGACCCCTGTGAGTATGCCCTACTGATTTATGGGCAATGCTTTCCATTCCTCCTTCTCTCCTGAACAAGGGCCGTTAAGAGGGAAGCAATGTTTATTTTTTTGTCAGCCATTGCACTACATGAAACATGACTACATCGCTATGTACTTTTGATAATAGTTTGCCTGCATATGCTTGTTACCAGTTTCTTCAATTGCCCGAAACTCAAAGTAGTCATAGATTGATTCAGCCTCTAGCTCCTCATCATTGAAACAGTGAGCCTGGTTTAAACTGAGCCTCTGGTGATATGCTGTAGTTGAACAAAAAGTCCACATTTGTTTTGGGCCAAGATTCTCTCTCTGTCTCTTCTTCTTGATCTCAGATTCTCCCTATTGTTAAATCCACGAGGTCTACTTTTGTACTCCAGTGGACCAAAAATAACAAGCAGTGTATGCGACTATGCACACGCTTGTGTGCACTAGAACTTCCTGCAGGCCAAGAAGACACTGGGAGGAAGTGACATAAGAATCCAAAATAATATTCACTGTTTCATTTGTGGCACCATGTAGAACAATACTTTCCAGTGAGATTGAACAATGGACCAGGGAAATAATTAACCAATTTACAAGGAGAGTTTCAGCTATTCTTTGAACAGAGCACAAAGATAAAGTACGGGGTGTTAGAGAAAAGCCAACGGAAATGTAAGGAACAACATCATTCAGGAGCGGTATAGGTTATCCTCTTATTTTAGCCATAATAAAAAAAGGAAGGCATCACTATCATCATCTTCGTTTCAGAGTGAGGCAAAAGAACAATGAGTGACAACTTTCTGGGTGACGTACTTAACATTCTGTTGGTACTTTTCCAGCACGATACTGCTTATTGACATGCCAAACTGGAACTGGTTCAATCCAGTATGCCATCTAATGTTAAAGTCCTTTATGAGTTATACCACAGCAACGTATTCAGTTGATACTTACCAATGCCTGAAAATGTGACATGACAATGTGGCAGCACCTGAGAATATTGTGTTTATATTATTGTACTTGAGTGTTCACATAACCTCTTTACAGAATGACACCGGTTTGAACTTTGACACCAGTTTGAAATTTGCTTTGCGGTATTGTGAAACTGTCTGCTAAAAAAAAATAATCTGCTGTTACTTTCACAGTAGTTTGAGGATGATTCAGTCTGAGTGTGTCAGCTACTCCCAAGCAAATGACACAATCATGCAGTTCTACCAGTCAGCTTCTCTTTCTCTCTCTCAATTTCTCCCCATCTCTCTCAGACAGGCACAATTAATGAGAAGGAGGAGTAGTGAGCACACTGACAATGTCAGCTAAGATAAATATCTGTCCCACACTGTAAACCAAATGCTGGCCAACAGTCTCAGGGCCCTCCTCCTTTCTGATCCACCACAGTTCTAAGTTCTACTTATTTTCTGAGCATTGCACAAAACATTTTTCTAATAATCTACACTATACCAATTATAAGGAAACGTTGCCGTAACATTCCTATTCTGACAACCAATTCCCACTCGACGCTACACATGAGACGGCACACTCCCCCATAGGGAAACATCATCCCACTTTCCTGCATCATCTCACGAAATTCAGAGAATAAGAAAGCACACAGGCTAATTGATCAATACCCTTAGCACAGTATTGACCTTTCACCCCTCCTATGCTGCGTTTAGACAGGCAAGACAAATTTGGATATTTTTTTCACGAATAGGTTTTTTGAACAATCAGATCAGCTCATTTTTTTTGAATAGATCTGATGTGATTGGTTAAAAGACAAATTAGTGGAAAAAATGTCAGAATTAGACATGCTGGCTACTACGGACACAGATATGGCTTGTTCTGCCCATGGAGAGTTACTGTACAGTGCTACTATGCCTGCCGGGCAAACTCTGAGGAAGAGACAATTAAGACACAGTAACAATATCATATCTGGTAATAGTATGAGACAGTAGTGCTTTGTTTTGAGTATACAGTGCCTTGCGAAAGTATTCGGCCCCCTTGAACTTTGCGACCTTTTGCCACATTTCAGGCTTCAAACATAAAGATATAAAACTGTATTTTTTTGTGAAGAATCAACAACAAGTGGGACACAATCATGAAGTGGAACGACATTTATTGGATATTTCAAACTTTTTTAACAAATCAAAAACTGAAAAATTGGGCGTGCAAAATTATTCAGCCCCTTTACTTTCAGTGCAGCAAACTCTCTCCAGAAGTTCAGTGAGGATCTCTGAATGATCCAATGTTGACCTAAATGACTAATGATGATAAATACAATCCACCTGTGTGTAATCAAGTCTCCGTATAAATGCACCTGCACTGTGATAGTCTCAGAGGTCCGTTAAAAGCGCAGAGAGCATCATGAAGAACAAGGAACACACCAGGCAGGTCCGAGATACTGTTGTGAAGAAGTTTAAGGCCGGATTTGGATACAAAAATATTTCCCAAGCTTTAAACATCCCAAGGAGCACTGTGCAAGCGATAATATTGAAATGGAAGGAGTATCAGACCACTGCAAATCTACCAAGACCTGGCCGTCCCTCTAAACTTTCAGCTCATACAAGGAGACGACTGATCAGAGATGCAGCCAAGAGGCCCATGATCACTCTGGATGAACTGCAGAGATCTACAGCTGAAGTGGGAGACTCTGTCCATAGGACAACAATCAGTTGTATATTGCACAAATCTGGCCTTTATGGAAGAGTGGCAAGAAGAAAGCCATTTCTTAAAGATATCCATAAAAAGTGTTGTTTAAAGTTTGCCACAAGCCACCTGGGAGACACACCAAACATGTGGAAGAAGGTGCTCTGGTCAGATGAAACCAAAATTGAACTTTTTGGCAACAATGCAAAACGTTATGTTTGGCGTAAAAGCAACACAGCTGAACACACCATCCCCACTGTCAAACATGGTGGTGGCAGCATCATGGTTTGGGCCTGCTTTTCTTCAGCAGGGACAGGGAAGATGGTTAAAATTGATGGGAAGATGGATGGAGCCAAATACAGGACCATTCTGGAAGAAAACCTGATGGAGTCTGCAAAAGACCTGAGACTGGGACGGAGATTTGTCTTCCAACAAGACAATGATCCAAAACATAAAGCAAAATCTACAATGGAATGGTTCAAAAATAAACATATCCAGGTGTTAGAATGGCCAAGTCAAAGTCCAGACCTGAATCCAATCGAGAATCTGTGGAAAGAACTGAAAACTGCTGTTCACAAATGCTCTCCATCCAACCTCACTGAGCTCGAGCTGTTTTGCAAGGAGGAATGGGAAAAAATGTCAGTCTCTCGATGTGCAAAACTGATAGAGACATACCCCAAGCGATTTACAGCTGTAATCGCAGCAAAAGGTGGCGCTACAAAGTATTAACTTAAGGGGGCTGAATAATTTTGCACGCCCAATTTTTCAGTTTTTGATTTGTTAAAAAAGTTTGAAATATCCAATAAATGTCGTTCCACTTCATGATTGTGTCCCACTTGTTGTTGATTCTTCACAAAAAAATACAGTTTTATATCTTTGTTTGAAGCCTGAAATGTGGCAAAAGGTCGCAAAGTTCAAGGGGGCCGAATACTTTCGCAAGGCACTGTATTGGATTGCTATGCCTCTTGCACACAATTAAACAAATGGTGTCTAAACAATTATGGCATCCAAGGCATACGTTTCTACGTCTCTAATGACGTATGCAAATAATCTGTCATTTTTTGAGAAAAATTGACTTAATTGTTACTTTAAGAGAGCCCCAGTTGATTTAAAACATACATAGAAAGAGTCTGAGCAGGCCAGTGGAGAGGAGCCAAGCCTGTGTTGTCAGACAGCCAAACCCCCACACCCCTCCTCTCGCACCCTCCTACGCCTCCAGTCGTCTGCCTCTCCTCTGCCCACCCTGTCATGTCCTGACCTAGCTCTTGACTTCCTCCTCCTCTATCTTATGGCTGATTACTGCGATGAGCTGAGGTGAGGAAGTGTGACGGGAGACACATCTAGCAGTGTCTAAGCCAGGAGGCAGCGAAGGTTATTTCAGGGAGCAGACTGGGCTAAGGAGAGGGACAGGAGCCAGATATAGGACCTGGGGGTTGTGGGCTGATGGAAGGTGGTCTTCCAATGGTCCTCTTAAGTGTTTATGTCAAATGCCAAGAGTGTGCAAAGCTGTCATAAAGGCAAAGGGTGGTTACTGAAGAATATCAAATGTATTTTGATTTGTTTAACACTTTTTTTAGTTAACACATATGGAATCATGTAGTATGTCATAGTTTTTATGTCTTTACTATTATTCTATGTAGAAAATAGTAAAAATAAAAAACCCTTGAATGAGTAGGTGTGTCAAAACTTTTGACTGGTACTCTGAACTGGGAATTCTCGGACAACTGGGAAAAATAACTCCGACTGGGAACATACGTTTTGAATGGTCATCCAACCCGGAATTCCAAGTCGGGAACTGTGGCCTCTTTCTAGAGCTCCGACCTGAAGATTACTGACATCATGATTCGACCTTGTTTTTTTCCCAGTTGTCTTGAAAATACCATAAATCCAGAGGATGCCAGACTTTGATGACAAATTTTGATAAGAAAATGTTCCCACGAAGCACTGCCGCACCACCTTCCTGTTCAAGTGAGCACAGCACAACAAGGTGAGTCCAAAAATGTATTATGCTAATTTGTGCTAATGTCTAAATAATGTACAGTGCCTTGCAAAAAGTATTCATCCCCCTTGGCATTTTCCTATTTTGTTGCATTACAATCTATAATTGAACTAGATTTATATTTATTGTAATGGACATACACAAAATAGTCCAAATTGGTAAAGTGAAATGAAAAAAACAACTTGTTTCAAAAATGTCTTAAAAATAAAAAACAGAAAAGTGGTGTGTGCATATGTATTCACCCCCTTTGCTATGAAGCCTCTAAATACCGATCTGGTGCAACCAATTACCCTCAGAAGTAATTTAATTAGTTAAATAAAGTCCATGTGTGCAATCTAAGTGTCACATGATCTGTCACATGATCTCAGTATATATATACACACCTGTTCTGAAAGACCCCAGAGTCTGCAACACCACTAAGCAAGGGGCACCACCAAGCAAGTGGCACCATGAATACCAAGGCGCTCTCCAAACAGGTCAGGGACAAAATTGTGGAGAAGTACAGATCAGGCTTTGGTTATAAAAAAATATCAGAAACTTTGAAAATCCCACGGAGCACCATTAAATCCATTATAAAAAAAAATGGAAAGAATATGGCACCACAACAATCCTGCCAAGAGAGGGCCGGCCACCAAAACTCACAGACCAGGCAAGGAGGGCATTAATCAGAGAGGCAACAAAGAGACCCAAGATAGCCCTGAAGAAGCTGCAAGCTCCACAGCAGAGATTGGAGTATCTGTCCATAGGACCACTAAGCTGTACACTCTACAGAGCTGGGCTATATGGAAGAGTAGCTAGAAAAAAGACATTGCTTAAAGAAAAAAATAAGCAAATACGTTTGGTGTTGGCCAAAAGGCATTTGGGAAACTCCCCAAATATATGGAAGAAGGTACTCTGGTCAGATGAGACAAAAATGTAGCTTTTTTGCCATCAAGGAAAATGCTATATCTGGCGCAAACCCAACACCTCCTATCACCCTGAGAACACCATCCTCATATTTTTCATTGGCAGGGACTTTGAAACCGGTCAGAATTGAAGGAATGATGGATGGCGCTAAATACAGGGAAATTCTTGAGGGAAAACTGTTTGCCTTCCAGAGATTTGAGACCGGGACAGAGGTTCACCTTCCAGCAGGACAATGGCCCTAAGCATACTGCTGAAGCAACACTTGAGTAGTTTAAGGGGACACATTTAAATGTCTTGGAATGGCCTAGTCAAAGCCCAGACCTCAATCCAATTGAGAATCTGTGGGATGACTTAAAGATTGCTGTACACCAGCGGAACCCATCCAACTTGAAGGAGCTGGAGCAGTTTTGCCTTGAAGAATGGGCAAAAATCCCAATGGCTAGATGTGCCAAGCTTATAGAGACATATCCAAGATACTTGCAGCTTTAATTTCTGCAAAAGGTGGCTCTACAAAATATTGGCTTTAATTTCAGGTTGTAAGGCAACAAAATAGGAAAAATGTGAAGGGGGTGAATACTTCGGCAAGCCAGTGTGATATATATATATATATATATAGTATACTATAGTATAGCCACTGTGATGTATACTATAGTTAACGAAGTAATACTAAGTGTCTGTTGTGTAGTGAGCTGTTTGTAGCCCATGTGCCTCACCCTAATTATTTGGTCCCTTTCACCCTGAGTGGCGCTGTGGTCTACTGCACTGCATCTCAGTACAAGAGGCGTCACTGTAGTACCTGGTTCGAATCCAGGCTGCATCACATCTGGCCATGATTGAGAGTCACAAAGGGTGGCGCACAATTTGTCCAGCCTTATCCGGGGTAGGCCATCATTGTATTTTGTTCTTAATTAACTGACTTGCCTAGATAAATAAAGGTTAAATAAAAACATCATTTTGCCTACCGTTCTGACTTGGTGGTGCACAAGTAGCCCATAGCCTGTCTTAGAGAAATGTCATCATTGTGTATTGTAAGAGCTTTCATGGTCTGCTTATATGCCACCTTTTATTTATCCTATGGTTCTGACTTGGAGAATACTGTAAGAACGGCCCATATACTGAATTCTGTCACTGTACATTTCAAAAGTGCTTATAGTTATATTGACTACGTCCATCCAAGCTCGCACATTAATTGCTTAATAAAAATTGTGGATTGCCTCTTATCAGCTCGTCGTCCCCTTATGCCATAGTTTGTACATCTCAATTGTCAGTGTAAACCACATTTGTTTATGCAAGTCAGCCATTTTTATGAAAATCAGCTGTTTTTTTAAAGGCAGTAAATGAGGCTGAATGAACTGTTTTGCTGCCAGACAAGGCTCCGCTGATAGCCAGGTGTAGCAGTGTTAAGGATTCACTCCATGCCACACCCTCTACTGCTCATCCTGTGTCTCCCTACCTTGCCTCCACTCCCCCAGTGCTTTCTCCCTCTGTGTGTGTGTGTGTGTGTGTGTGTGTGTGTGTGTGTGTGTGTGTGTGTGTGTGTGTGTGTGTGTAGTCAGGTGTGCTGGAGGCAGAGCAGATCTCCACCAGCTGCAACATGTTCCATAATCAAGACCTCTACAAATACTCAGGCCTGCCACTTCCACGCTGCCAGATCGTAACCTCTGCTCAGTCAGTCTGCGTTTTTAACCGTTTGTTCCTGCATAGATCCTGTTTTCGTGTTGTGCCTGTTTTCCCTTGCCTGATGCTGTTTTCCCCTCCGCTACAGTTTTGTCTGCTCTGACTCTGGTCCCTGTCTCCAGTTCCACATCTCGTCAGTCCTGCTACTCAGTCCTGGATCCCCCACTCTACCGCTTACTTGAATTTCTCTCCGGACCTGCTTACCCAGCCCCAACTCCCCTAGCTCCAGCCTCAGCCTCAGAACCTGGCTCTGCTCTGCATAACAGCTGAAAAGAAAGCTTTGCTGTTGGGACAGCATTATGTAGGCACCGTTTGTCACCATTATAGTGAAATTCATGTATTGTTTAGTGTTGTCTAGTGGCTTTACTGGCATGCCCCACCAATATGTACATGCTAAAATCACCACTGTATAGGCCTATAGGATATAGCCTAGCTTTTAGGAGGACAATTTGCAGGCAGAGACAAATCTGTAATCAATACTTTTTGAAAATGAAGTGTGCAATGCTCGCTCACCATAGTAGCCTAACCTATGTGCACGTTGTGCCTTTTCATTGATGATTTACATGTTTTGATTGCACTTCAACTCATGTTGGTTGAGACCCCTCCACTTCTTTCCATGATCAATATTTTCATCCCAAAGATGTCTGTCTGGGGTCCCAGCAGGTTAAAACAGCCATGGAAGACCAGTCTACGGAGCTCATGTGAATTCTGCAGTATATTAACAATCAGTGAATTATACAAAGTTCCTTCTTGAATTGTTGGGTAGACCTACAGTAGTTACAAGACAGAAGTTTAAGCTTAAAGCTACAGTCTCAGACCTGGGAATAACTGTAACGGTTTTCTTCCTGGGAAGGAGAGGAGGACCAAAATGCAGCGTGGTTATTTATAAACATCTTTAATGAAAGATGAAAACGTGAACACTATACAAAATAAGAAAACGTGGCAAAAACCGAAACAGTCCTAACTGGTGCAAAACACAGAGACAGGAACAATCACCCACACGATACCTAAAGAATATGGCTGCCTAAATATGGTTCCCAATCAGAGACAACGATAAACACCTGCCTCTGATTGAGAACCACTCCAGGCAACCATAGACTTACCTAGAACACTCAACTGAACACAACCCCATAGACCACAAAACCCCTAGACAAAACAAGACACATAAATCACCCATGTCACACCCTTGCCTAACCAACATAATAAAGAAAACACAGAATACTAAGGCCAGGGCGTGACAATAACAGTAATTTCAATTATTGAACCATTGATTCTATAATTGGATAATATAATGTATAAATGTACACCAAGGTCATTCTTTGTGATGCCTCATTTTAGGAGGATCAGATGGTGACAGGGGTCTCAGCAGGGTCATGCTGCCAGGCAAGACCAGTCTGTGACGGGGTGAGGTGAATTTTTATTCTCTCTGTGCAGCAAACACTGGACAAGCCAGATGCTATAGTCTGACAAACCTTCAAAGTTGACTTCCAAACTGTATCAAGGGTTGATAGAGGCTTTTCTAGACACAAAACATGTAAAACAAAGATGTGAGGAAGACCTGGTAGAAGCTATTGCTGATGAGGAATAGATACAGATATGTTTGAATGCCCAGTCATGTTCATATCATGTCAGATATACATTACTGTACTTTAAGGCTATTCATATAACGTACTAAATGCTAGTGAAACTGAATTACATGCACTCAGAAATGTCATTCCTCTGCTTGAGGTTTAAAACACAAAGGGGACATATTTGCATATGTTATGGTCTTATGAAGGCTGGCAAAGAGTATGTTCCTTTTTATTTTTAGCATGTCTACAGATTCTCCCTTCTGCCTGTTTTTGTTTGCTTGGAAATGTTGCTCTGGAGACTGTTATCTGAAGAAACTGTGTAATCAAGCATTTATAGGGATTAAGAAATGCATGCCCAATGAAAGCATGCCCATTTGAGGGGGGATGCCTATTTAGGCAATCCCTAGTGGACAAAAGAACTGATCGCGGACGACAGGAAAAGGCGGGCCGAACAGTCCCCCATTAACATCGACGTGGCTGTAGTGGAGCGGGTCGAGAGTTTCAAGTTCCTTGGTGTCCACATCAACAACAAACTGTCATGATCGTAACTCACCAAGACAGTCATTTAGAGGGCACGACAACACCTTTTCCCCCTAAGGAGACTGAAAAGATTTGGCATGGGTCCCCAGATCCTCAAAAAGTTCCTACAGCTGCACCATCGAGAGCATCCTGACTGATTGCATCATCGCCTGGTATGGCAACTGCTCGGCATCTGACCGTAAGGCACTACAGAGGATAGTGCTTATGGCCCAGTACATCACTGGGGCCAAGCTTCCTTCCATCCAGGACCTATATACTAGGCAGTGTCAGAGGAAAGCTCAAAAAATTGCCAGAGACTCCAGTCACCCAAGTCATAGACTGTTTTCTCTGCTAGCACACGGCAAGTGGAACCGGAGCGCCAAGTCTAGGAAAAAAAGCCATAAGCTCTAAGACTGCATAAGACTGCTGAACAAGTAATCAAATGGCCACAGACTATTACATTGACCCCCCCCCCCCCCCCCCCCCCCCCAAATTTGTTTTGTACACTGCTGCTACTCGCTGTTTATTATTTATGCATAGTCACTTCACCCCTACCTCCATGTACAAATTACCTCGACTAACCTGTACCCCAGCACATTGACAGGATGGGGCGACACAGCTATATCGTATGCAAGTAACAAGAGCGCTACAGTACTATTAGTCCTCTGATATGAATTATATGGAGGATTTGTGGTTTCTGTGTGTTAATGTATATTTGAGGTCTATGTGGTGTTGTTTTTTTCTCTTCATTTTTCAAACCTTTCCCTTGGGAATAAACTGGGAAGGAAATTGAATTAGGAAATTGTACTGGGAGACAGTTGAGTTATTGACCAGATTGTTGGGGGTTGGGTGTGCAGGCAGCTCGGGCTGGCTGGTCGGTCTGGCTGAAATTTGATGTAGAGGGTGTCTTAATAAAGGCAATCAAAAGTCTTTGTATTTTTTAGGGTTTGTTCATTTGTTAGGCCATTGGTTAAAGGTGCTACACAATATGCATCATTGAATTACCTTTGATCTAATTCAGTCTTAATCACTTAAAACATATTTCAAATTATATTTTCCCTAGCTTGATGACTGGACAAAACTTTTGTTTTAAATCGAGATGGCATAAATCTTTACATGATACAATGGTATGGGATGCATTTTCTCCATATTATTTGATGGTAGGTCACTCTGGTGGGCCTACATTATGATCAAATAGCCACAGTGGCCTACACTAAACTGTAACCTAAAGTGGGTACAGCCTCAGTGTTCACAGTAAACCCCCCCACGGAAGTTGCACACAATTTTCACAACATTCAAGTTTGCACTCAGCAGACCTGAAATTTGCCCAGTGCATGAATTTTTTTTTGAGGGAACATTGGTCACAGGTTATGTATAACACAGTCCTGAGTCCTGATTTGTGTTGTGGCTTTGCTTGGGACATTTGTGAATGAATGCACTAAACTGGAGCAAGCAGATACCTCATCTGTAGCTTGTACAATTATGTACAGTGCATTCAGAAAGTATTCAGACCCCTTGACTTTTTCCACATTTTGTTAAGTTACAGCCTTATTCTAAAATTGATTAAATAAAATGTTTTCCTCATTAATCTACAAATAATACCCCAAAATGACAAAGGCAAAACAGGTTTTGAGTAAATGTATCAATAATAAAGAACATAAATACATTTTTTACATAAGTATTCAGACTCTTTGCAATGAGACTCTAAATTTAGCTCAGATGCATCCGGTTTTCATTGATAATCCTTGAGATGTTTCTACATCTTGATTGGAGTCCACCTGTGGTAAATTCAATTGATTCAATTGACGTAGACTTTGATCTGAAGCCATTCTTGTGATTATTGTGACTTTGCCATTGTAATTTTTTGTAAGCTTGTGTAGTCTAAAATGAATCTATGATCGTATGCTATCCATTTGTTGTTTGTATGCTAATATTTGTATGCCATTTTAATATTTGAGAATTAACCAATAATATTAGGCCACTCTTGGCCATGATTACAGACACCTGTGTCTTTTGACACTATATAAACGAGTCATCCCGCAGTGTTTGTGATTATATCCTGATGGAGACAGCTTGGCTGTCGAAACGTTGGTAATTACATTTTTGCATCTGAGCTCCTAGAGTGTGCGGCTAAATTCTCTTTTATTTTCAAGTTTTCTACTCCGCTAGCCAGCACCTCGCCTAAATAGGTGTGCGTTTCTTTTTCTTCTAAATTCAATTGATTGTACATGATTTGGAAAGGCACACAACTGTCTATATAAGGTCCCACAGTTGACAGTGCATGTAATCCATTTTAGAATAAGGCTGTAACATAACAAAATGTGGAAAAAGTCACGGGGTCTGAATACTTTCAGAATGCACTGTATGTGAAGTGGAGTGGGTGAACTGCACTGCACTTAAACAGAGTCTGCTCTTACCAGAATATAATATGTAGGAGTTGATTGTCTGTACCACATCCTGTCACAAAGCTCTAGAAACAGGGTTTTTGGCATTAATGATTCTATAATTCATTATAGGATCTATATGGTTTTCAGCTACATGCAGTTTAGTAGCCTATTGATAACTGCATTAGAGTGCCAGCTTTCTCACAGAGCTATTTACTTCCTAAACTGTACAATATACCAGCAACACAGTCGCAGCAGATGCTTAGCTTAAGCTACATTCCCAAGAACTCACACAGATGTCCTCACACACACACACACACAAACAAACAAACAAACAAACAAACCCATGTACTCAGCTGCTAGGTGCTCTGACTATCTCCCAGCAATTCCCAGTTTGGAATTCTCTGGAGTTTACAAGCTCGCTGTCCCATTCCTCCAGAGCAGCACTTCTAACCCCAATTCAGTCCAGTACTCATTCTGAGATGGGAAATTCTACATGACTTTCCAAAAGAGAAAATGTCATTTTAAGTGTTATTGGCACAACCGTGCCTCAAAACATTGCTTTGAGTTCCTGAGTACCATTCACAGTGAGCTTGCTTGTGCTACCAGTGGGGGAGGAGGAGTGGGTGGCAGGAAAGCAGCAGCCGTGGAGGCTGAACTACTTCACAGGGATTACAGACTAGCATGGTCCCTTCTCAGCAGAGCCCATCACCCCCTAGCACAGCATGGCTAAAGGTTCCCCCCCATCCTCTCTCTGTGACTAAGAGCTAGATTATATCATAAGAGCCAGACGAGGCCTGTCACTGTTCTCATAAACCACTTACACACAGATGAGACTAAATGGCTACTTGGAGTTCATTTAAAATCAAGTAATTTTCTCTCTCCCGTTAGAATCGTACCATTTACTGTAATATGCAGAATCAAATCTCTTGATAGACTAATGTTCTTTATGGTACATGCTACTCTTAAAGCTAACATCTGATTGCTTTCAGGCTGGAGAAAACATTTATCTGGTTCTGCAAAAGGCTATATCGGTCCACTAATGCAAGACTATTAAAGGCCCAGTGCACTACTTTTGTGAAAAAATATATGTTAAAAAATATGAATAATCTTCTGATTCTGTATTCAGATTTTTCAGGGGGTGATTCCCGCAGATGAGTGAATATAGTATCTATTTCATGGGAGTGTCAGAACCGACACCTTTTCATTAAACACACACAGAGAGATTTATTGGTGTTACACTAATAGATGTCTCCCAGGCTCACAAGCTGGGATAAGTTGCAGCGGCGGGTAGCCTAGTGGTTGGAGCGTTGTACCGAAAGGTTGCAAGATCGAATCCCCGAGCCAACAAGGTAAAAATCTGTCATTCTGCCCCTGATCAAGGCAGTTAACCCACTGTTCCTAGGCTGTCATTGAAAATAAGAATTTGTTCTTAACTGAATTGCCTAGTTAAATAAAAAATAAAAAACAGGACAAAATGCACATGACCACAACAACTGTGATATAACATGTCTGTTACAGAGGGATGCATTTCCCCAAAGAAACGATAAATAGGAACATTTTCAAAGAATGTTTTGCATGGCTCTTTTTATGGCACCTACTGGTAATTCATTACAGGGTATAATGGATTGTGTAGTTGCCTAATTCAGAGACTATTATGGATGCATGAATATCTGTGGGTCTCTATATAGTTTCAGGAAAAGTAACAAGCTGCTTGCTTTTTTCTGGGACACCTACATGGACAACGACCATAATAAAAAACATCCCTTCTTAAAGGGAAACTTTTTCAAGTCTCCTTAGCTAATTATGACTGATGAGACATAATTATGCACCAAGGCGGTATGATTGAGCCTGCTGTCTGATCTAAAAATGAATGGAGTCATATTTTGCAGCAATTATTGTGGCCTTTGTGTTCCACCGATTGCACGATCATTCTAGCAGCCTATAGATATGTTTGTCCTTGTTCAATAGAGCGATTGGACAAATTTTCCCTGGATTTGTAAAGACGATAGCCTGACGGGAGCCCTACATCCTTGTCCAATTGTGTTCTCACCCTCGCAGGCGGTGTCTTCTCAAAACAGAGGGGTACTATACTGAACAAAAATATAAACACAACACGGAAAGTGTTGGTCCCATGTTTCATGAGCTGAAATTAATGATCCCAGAAAATCTATAAAACGTATTTCGTTTTGAGCATTTCTCCTTTGCCAAGATAATCCATCCCCCTGACAGGTGTGGCATATTAAGAAGCTGATTAAGCAACATTATTATTACATAGGTGCACCTTGTGCTTTGGACAATATAAGGCCTCTATAAAATGTGCAGCTTTGTCACACAACACAATGCCACAGATCAAGTTTTTAGGGAGTGTGCAAATGGTATGCTGACTGCAGGAATGCCCACCAGAGCTGTTGCCAGAGAATTGAAAGTTAATTTCTCAACCATAAGCCACCTCCAACTTTGCTTTAAAAAATTTGGCAGTACATCCAACCGGCCTCGCAACCGCAGACCACATGTAACCACGTCAGCCCAAGACTTCCACATCCGGCTTCTTCACCTACGGGATCATCTGAGACCTGCCACCCGGACAGCTGATGAAACTGAGAAGTTTTTCTGTCTGCAATAAAGCCCTTTTGTGGGGAAAATGACATTATGATTGGCTGGGCCTGTCTCCCAAGTGGGTGAGCCTATGCCCTCCCAGGCCCACCCATGGATGTGCCCCTGCCTAGTCATGTGAAATCCATAGATTTGGGCCTAATGAATTTATTTCAATTGACTGATTTCCTTATATGAACTATAAGTCAGTAAAAACATTGAAATTGTTGCGTTTATATTTTTGTTTAGGAATAATTTAGTTTGCGCTGATTCCAGGTCATGGAGTCGCCACTATGTCACATTGGCCTGTCTCCAAACTTTCCACTTTAGTTGAGTAGATATCCACTTCAGAAGTTAGTAGATTAAGATATTGATTTACTGGTTTTATTTGCAAGTCAAGGGAAGAGGTAATTTTCTCCACAAACAATCTCTTGGTCAGTAGCAGCCAGCTCTATATTATGTTAGGTGTTGAGAGCCCCCATGTTCCCTCAGGTGAATTGCGTAAGGACAGTTTATGCTAGCTGCTGGAGCAAAATAGACCTGTGTCACGACTTCCGCCAAAGTTGTTCCCTCTCCTTGTTCGGGCGGTGTTCAGCGGTCGACATCACCCACCTTCTAGCCATCGCTCATCCCTTTTTCATTTTCCATTGGTCTTGTCTTGTCTTCCATCACACCTGGTTTCAATCCCATCAATTACATGTTGTGCATTTAACCCTCTGTTTCCCCTCATGTCCTTGTTGGTGATTGTTTATTGTAAGTGTATGTGTACGTCTGTACTGGTGTGCGTCGGGTCATGATACCCATTGATTTTTATTATGTTTTCCGGTGGGTTTTTTGTAAATAAACTGCGCCGTTGGAAACACAGTTATTTCTCTCCTGCGTCTGACTTCTCTGCCGCCAGTTAAACATCCTTACAACCTGTTTGTTGTTCCTTGTAATACAGTGACCTTTCCACACCTTAATATGTTACATGGTGACAATTATTTGAAAATAAATCTGGTAATTCATAGTTATTTTGCAAAAGAAAGCCACGAGAAAGCCACACGTTTCAATGCATGCCACCGGGACCGGACATATCCTACGTTTCCTCAACCAGATTGTGCCCAGTGGGAAGATTGTAGGTAGTTAATTTCAAATACATTTCATGAATATCACAATGAATTGATCCAGAAGTCAACACTTTATTGGTTTCTGATGCAGCTGGAATCATTTAGTCACTTGTCAGTACACTTGTAAAAAAGATTCTATAAAACAGTCTATAAAATATAATACACTGAATGTACAAAACATTAAGAACACCTCATGCATTTTTTTTTGCCACCTACTGCTTCGACCTCTCGCAGAAGATTTGTTTGTACGGCAAGTCTCCTGGAAAGACCTGAAGACTGATCATGAGGCCGTGTAACCATATAAGAAACCATTTTAATCTTTAAACAAAAATGGGTACAATAGACTGGTATGTGTTTTGGCACACTCAGAGTCAATAACCGGGCATTGAGACCGGCTGTTAACAAAGAACTGACTGCAAGGGTATGAACAGCTTGAGGGGGCTTGACTTGTAGAGGGTATAGATGTGTATTGCTGTCTATAAGTACCTCCAGTTGTGCTGTTAAGTAGACAAGCACTGCCAACAATAGTCTAGAAGAGTGTACTAACAGCCTTTCTTCCCCATACCAACAAACTGAATGCGGGTGTGTTAAGTTTGAGGGGTCTCGACTTGCAGATAGTCTACTGTATTGTTGTGTATGAGCACCTACAGCCGTGCTGTTGAGTAGACAAGCACTGCCATCAATAGAGTAAATAGGCTAGAAGAGTGTACTAACAGCCCATCTCCCCTATGCCAAAGAACTGATGCAAGGGTGTGAACATTTTGAGGAGCACTTGGCTTGTGTATTGGTGATTTTGTTTTCTCAAGAGGGGATTATGCTTTCATAAATACCTTTGGCTGTCCGGGCTTGTTTGCGTCCCACATTCTCATTATAATCCGGGATAACAAGATGTGTCCTCTCCCTTCATGCCCAGGAGCCCAAAATGCTGCCAGTTTGAGTTGTACTTCAGGAGAGCACTGTGCAATGCCTCCAGGTGGCTTGTGTGTTTATAAAGACAAGACAGCATGGATTTTCTGATTGAAAATATAAAAACATTAGGCTTCTGTTGCTGGTCAGGACGTTGTGTCATAGTCACCTGCAGGTTTTTGTCTAGTTCCTGGTTTGTCCCGGGGACGTCCCCGAGGAAGTTTTTAGGACGTTCTTGGGACGTTGTGTCATGGTCTGCTGGAGGTTTTTGTCATGAGATGGTCCCAAACCATTATAAGTAAAGTAATGAAATGGTATTGGGATTTTAAGCTGTGGTATGCTGTTCAGCTAAAATTGTGTACAAATATTTAATAAATCACAATAGGACTAAATTTGACCTGATCACTTAGTACTGACTTTCAATATGACCCCACCTGGGATTTGAATTCACAACCTCTGGATTTCAGGGAAACGGATCTCTCTGCTGCGCCACAAAGTCTCCAGAATTTCAGAAGTGCCCAACACATTCATTACCTATAATACATCTGCACTGCTATTTTAGTAAAAAAATCTATACACTAACGTTCAAAAGTTTGGGGACACTTAGAAATGAACTTGTTTTTATAGAAAAGCACATTTCTTGTCCATTAAAATAACATCAAACTGATCAGAAATGCAGTGTAGATATTGTTCATGTTGTAAATGACTATTGTAGCTGGAAACAGCTGATTTTTAATGGAATATCTACATAGGCGTACAGAGGAACATTATCAGCAACCATCACTCCTGAGTTCCAATGGCACGTTGTGTTAGCTAATCCAAGTTTATAATTTGGAAAGGCTAACTGATCATTAGAAAACCCATTTGCAATTATGTTAGCACAGCTGAAAACTGTTGTTCTGATTAAAGAAGCAATGAAACTGGCCTTCTTTAGACTAGTTGAGTATTTGGAGTGGGTTCGATTACAGGCTCAAATGGCCAGAAACAAAGTACTTTCTTCTGAAACTTGTCAGTCTATTCTTATTCTGAGAAATTAAGGCTGTTCCATGTGAGAAATTGCCAAGAAACTGAAGATCTCGTACAACGCTGTGTACTACTCCCTTCACAGAACAGCACAAACTGTCCCTAACCAGAATAGAAAGAGGAGTGGGAGGCCCCGGTGCACAACTGAGCAAGAGGACAAGTACATTAGAGTGTTTAGTTTGAGAAACAGACGCCTCACAAGTCCTCAACTGGCAGCTTCATTAAATAGTACCCGCAAAACACTAGTCTCAATGTCAACAGTGAAGAGGCAACTCCGGGATGCTGGCCTTCTAGGTAGAGTTTCTCTGTCCAGTGTCTGTGTTCTTTTGCCCATCTTAATCTTTTATTGGCCAGTCTGAGATGGCTTTTTCTTTGCAACTCTGCCTAGACGGCCAGCATCCCGGAGTTGCCTGTTCAGTAGTTGCCTAATGTTGGTGGGGCATATTATTCCGTTTTAATGTTACTCCTGAATCACTATGATAAATATAGTAGTTTTTCTTGAGTGTATTTTTAACATAGCAGAGCTTTACTGCAAATTGTAGGAATACCGGCAAAATAATTAATCGACACAGCAGGAAGAGCAGAATGCTGTGAACCAAAAGGTTGTGAGTTAAAATCCCAGCTGGGGACATAATTAGGACATCATTATTGTATAAATGAACATGGACAATGCAATCATGTATGTCAAATCGTGTCCAAATATGCATGTTGATAACATTGTATGGTAAAAGCACTGTGTGTGGAGGTGTCACTAACATTGCCAAAAGCCAAAGAGATGTGAATAGATCAGTGGTTCAATCAGTCACTTGCAATGACACAGAAATTGGTTATTAAAAAAACGCAAACATAAACATTTCCATCACAAACGTACCCGGAACAAACCGGGTATTAGACAAAAACCTCCAGGGGACCATGACACAACATCCCAAGAACGTCCTAAAAATGTCCTCAGTGATGTCCTCGGGACAAACCGGGAACTAGACAAAAACTTTCAGGGGATCTTGAAACAACGTCCTTGGGTACGTCCCGGAACAAACCGGGAACAGGACAAAACCTCCAGGGGACTATGACACAATGTCCTGACCTGGCAACTATTTCATGACTTTCCGGGGGACATCCTAATGACTCATTTTTGTTTGCAGGGTATATCTACCCATTCCCCTCATGTCAATAAATCATGCATGCTCAACTTCACTCAGTACCCACACCCAACAGACACCAGTCAGTCACCCACCCACACCATCTCCTCCTTACGAATACCTCTGCTTCTCTCCAATTTAGACTTCAAGCTTTCCATAAACAATCAACTAAGCCTCCATAATACAAAGACAACTACAGTAGAAGTTGTAGCCTACTTGTAAACACACCAGCTATGACAACACGGCACAAACCATGTTAATGCCTAGCTCCAGTATATTTATTGGCTCATCATGGAGTCATGGAAAGATTTAGCAACGGTGACTTACATGGTGCTGTGTTTGATGTTGGTGGGATCAGATTATGTATATAGAACACATAAGCCAGTCACGTTAGCTTCTGCGATAGTTAGTTAGCTAGCTAACTAATGGTTAATTATAGTCTAGTAGGCTGTAGCTAACGTAACCTAACGTAGCTAACATTAGCTTGCAAAGTAACAAATCCAGATAGCAGCTGGCTAATTACATTGATTTGCTTTGGAATATATAGCCAGCGTATTATGAAAGCTAGCTAGCTACATTTTGGTTTAGACAAACAAATGTAGTTCGGTAGTTAATTAGCTAAGTTAGCTAGGTTACCTCTGCTCGACTTCTTTTTTGCTGTACTAATGTTTGCTGGTCGGATTCCTTCCTGTTTGAGGTAAAGGGGAAAATGGATGGAATAGCTTCACTTTTTAACATTCAACGACCTGGTAACCACATCAGTTGAGACTTCAGGTACGTTTCAAAATCCTCTGGCTGAAAGTGTTGGCTACAAACATGGACATGTGGGGTGCTTTGCACGGGAGTATTCACATAATTGCCCCCACCCACTGTCTGCTCCGAGGAATATCTCCGGCAGGTAACCAATGAAATGGCACCGCAGCAGCCTGTGCTTGCTTGTAGTTGCACATCCAGGTACTGAGCACCACAACTAAACTTGGTTAGAATTGTTGCTATTCTATGAATGAGTAGCTGATATTCTATGAATGAGTGGCTGGTCCAGTTAGTAACTGTTGGCGCCCATTCTCAACTGGATCCACCTTGACAGCGGCGGTACTATGTCCTGAAATCGCAATGAATTCTGGATATCGTTGGGTTCCTTACAACCAGGAAATGTAGATGGTCCGTTTTTACCGGTGTGATGCAGAAACGCTTGTATTTGCATGTAGTATTTGCATCTATTTGCATGTAGTTATGACACATATTAATGTTAATAACATATTAATGGACATATACAGTGAAAGAGAAGCAGTAAAATGTCACTTTAATTTCGACACATTCACACTCATTATGTGTGGGTGAGTAGGGTCATGGTATAGAAATTCTTCACTATAATGACTTTAGACTAGCATTTTGTGCACTGAACCCGTTTAAAAACAAGTCAATTTTCCCAGTGTTGAACCCCAAGCCCAGGTAACAAAGGCCTGTGGCAGATACAGTAGGATGCTTAAGTGAATCTCCACCAGGGTGTATTTGACCATCTTCTCTTTATGAGTCATAAGGGCTGCATCACTCACTGGGCACACACTGGTTGAATCAACGTTGTTTCCACGTCATTTCAATGAAATGACATTGAACCAACGTGGATTAGGCGTTGAATTGACATCTGTGCTTTCTGACAACCGGCCAGTGGCCACTCCCTAAACCTGTTTTACTGTTACTGTCACTTGTTGCTCATCCACTATCACCATTACACAACCTGATGGGCTCTTGGATTATTATGGATTAATTGCCGTCTTTGAGAGGGTAGAGTTCTTCAGAGAAAAGACATTGGTAGCCATGTTCAGAGCAGACACACCTTGCGAGGACTCAGTTCCTCTTATCGCACCCTGACACGTTCACATACCCCACAGGAGAAATCTCTCAGCTCCTGATGAGTATGCACAAGCACACACACACACACACACACACACACACACACACACACACACACACACACACACACACACACACACACACACACACACACACACACCCAAACACACACACAAACACAACCCGTCACACAACCGTCACACACAGTCACAAACCATCAATCGCTTATCACCTCATAGACAGACCACAGCATGCAGAGTTTGAGGGTCGTTGCTCTGGTCGATAAAGGGACAGTATGTGGGCAGATGGAGCTTTACGTTTGTTTAAGCTTGTAGCGCTAGGGACCAGCCCACTAAGCTTACCATATCCACCCTGCCTGCTTTAGACCAGCATACTAATGGCCTGCTCAGCCAGCATGTTCCCCACAGAAAGGACACTGATGACATAAGGAGTCCATACACACACACACACTGCCCACAATGCAGACATAAGTAGAAACCATGGTGTCTCAGAGTGGTGGCAGACTGAGAGTCAATGGTCAGTATGTTTATATGGAAAGCCTCTCTCTTTCGCTTTCTCATCGTTTCTCGTTGCAGTGTATCATCCACTTGAACAGGCTGCCCTGCAGTAGCCCTGAGAAGCCCCGAAGGGGCCGTCTCTGCCATGATAGCAACATACATTGCATGCAAATACAACATTGTGTGCTGATACTCACACCACGTGGGTATCAAATGAATGAAATGAAACAAACTCCCACTATATTCCACCTGAGGAACAGACAGCATGGCAACAAGAAAGCAGAAGCCAGCACACACAGAGGAACCAGGCTGGTACTTTGGTTATGAAATATTCAACTCAGTGATAGGAGAGGGAGACTAAGTGAAGGAAAGAAGATATGTGATTGCCTCTGCTCCACATGGAGGCTACTAACCTTTTTTATCAATCGAAGCCTGTATCCAGACATTTCCGGGCTATGGCAAACATTTCTCCATAATAGCTAGGTTTCCACCCAATTGGCGACAGATTTTCATGCAAATATTATAGGCTAAAACACTGAGAAATATTGATATTTCATCAATTACACATTATATGACCCTCCCCTGGACTAGATTTAAAAAAAAATACTAAACCCTCCCCTTGACTGAAATTGAAAAAATTGGATTGCATCACTCACTGGGCACACACTGGTTGAATCCCCATTCCCCCATTTTCCTTCAGGTAACCATGATGTACATTTCCATCCATCCCTACAGTAATGCCATATCTAGGATAATTAATTAACTTTCCTTGCCACCCTCGAAGTGTGGTCACTTTAATTAGACTTTACTAACAACAAAAGGGCTTTGTGTTGGAGCCTATTTCTTCCTATTTAAGAAATAATAGGTAGGCCTACTTGTTTGACAGACTATAGCCTACTATATCCATAGATGTGTCTGTCACGGATCCCCGGTACTGCTGCTCATTCCGTGCACCAGTTCTAGAGGTCTATGTCACCGGCCTCTAGGCATCACTGAACTCATTACCGCACACCTGGTTCCCAGTCCCCCGCTGATTAGTAATTGTATGTGTGCGCCCTCTGTTCACCATTGTCTTGGTTGGTTATTGTTCCCATGTCCATTGGTCTTCTGAGTACCTGTGGGTTGTTGTTGTGGCTTTCATGCTGTGCGTTTTGTGCAATTGTTATTACAGGTCTGTCCCGTCTAGTGTATTACGGGTCTCGTCCTGTGTATTTATTAGAGGTTTAACCTCACTCTTTTGTTTGGGTTACATCCCTGTTTTTGTATACCTGTTTGTTTTGGGATTCGTCCCCGTGCCTTTTCATGCCATGTTGTATTTTTTGAGTTTTAAACCCCCCTATTACTATTCCTGTGCCTGTCTCCAATCATTTATACAAAGTGACAGTGTTAGTCAATTCCTCCACCCTGCACTCTTTAAATAGCCTACCTTTGTGTCAGTGAAGGGCTGTTAAAGAAAACTGCAAAACGCACAGGCCTACCCCTTGTTAGCATAAGATTTTGAAGAAAATAAAGCTGATCTGATTATACAATGGGTGGGCCTGGGAGGGCATAGACTTACCCACTTGGGAGCCAGGCCCAGCCAATCAGAAAGAGTTTTTCCCCACAAAATGACTATTACAGACAGAAATACTCCTCAGTTCCCCTCCCTCCTCCTCCCTCTCCCCTCCTCCTCCTCCCTCCCCCCTTGACGATACCACAGGTGAAGAAGCAGGATGTGTCACACCCTGATCTGTTTTACCGATCCTTGTGCTTATCTCCACCCCCCTCCAGGTGTCGCCCATCTTCCCCAATATCCCCTGGGTACTTATACCTGTGTTCTCTATTTGTCTGTGAACCAGCGTTATGTCTCAGCTCTTGCTTTTCCCCAGTCTCTCTTTTTCTCGCTCTCCTGGTTTTGACCTGCTCTCCTGTCCTGACTCTGAGCCTGCCTGCCTGACCACTCTGCCAGCCCCTGAGCCTGCCTGCCGTCCTGTGCCTTTGCCCCTACTCTGGATTACCGACCTCTGCCTGACTCTGAGCCTGCCTGCTGTCCTGTGCCTCTGTCACTACTCTGGATTACCGACCTCTGCCTGACTCTGAGCCTGCCTGCTGTCCTGTGCCTTTGCCCCTACTCTGGATTACCGACTTCTGCCTGACTCTGAGCCTGCCTGCCGTCCTGTGCCTTTGTCACTACTCTGGTTTATCAACCCCTGCCTTCCTTGACCTGTCGTTTTCCTGCCTCTGTTGCTGTAACAAACATTTTTACTTACCTTACCTTACCTGAAATGTGATAGGATGTGGAGGTCCTGGAATGGGGAGGTTACAGGTGGTCTGCGGTTGTGAGGCCGGTTAGACGTACAGCCAAATTCTTTAAAATGATGTTGGAGGGGGCTTATGGTAGAGAAATTAACATTCAATTCTCTGGAAACAGCTCTGTTGGACATTCCTGCAGTCAGCATGCCAATTGCACACTTCCCCAAAACTTGAGACATCTGTGGCATTGTGTTCTGTAACAAAACTGCATATTTTAGAGTAGCCTTTTATTGTCCCCAGCACAAGGTGCAACTGTGTAACGATTATGCTGTTTATTCAGCTTCTTGATATGCCACACCTGTCAGGTGGCTGGATTATCTTGGCAAAGGAGAAATGCTCATGAACAGGGACATAAACAAATTTGTGCACAACATTTGAAAGACATTTCTGAAACATGAAACATGGGACTGGCACTTTACATGTTGCGTTTATATTTTTGTTCAGTGTATAACAGCGCTTTGTTCAGTGATACTTTATGCTAGAAACAAGCTGTAAAATATCTGAGACAGACGTGACTCCGATGCATATGCAGATATCATTGTTTTGTTTTGTTGACGTTCAGAAGCTGAACCACAACCATCTATAGCCAAGTAAACAAAAAATAGACTTTGCTTGGGAAGTAATCTAATTCTGTTGCTATCAATTGATTAAGCTATTTACTTTCTATACAATAGAAGATGGTTAAACTCAGACAGCTTTTAAGGAAACACTTTTGACTTTCTCTTGTTGGGTAAAGTCACAGAAGAAGAGCAGCCAGCAGTTAAAGCTTCCATTTTTCTGTGTCAGTAGGCCTACTCTGTTTGGGGTGGAAAAATAGGCCTAACTTTTGAAAGTACCATGCTCAGATTCCTAATGATGTCTCAAATTAAATTATTAGCTAACAGGTACTGTTTCGTTGCATTTCTGTAATTTGTGTGGTATTAAAAAAGATTCTGCTAATATGTAAACTGAGGAAGAACTGCATGAAATGTTTATAAAGGTCAAATTTTTCTCGAACCTGCAAATATGATGATAGATTAATTCAATGCTTTTACTATAAAGGAGATCTTTCCACCCCTTCTCTTGTCCACGGTGGTCTGTGAACCCACCACCTTCTGGCCCATAGCCATGTGCGCTATCAAAATTCCTGCATTGCCATGTAATGCTTAAATAACAAAGAACAGTTTCTAAAACTGCATATCTAAGGCCCTAGTCTGTCCAAGAAGTGGACAGAGGTGTTCTCTGCTATCCAGATTTTTTAAAATTATTATTTTGGGTATAGGGGAGGGTCACTTTCTTTTCTTAAGCGTTCAGGGAGGGGTTAGGTCAAATAGATTTTGCTGAAGGGAGGGCCATCCATTTTAATTTCAGAGGTCCGATTTTCCCCATGTAACCTTTATTATAAATAATGTTCACTCCCTTAGACAGCCTGATGGGCATCCACAGTCACCTATCAGAGCACTACAAGTTTCAGGTCCTGCTGGCTTCCGCTTTCATGTTGCCATGCTGTCTGTCTGTTCTACATGGATGCCACCAACCTATATACTGTTGCTCTTATAGTTTTAAGAACAAAGTATGGTCAGCCTCCCCAGCTGGTACAAAGTGAGATCAACAGCATCCTGAAAGCCCCACTTATCAGACCAGGGGATAACGATGCCTTATAGGAGTTCTCCCTCCCTGTTCCCACTGATCTGAAGGCTGCAGTCAGTGGAAGGTGAAAATGACAGTGAAAATGTGAAATGTGCCTCTCGTAGACAGACTTCTTGGCAAGCTGCCAGCTGCTTATCGTGATGGCTTTGTGGAGTACTGCATCACACTAGGAATCATCAAAGATGATACAGGGCAGACATATACCTTCCAAGACGTGTCGTCATGGTTACAGCTAAATGCAAGCGCTAAGAGCATCGCACATCAGTCCTTTTGCTCGACAGTGCATGTTCGAAGCCTTTATTCTGCTCAACACAGTATAGCGGCATGTGCGCACTCCCTCAAATTGTTTGGGGAAAATATCCTTTCTTTTTTTTCATCTGTGTTCAATTGTAGGCTATTGTTCATACTATTAAAAAATATAAAATAACGCCACATGAATTATAAGCAAATCTTGCCAGCTAAATCAACTAGTGTAGCCCACAGCCATATGGCATAGCCAGATCAGGGCCTAACATAAGGACAACTCAGAATGTGCTATTGTGTACTTTTGAAATAGGCTACATTTTCTTCATATCATAATGTTTCATTAGACATACCTAACATAAATCATGGATGCGTCCTCCAGACGTGACGCTTGGAATTCAGGCCAATCATGGTTTCATCAGACCAGAGAATCTTGTTTCTCATGGTCTGAGAGTCGTTAGGTGCGATTTGGCAAACTCCAAGTGGGCTGTCATGTGCCTTTTACTGAGGAGTGGCGTCCGTCTGGCCACTCTACCATAAAGGCCTGATTGGTAGAGTGCTGCAGAAATAGTTGTCCTTCTGGAAGGTTCTCCCATCTCCACAGAGGAACTCTGGAGCTCTGTTAGAGTGACCATTGGGTTCTTGATCACCTCCCTGACCAAGGCCCTTCTCTCCCGATTGCTCACTTTGGCCGGGCAGCCAGCTCTAGGAAGAGTCTTGGTGGTTCTAAACTTCTTCCATTTAAGAATGATGGAGGCCACTGTGTTCTTGGGGACCTTCAATGCTGCAGATATGTTTTGGTACCCTTCCCCAGATCTGTGCCTCGACACAATCCTTTCTCTGAGCTCTACGGACAATTCCTTCAACCCCATGGCTTGGTTTTTGCTCTGGCATGCACTGTCAACTGTGGGACCTTACACAGTTGAAGTCGGAAGTTTACATACACCTTAGCCAAATACATTTAAACTCAGTTTTTCACAATTTCTGACATTTAATCATAGTAAAAATTCCCTGTCTTAGGTCAGTTAGGATCACCACTTTATTGAAATGTCAGAATGCTAGTAGAGAGAATAATTTATTTCAGCTTTTACTTATTTCATCACATTCCCAGTGGGTCAGAATTTCATATACACTCAATGTATTTGGTAGCATTGCCTTTTAAATGGTTTAACTTTAGTCAAACGTTTTGGGGAGCCTTCCACAAGCTTCCCACAATAGTTGGGTGAATTTGGGCCCATTCCTCCTGGCAGAGATGGTGTAACTGAGTCAGGTTTATTGGCCTCCTTGTTCGCACATCCTTTTTCAGTTCTGCCCACACATTTTCTATAGGATTGAGGTCTTTATGCTAGCCACTCCAATACCTTGACTTTGTTGTCATTAAGCCACTTTGCCACAACTTTGGAAGAATGGTCATTGTCCATTTGGAAGACCCATTTGCGACCAAGCTTTAACTTCCTGACTGATGTTTTGAGATGTTGCTTCAATATATCCACATAAAATTCCACCCTCATGATGCCATCTATTTTGTGAAGTGCATCAGTCCCTCCTGCCACAAAGCACCCCCATCACATGATGCTGCCACCCCCGTGCTTCACGGATGGGATGGTGTTCTTCGGCTTGCAAACCTCCCCCTTTTTCCTCCAAACATAACGATGGTCATTATGGCCAAACAGTTCTACTTTTGTTTCATCAGACCAGAGGACATTTCTCCCAAAAGTACGATCTTAGTCCCCATATGCAGTTGCAAACGGTAGTCTGGCATTTTTATGGCGGTTTTTGGAGCAGTGGCTTCTTCCTTGCTGAGCGGCCTTTCAGGTTATGTCAATACAGGACTCGTTTTACTGTGGATATAGATACTTTTGTACCTGTTTCCTCCAGCATCTTCACAAGGTCCGTTGCTGTTGTTCTGGGATTGATTTGCACTTTTCGCACCAAAGTACGTTCATCTCTAGGAGACAGAACGCGTCTCCTTCCTGAGCGGTATGACGGCTGCGTGGTCCCATGGTGTTTATACTTGCATACTATTGTTTGTACAGATGAACGTGGTACCTTCAGGTTTTTGGAAATTGCCCTCAAGGATGAACCAGACCTGTGGAAAACTACAAAGAAAATTCTGAGGTCTTGGCTGATTTATTTTGATTTTCCCATGATGTCAAGCAAAGAAGCACTGAGTTTGAAGGTAGTCCTTGAAATATATCCACATGTAGACCTTCAATTGACTCAAATTGTGCCAATTAGCCTATCAGAAGCTTCTAAAGCCATGACATAATTTTCTGGAATTTTTCAAGCTGTTTAAAGGCACAGTCAACTTAGTGTCGGTAATCTTCTGACCCACTGGAATTGTGATACATTGAATTATAAGTTAAATAATTTATCTTCAAACAATTGTTGGAAAAATGACTTGTGTCATGCACAAAGTAGATGTCCTAACCGACTTACCAAAAAAACATTTTTGTTCCTCCCCAGTTCACATGGAGACCAAACAGACCGAGGTGAGGGATACACTCTTGTGGCTGAAGGGCCAATGGTGGGAAGCAACAAATCCATCGTTTAAAATGAGGGCAGCCGACTCTTTAATTCATTTTACTGATATACATACAGTCACTATGGTTATTTTGTACAACAACATTTCAAAAGCACTGATTTGATTTGATTTGATTTGATTTGAAAGAATAGAACAAAAAGAGTGTGACAGACTTTTGTCTATTGTGCTGAGGATAATTTGGCCAACATAACATCAGCCATGAGAGTGAGGGAGCCCCAGGGTGTTGAGAGAGAACAACAACAACAGGCAGAGGAAACGTCTGTGGACAGAAGGTCAGCCGCACATACTGTAGTTTCCGCACACAGCTTGTTAGAAAGACGGACTCGTCTTTTTCCTCTTAATGTGAACATCTCTGATATGGAATGAGACTCATGGAAACAGACTCAATTCCTGATGTTTTTGAACATGGTTCAACAACCAAGTTACATAACATCCACCATTTTGGGTCATGCAAGGATCAATTGCCTTGGTCTATCTTTTCAGAGAGTCTTGCTGAAGGTAAACACCTTTGATCTGCCAAAGTGAGTAAATCCTACTAATATACCAGCTGTGGACAAATCAAATCACTTTTTTTTTGTCACGTGCGCCGATTACAATGGAGGTAGAATTCACTGTGAAATGGTTGCTTACCAGCCTTCCCAACGATGCAGAGTTCAAAAATAATAATGTGATTTAAAAATAGTAATACAAGAAGAATAAAAGACACAAATGAAGCTATATACAGGGAGTAACAGTACCAGATCAATGTGCAGAGGTATGGGGTATTTCAGGTTTCTTATGTACAGTGCAAAAAGTATTTGCCCCCTTCCAGATTTTCTCGATTTTTGCATATTGTTTTCCACTGAATGTTATCAGATCGTTAACCAAGCCACTTAGCTTGTACTGAATAGGACTGGAGATAGACCAAACATTTATGGCTAGTGTTCATCGATTGATCAGCGCTGAATGTACAGTTGTGTGTAATAAATACACTTGTACCTCATTTCTGTTACGTCTAAGTGTTTGTATGTTTTGTACGCATCTCTATTCCTGTAGGGAAGCAAGACATCAATAATCACAGGTCAACCCTCGGACACGCTCTGCACCTGTTGAGTCACAGTAGTGTTGCTTCTATCCTAAACTGTCAATTTTCTCTACACCTTAGCCTTGGTGTGCCTATAGAAAAAGGCTTAAATGTTCCCCAGATGCCTACTGTTATCCAATCTACAGCACGCCAAGGGCCAATGAGATCACCGGGAGTGTTGCCTCTGACAAGCTTTTCTCTGTCTTGTTACAATTGCCTCCCAAGGTCTGTTATAAATCACAATTACATTGAACACTGAATGCTCTGCTGAACTCAACGTCATTCTATTCTACTTCATGACTCCAGGTAGTGTCACTGGCAACTTTCCCCTGCAAAAATATAGCGTTTTAATGTCATTTGTTGAACATTGTGTTGAACTGACTTTAGCCAACTAAGTTTTCTCCCCAAATACTTTCCTCCAAGACAGTGGGTCGTAAAAATGTCTCTTCTCACGTGTGATACAAAAGTGGTCTTCTCTTTCTCTCACTCTCTTATTTCCTGAACCTCTCTTATCCTGGTCCTCAAGTAAGGGAAAATAACCCTTTAGCAGGCCTACCAAGGGGGCTTTGCCTTTAATGGCAAGAACTGGTAACTGATAAGTTAGGGAAAGTACCATTAAGGGAATATTAGAGTTAGATTTTATTAGGATCCCCATTAGCGACAGCTAGTCTTACTGGCGTCCGACACATAACGAAAAATACATTTCAGACTAATTTCTTTACAATTTACTATATGTATGTGTCGTGTCATTACTATCATTAAACTGAAGACTTGTAGTTTTTATCAAACATTCTCTGTAATTAGTATTATGCGATCAAACTGATTAATCATGTAACTGTAATTATCTAGGAAGTCGGGGCACCAAGGAAAATATTCAGATTACAAAGTTATAATTTCCTAATATAACCTTTCAGATATTTTCATATCTGATCAACAGTCTTCTGATTAATGAATGATTTACTTTACCTCACGTTAGTCTCATTCCAAACGTCGTAAATTGTTGGTTATCTGCACGAACCCAGTCAATACTATGAGTCATCCATACATCAATTGACTTAAATCATACATTTATTAACTAACTAAACAATCATAGAAGTGCACACACAAACAAACAAAGTAAATATGGTTACAAGAAATGATAGGGCAATGTGCCCTAGTGGGCTAAACTGGCATGGCGGCTTGTTAGACAAAAGGGAAGTGGGGGTCGACTGGGAAGTCACTACAGAGTTAATAATTATAACAATTGAAATACTAATCCTTTGCACATGAACGCTCACTCATTTGGGAACAAATGCAATCAATATATATATATATATATATATATATTTACGCTCAGTGTGTCATCTTGATCGCTGTAGAAAAGTTAGTTTCTGTTGGAGAGTTTCCATCCTCTCTCTCTCTCTCTCTCTCTCTGTCGTGGGTAGTTCAGAGTGACATTCATTCATGTTGTTGTATAATGGATGTCTTGGCGGTTGTCGTTCTTCGCTTTCAATGATACCGAATTCCTAGCTGCAGACTAGTAATTAATATCAAAGATTTGTTCTCATTCTGTCGGTATCGATAGTCTAAGAGTTTAACCACGTGGTATGGTTAAAAGATTCAGCAATGGTCTGCAACCTTTGTCCCCTCGTAATGGAGGAAAACATGGTCTACTGAGAATTTCTCAAAGCTGGGGTTTTATTCGGAATTGCAGAAAAGAAGCTGTCCCGGGATGCCTGACCCTAACTGGGCTCATGGGTGGTCCTCTGATTTTTTAAACTCAAAAGGGAATTGGAGTTTCCTTCTTTAAACAGTCCAAAATCACATTACACAATTTTACAAACAGTATCATCCTCACTCATTCATCTTATACAACCATTAGATGTAAACCTCATATCTGAGGCTATTTATATAAACAGTGTTATGGTAATGTGGCCACACCGTCTCCCATGAGCTTCACCAAAATGAACCAAATGGACCAGTTCGTAGCTGGATTCTTCACCGATCTTTTATACCTTCTCAGGAACGTAAATGTTGTTCGGACCTCAAGTTCTGTGAGGTGGAAGAAATTCCTTTGTTCTCTATGAAAATTTACTCTGTCGTTACACTGTGTGGCCATGAGGCAGGGTCTTCCCTAGGAATTTACGACCTCTCTGACCACAGCAGCCTAGTTGAAGGAGGCAAGGGAGAGGCAGGGAGAGGGGGATGGGGCTTGCTGTATCCAAAGAGGGCAACGTCATGACATATGTTAACATGTTGTGTGTGTGTGTGCACATCTATCAGTTAAACATACATGTCAGTACATACACACAAAAATTAGGACAATTTGTATTTTGAAAGGTTTGCTGTTCAGTTATGCCATATGAGTATGCAATCATGGGTCTATATAATACTGTAGTGACTTTATATCCAAATCGGGAAAATCCTACCAACGGGACAACTTCTTACGGCTGCTGTCCCTGTACAGGGATCAACATCAGCGGACATCAGCGGAAATTTCAGAGTGACAACTAATAGTACTCGATACAACTCAAACTTTCATTAAAACACACATGCAGGGTACTCAATTAAGGCTACACTCGTTGTGAATCTAGCCAACATGTCAGATTTTTTAAATGCTTTTCGGCGAAAGCATGAGAAGCTATTATCTGATAGCATGCAACCCCCGAAATACCCAAAGGGGACGTAAACAAAATAATTAGCGTAGCCGGCGCTACACAAAACGCAGAAATAAAATATAAAACATTCATTACCTTTGACGAGCTTCTTTGTTGGCACTCCTATATGTCCCATAAACATCACAAAAGGGTCTTTTTTTCGATTAAATCCGTCCATGTATACCTAAAATGTCCATTTATGAAGCCCGTCTGATCCATGAGAAAGCACCGTTCCAAAATTAAAAAAGTTACCTATAAACTTTGACAAAACACTTCAAACTACTTTTGTAATCCAACTTTAGGTATTAGTAAACGTTAATAATCGATCAAATTGATCACGGGGCGATCTGTATTCAATAGCAGCACGTTTTGAAATCATGGTCCACATTCTCTCTTTCATAACTTCCTCTGGTGTGCTCGACGACAGGAAGTGACTATTCCTCATTTTACCAAGGATTCATTTAAAATCAATTGACAGTACTGGCGACATCGTGTGCCATTTCCCTTGCCATATACAATACAGAGACTGGCGGAGGGATATTTATTTTATTTTTTTTGTGAACAGTTTTCCTTGGGATTTTTCCTGCTAAACACGTTCTGTTATAGTCACAGACATGATTTAACCAGTTTTACAAACTTCAGAGTGTTTTCTATCCACACATACTAATCATATGCATATACTATATTCCTGGCATGAGTAGCAGGACGTTGAAATGTTGCGGGATTTTTAACAAAAAGCTGCAAAAATTTGCAGCCTCTTTTACTTTTACTACTTACTAAAAAAACTGTAATATCTTATGCTTCACCGAGTCATGGCTGAACGACGACATTAAGAACATACATCTGGCGGGGTATACACTCTATTGGCAAGACAGAACAGCAGCCTCTGGTGAGACACGGGGCAGGGGCCTATGCATTTTTGTAAACAACAGCTGGTGCACGATATCTAAGGAAGTCTCAAGGTTTTACTCGCCTGTGGTAGAGTATCTCATGATAAGCTGTAGACCACACTATCTACCGAGAGAGTTTTCATCTGTATTATTCGTAGCTGTCTACAGAACAAAGCTAGCACTAAAACCTCACTCAATGAGCTGTATTTCACCATAAACAAACAGGAAAACGCTCACCCAGAGGCGACGCTCCTGGTGACTTTAATGCAGGGAAACTTAAAACTTAAAATTTCTATCAGCATGGTAAATGTGCCACCAGAGGGGAAAAAAATTCTAGATCACCTTTACTCCACACACAGACGTGTACAAAGCTCTCCTTCACCCTCGATTTGGCAAATCTGACCATAATTCTATCCTCTTGATTCCAGCATACAAACAAAAATTAAAGCAGTAAGCACCAGTGACCCAGTCTATAGAAAAGTGGTCAGGTGAAGCAGATGCTAAACTACAGGACTGTTTTGCTATCACAGAATGGAACATCTTCCAGGATTTTTCCCGATGGCAATGAGGAGTACACCCCATCAGTCACTGGCTTTATCAATAATTGCACCGAGGACGTCTTCCCCATAGTGACTGTACGTACATACCCCATCCAGAAGCCATGGATTACAGGCAACATTCGCACTAAGCTAAGGGTAGAGCTGCCACTTTAAAAGTGCAGGACTTTAACCTAGAAGCTTATAAGAAATCCCACTTTGCCCTCCGACGAAACATCAAACAGGCAAAGCGTCAATACAGGAGTAAGATCAAATCGTACTACACCGGCTCCGACGCTCGTTGGATGTGGCAGGGCTTGCAAACTATCACAGACTACAAAGGGAAGCACAGCCGTGAGCTGCCCAGTGACACGAGCCTACCAAACAAACCAAATAACTTCTATGCTCGCTTTGAGGCAAATAACACTGAAACATGCATGAGAGAATCAGCTGGTCCGGATGACTGTGGGATCACGCTCTCCGCAGCCGATGTGAGTAAGACCTTTAACAGGTCCACATTCACAAGGTCGCTGGGCCAGATGGATTAACAGGACGTGTACTGTGAGCATGTGCTGAACAACTGGCAAGTGTCTTCACTGACATTTTCAACCTCTCCCTGTCTGAGTCTGTAATACCAACATGTTTCAAGCCGACCACTATCGTCCCTGTGCTCAAGAACACTAAGGTAACTTGCCTAAATGACTACCGCCCCGAAGCACTCTGTTGCCATGAAATGCTTTGAAAGGCTGGTAATGGCTCACATCAACACCATTATCCCAGAAACCCTAGACCCACTCCAATTTGCATACCGAACCAACAGATCCACAGATGATGCAATCTCTATTGCACTCCACACTGCCCTTTCCCACCTGGACAAAATGAACACCTACAGTGCCTTGCGAAAGTATTTGGCCCCCTTGAACTTTGCGACCTTTTGCCACATTTCAGGCTTCAAACATAAAGATATAAAACTGATTTCCCAAGCTTTAAACATCCCAATGAGCACTGTGCAAGCGATAATATTGAAATGGAAGGAGTATCAGACCACTGCAAATCTACCAAGACCTGGCCGTGCCTCTAAACTTTCAGCTCATACAAGGAGAAGACTGATCAGAGATGCAGCCAAGAGGCCCATGATCACTCTGGATGAACTGCAGAGATCTACAGCTGAGGTGGGAGACTCTGTCCATAGGACAACAATCAGTCGTATATTGCACAAATCTGGCCTTTATGGAAGAGTGGCAAGAAGAAAGCCATTTCTTAAAGATATCCATAAAAAGTGTTGTTTAAAGTTTGCCACAAGCCACCTGGGAGACACACCAAACATGTGGAAGAAGGTGCTCTGGTCAGATGAAACCAAAATTGAACTTTTTGGCAACAATGCAAAACGTTATGTTTGGCGTAAAAGCAACACAGCTCATCACCCTGAACACACCATCCCCACTGTCAAACATGGTGGTGGCAGCATCATGGTTTGGGCCTGATTTTCTTCAGCAGGAACAGGGAAGATGGTTAAAATTGATGGGAAGATGGATGGAGCCAAATACAGGACCATTCTGGAAGTTAACCTGATGGAGTCTGCAAAAGACCTGAGACTGGGACGGAGATTTGTCTTCCAACAAGACAATGATCCAAAACATAAAGCAAAATCTACAATGGAATGGTTCAAAAATAAACATATCCAGGTGTTAGAATGGCCAAGTCAAAGTCCAGACCTGAATCCAATCGAGAATCTGTGGAAAGAACTGAAAACTGCTGTTCACAAATGCTCTCCATCCAACCTCACTGAGCTCGAGCTGTTTTGCAAGGAGGAATGGGAAAAAATGTCAGTCTCTCGATGTGCAAAACTGATAGAGACATACCCCAAGCGACTTACAGCTGTAATCGCAGCAAAAGGTGGCGCTACAAAGTATTAACTTAAGGGGGCTGAATAATTTTGCACGCCCAATTTGTCCGTTTTTGATTTGTTAAAAAATGTTGAAATATCCAATAAATGTCGTTCCACTTCATGATTGTGTCCCACTTGTTGTTGATTCTTCACAAAAAAATACAGTTTTAAGTTTTAAGTTCAAGGGGGCCGAATACTTTCGCAAGGCACTGTATTTGAGAATGCTATTCATTGACTACTTCTCAGCGTTCAACACCATGGTGCCCTCAAAGCTCATCATTAAGCTAAGGACCCTGGGCTAAACACCTTCCTCTGCAACTGGATCCTAGACTTCCTGACAGGCCACCCCCAGGTGGTAAGGGTATGTAACAACACATCCGCCACGCTGATCCTCAACACAGGGGCCCCTCAAGGGCGCGTGCTCCCTATTCACTCATGACTGTACGGCCAGGCATAAATCTAACACCATCATTAAGTTTGCTGATGATAGGCCTGATCACCGATCAACGATGAGACAGCCTATAGGGAGGACGTCAGAGACCTGACCATGTGGTGCAAGGACAACAACCATGTGATGGAAGGACAACAACGTGATCAAGACAAAGGGAATGATTGTGGACTACAGGAAAAGGAGGACCGAGCATTCCCCCATTCTCATCAATGGGGCTGTAGTGGAGCAGGTTGAGAACTTCAATGTCCTTGGTGTCCTCATCACCAACAAACTAACATGGTACAAGCACATCAAGACAGTCGTGAAGAGGGCACAACAAAACCTATTCCCCCTCAGGAGACTGAAAGATTTGTCATTGGTCCTCAGATAATAAAAAAAATGTTTTACAGCTGCACCATCGAGAGCATCCTGACGGGTTGCATCACTGCCTGGTATGGTAACTGTTTGGCTTTCAACCGCAAGGCACTACAGAGGGTAATGCGTATGGCCCAGTACATCACTAGGGCCAAGCTTCCTGCCATCCAGGACCTCTATGCCAGGCGGTGTCAGAGGAAGGCCCTAAAAATTGTCAAAGTCTCTAGCCACCCTAGTCATAGACTGTTCTCTCTGCCACCGCACGGCAAGCGGTACCAGAGCGCCAAGTCTAGGTCCAAGAGGCTTCTAAACAGCTTCTACCCCAAGTCATAAGACTCCTGAACAGCTAATCAAATGGCTACCCAGACTATTTGCCCCCCCCCCCCCCCCACTGTACTGCTGCTACTGTGTTATTATCTATGCATAGACACTTTAATAACCCTACCTGCATTTACATAATTACCTCAATTACCTCGACACCGGTGCCCCCGCACATTGGCACATTGACTCTGAACCGGTACCCCCTGTATATAGCCCCACTAATGTTATTTACTTATTTGTTTTCTTATCTCTTACTTTTTTTTAGGTACTTTCTTAATACTGCATTTTTGGTTAAGTAAGTAAGCATTTCACTAAGGTCCTCACCTGGTGTGTTCGGCACATGTGACAAATAACATTTGATTTGAAGGTCTATAGCCACTTTAGACTGGGGACACTGGTAACCACATGTATTCCAAAGAAAAATTCTGTATTCTATATTTAATGAATTTCTATTCACCTTAGACTACTCACTGTTTAGTGGTGATTGGTGTTTGTCCAACAGGTGGTTGATAGCGTATGTATAGTTCGTACAAACCAAAATCATATAAAGTTCTAATACATGACAATTCCAACAAAAATTAATTAGGCCTTTACAAACGCTTTAAATTAAACAAGAATCAACAGAGCCTGAAATGAAGAGCATGATTGGAAATCAAACTAAACGGCCATGCCGTGCATTCGTCAATTGCAGTAGAAAACTGTGTCGCTTCCCCGGTTTCGCTTCGCCGGTGTCGATCCCCCAGCGTTGACAGATAAGACAGTCATTTACTATTATTCTGGCAGCAGAGTTGGCTCGAATGATCCAGTACTTCTGTCTGAGTTTAGAGAGTATTTGGTTTCTTCCACAATGACCCACTACCTTGTGGATGTGGCTCAGAAGTAGCTTGGATAGGTGGCAGTCTTCAGGCAGGATTGCTCAATGCTTTGACTCCACTGCCATTGCGATATTACTCAGCCTTCCTCCAACTCTCAAGACTCCATTGGTAAGAACAGGATCTAGTTTGTAGATGGGGCACCTTTTCTTCACCGCGCCATTCCCTGCTCTTAGTGTGGCTATCTCGTCCTGGAAGTACTGCTGCTGGACCTGGCATACAAGGTCCTTCACTGAGCTGAATTCTGGTCTTTGTCATTTGTCCATCCTGATGTTTGTGCTTCTTTCCTCTTCCCACTTAGCTGCCAGAGTATTTCTTAGGATTTCATTAACCATGCTGTTGCTTTCTTCAGGCTATCCCAGGATGAGAAGTACTCTCTCAGCTTGGTGATAGGATTCTGTTCATGAGTCACTGTTGTACTGAAGGTGGTGACGTCCTTTCTAACCTCGGGGTCGTTATCAGAGATGGAGTGTGGCTCCTCTGGGGTTTCAGCCAGCTCGACTCAGTCTTTGCCAAGAATTTCAGACCCTTTAGCCGTCGCTCGGATTTTCGGAATGTCATGCCAAGTACCATCTGCCGAATTGAGTGCAATATTCAAGTACTGCCACCGTGATTTCTGTGACAGATCTAGGATGTTAGAAACTCTGTTTGCCACATCCATCTGGAATATCCTTAAGTCATTGGCAATGTACTTCAGGACAGCAGTGTTGTCTGTCCAGAAGATTCATTATTGGAGTGTCATTTCAAGTTCTTCCTTCAGCATTCTGTTGACACACACAGTGACAACAGCTACAGTGGAATTCTAATCTGGGTATTGTCATTTGTTTTAACAGGGCTACTCTTGCTTTGCCCATTACAAAGGCAATACGCACATTACCTTTGATGCTTGTTAGCCTCAAGTAGCTAGCTATATCCTTACATAAATTGCTCTCATTGTCGTCAGCAGTTTTCTTGAGGGCATAGTTCACACAGCTGGGAGAGGAGACTTCACCAAAGAGATGGGCTATCATCCGGAACTCTGCCAGTGGTTGGTTGATGTGACTTGGTGGAACATACCTTCGATACTCACCATCAATGCCACTGGTTCTTGGCGGAATCGAAGTATGACGCCCAGAAATGTATTCATAAGATCGGGACCTTGCAGTAGCTCAGCAGTGAGTGAAGTGCCTTGGAATGATGCAGCACAGTCAAATAGATCTTCCCTTTCTTCTTGTGGTAAACCCTGTGGTGGGTTATCTACCACACTCTTCTGTGCAGCTGATCATGCAGCACCTTCTCGGCATGCCCTTTCTCCAGGATATCACTCATAAATCCCTTGTAATCAGTAAAGAATGTCTTGTCCCTCCGGAATCTCTTGATGAGGGTCGTGGCTCGCTACTCGTCCATCTTTCAGTTGCTTGGCAGATTCACATCCTCTTTGCGACATGACAGTTAAAGTTGAAAGTGATCGTCTTCTGTGTTACTGTGTAAGCTGCAATCTTCAGAGATTGTTTATCTTCTGCAGAAAGTTCAGGTTTCTCGTCATAGCCTTGCTCCTCTGAGAAGTATTGGTTATACTGTTTGATGAGAAGCTCTTCCCGATTTGCAAGTGAGATTCTGTTAGAAGTAACACATGGTCAACCCTGTATATTGATGGGTGAGATGCTGCTCAGTGGACATTTTAACCCCCCATTCAAGATTGGTTTTGACCCTATAGGGTCCATTTCATTCACCGTTAAAGATCTTCCATGGCTCCAATGCTTTGGGGACGTTGAACCCGATCAACAGTCCGACATCTGCTTCAATAGTGGTCAGATATGACAACTTCTTTAAGTCCTCTTGGCTGCGTATATTCTCCTTGTCAACTGGTATTGAGCTCTGGGTAAACACTTCTGGCAAAGCTAGGAACTTGTTACTGCCAAGGCTGCTCACCTCCAGTCCATACAGCTTGTAAATGTTTTGCTGTTTCTCTTGACCCGTTGTTTTAAAAGTAGAAATCCAGTGTATCCAGTGGCTTCATTAACTTCTTCGTACAAAAGGTTGCAGTGCCTCCGAATGCATATGTTTGGATTATTCCGCTGCTCTTGGCCATCTTGATCTGAAAGGGTAAGCTGATCATTTGCAGTCCATGGTGCCAGCCCCAGTATATACACAAGTCTTGGAAAGAACTGTGGTACTGGTAATATAAGTATCCTCACTCTTAGCTGCTTCTGTACTGCCTTCCTTCCTTCTGGTGAGCTCCCCAGGTTCTCAATGTGTAGGCGGGTTGGATGCTTTCTCTGGCAAGATTGACGGGTACTAAGCTTTTTACACATTTTAGTCAAGTTAGACATGCATAAAAATTTAATTTTCCGCTGAGGAATTCAATCTTTTTCTTATGGAGTTTCAGCGCCATCTTACGGCAGTATTCCATCGCATGGTCTCCAGCACAAAACAAGAACGGTTTGCGAAAAGTGACACTTGTGGTGATGCTTCTCTTCTGCTCGCTTTCCTGATTCCCTCTTTCATCTGTTGTGTTCATAGCTACTGATGTAACTGTGGTAGCAAAACTGCTGGTTTTGCCTCTGGACATTAACTGATGCTTGGGATCACTCACCCTAGTCTTGCGAACCTTCATACTGGGAGTAATGTCTTGAATATTCCTCGAAATAGGGTCCAGTGCCACTCTGGCTTGCTGCTCAAGGAAGTCAACCAGATCCTTGAACGTTTCCTTTTGACCTCTTTGCTCGAGATGGTCACATGCAGTGGACTTCCATTTGTCTCCGAGCTTAAATGGCTGCTTGGATATAACCAATATCATAATTGAGGGGTTGTCTAACATTACAGCAGCTTCGCAGAAACAATGAGTAGGCCTGCAATGCTGCCCTGTCCTTAGGTTCGATAACAGCCCAGCAAAGGACCTTATCCATATAGGCACTTGTGATCCTGATTTCATCACTGAAACGTCACTTCAGCAGCCTCTTTGCTTCATTGTATCCACCTCTGGGGTCCATATACTGCCAGCTACACACCATGTATCTAGGTTGTTCGAGAGCAGTGATGAAAGACTGGTACTGCAATGGATTTTCTCCAAAAACCGGGATAACTCTGGCAGGAAGTAAAGATAGAGCTTCTTGTGCACTAGCAAAAACGGTCATTTTATTTAGCCTTTTCATAATACCGATCAATGCATTCTAATTGGAGTTTCCATTTTCATCAATTTTGTATTCCAATGCTTCCCCCAGCTGAATGCTACCTCCTGCAGGAACCTTTCTGTGATGAGATGTGGTAGGTGATCTTTGTTTCATCCGCACATCCGTCTGACATTCTGAAATGGTGTTATCAAGTGCCAGGTTAAAGGAACCAGGTTTAAATCGATCAAGGATCACGAGAGGTCTCCTTTAATAATATTAATTCATGTGTTCTTTGGGAGTCATCAGCTCAGGATGAAGATAAACCCTCATGTTCTGCAAGGACTTTTATTTTGGCATTGGGCATTGCAATTCCAGTTTCAATTTCCAATCTTTCCTTTCTTGCCCTCAATTCTGCAATCTTTTTTGTCCAAATTTAATTGATCTTCAAAGGCTGCAGATTCCACATTATGTTCTTCCTCAAGTTTACATTAGGGGTCCCAAGCCGCTGCTTGTGCAATCAGAGCAGCTCGCTCAGTTTCGGCTTCAGCATCAGAGCAGAAGCAGTTTGATACTTTGCTTGTGACATTTTCCTAAATTGCTGGCACTGTCCTAAGGTCGGATTTCACAGTGTTCAGGGTTGCCACATTGGTCAATCCATGCTTGCATATTATCCATAAATAATTCTACTTTGGGTTGATACCAGTCTAGTTCATCACCCTCCTTTTCGTCATCAAACAATAGATTTATGTAGTTCAGCAAATGAATTCATTAAAACAAAATGATTCCATTGCTGCTTTGTTTTGTTTCCTCAGTTTGGGAACATGTACAATTTGTTATCTTGTCATTTGGTCATGGATCTTGTGTTTGTCTGTTTACTTTAAATGATCCTATATAAAATGCAGCTTTCCCATGCTCCAAGGAGATTTCATCATTATCAACCAGTTCATTTAATTCATTCTCCTTGTCAGCACGCTCAATTTCCCTCTACGAGAGCCAATCAGTTCATCCACATTTTCGCCAGCCGAATATGATGTGGTCTGAATCTGAAATTTTTCAGACCACAGTCCTTGCACATCAATGACTGTTTTCCAATTTCCTTAGTTTCAATCATAATAATATCCCAGCGGAATTAAGTTGTTTCATGTGGTTTTGTTTACTCATGGTACTGCTGGCTTCACTTTGTTGCTGCTTTCCGTCTATGAACTGAATTCATTAATGAAGGATCATCCGTGTGAGAAAGTCGCATCCAAATGTTCCATATGAATAGTTTTCCACTTATTCCGTGCAAATAGTTTCCACTTGATGTAGTGACTTCAAGTTCTATAGCCACTTTAGACAGGGGACCGGGGTAAGCATGCGCATTCCAAAGAAAATAGTTCTGTATTCTATAATCAATGCATTTCTATTCACCTTATGCTACTCACTATTTAGTGGTGATTGGGGTTGGTCCAACTGGTGGTTGATAACGTAGGTACAGTTTGTAAAAAACCAAAATCATAAAGTTCTAGTACATGACAATTCCAGCAAGAATAAAGTAGGCCTTTACAAATGCTTTAACCCTTTCATGCAGGCGTAATGTTACATTTTTTTACTGAACCATGACCTCGGTGTGCATAAATTAGAATAATCTGCTGCCGTCAAACCTTGTGAAAACATGATACATATTTTAAAAGCTGAGAAACAGCTCTTTCAAATGATATGACATACAATAGCACCACAATCAAATTGTCATCAGTGAAGAAAGAAAACGTGTGCGTATCTTAGAAAACGAGGAGAATATAGTGTCTTCCTTATTTTGTAAGGCCTTATCTGAAATCAGAATAGAAATACCTTTTACTGTGAATGGATTACAGACATTTTAGTGACCGATAGTATTTCTCTCAAATTCTATGGAATGTTCTGTGATCAGACACTATCTTATCTTGATAGTATATTAAACACATATGCACCAAAACATATTACAAATAGCATTTAGTCTTACATATAAGGAAAGACAAACAAGTGATATAATATTAATAAAACAACAACTTTATTGAATGAATAATCTTAGGGGAATACATTGTCTCATTCAAACCTGAAAATAAAGACACATTTTAAATCTCTATCATAACCATAACATTAATTTCAAGGCCATTAGTCATGAATGAAATGAAGGGAAGCTGGCATACAGGATGTCTTGGATAAGAAAGAGAAAACAAGATCCAAGGGAGAGGGGGAATGCAGGAGACGGGGGTACATGCAGGAAAGGGAAACATACAAGATAAGCAAAATGACTAGTGAACATCTGAGCTACGTCTGAGTCCCTTTTACTAGTGCCCGTTTCCACAATGAGTCACACTCACTGGAGTGCCACAACCTGTAATGTAATCTGGCAGTAAACAGTTCCCCCATTTTCCTTGCCAGGCTTTGTTTAATGCCAGTGGCAGGTCATTGGTAATAATAGAAAAGAATTAGAGGGAAAGATAGCTGGGCTGAGTTACACCACACTTTATATGTTTAACAGAGAATCTTCAGTTGAATAAAATCCTCTGTTAGAAGACAGATAGATATAGCTCTGAATCCACAATGTGACAGATGTTGAAAAAACATGTTGCGGTTTTTCAACAACAGGTTATGGTCAATAATATCAAAGTACATGTTGAGTTCCCTTCTATAAAAGCATGCTGAAAGTCTTAATTTGTTTACAGAGAAATATTATTGTATTTGCTCAAGCACAATTTTTTTCCAACAAATTGCTCAGAACTGGCGGCAAGCCGATAGGCCGGTCCACTTTACCATTCTTGGTAGCAGAAGGACTTTGGCTTCCTTCCAGGCCTGAGGACAAACACTTTCTTCTAGGCTCAGATTAAAGACATGACAGATAGAAAAGCTACTGAGAATGTTAGCTGACTCTATAGCCACTCCTAAGTTGTCAATGCCAGGAGGTTTGTCATTATTGATTGACAACAATTTTTCCAACTCTCCCACACTAACTTTACTAAATTCAAACTTGCTTTGTTTTGATGCATGAATACGTTCGTTGTTGGCATTTCCTGCCTAAGTTAACTCACTTTGCCAATTAAGTCATCATTAAGACAATTGGCTATACCAAATGGTTGTGATGAATAAGCCATCTGATTTGATGAAAGATTTGTCTTTTTGACAATTTCAATTATATTTTTTTAATTGAGTCTAAGACGTTGGTAGGTTGACTAATAACCTGAACCAGATTACAGTGAGAAGCTTCCTCTTGAGCGAACAGCTTGATGAAAACCAGTCAATATTTTCAACCTGGTGTCAGAGCATTTCGTATTATTCTGTACGTAAATCCGAACACTCCATATGTTACGTTTCGTTTGGTATGTATTCATTTGTGGATGTCCATCACCCATTGCATATGATATGTTACGAATTACAATTCGCATTATATGTTATGTACTATCTTACAAATTTGAAAAATGTATGATATGTTACGAATTCTCAGTGGTGGAAAAAGTACACAATTGTCATACTTGAGTAAAAGTAAACATACCTTTAGTAGAAAATGACTCAAGTAAAAGTCACCCAGTAAAATACTACTTGAGTAAAAGTCTAAAAGTATTTGCTTTTAAATATACTTGAGTATCAAAGTAAATGTAATTGCTAAAAACATACTTAAGCATCTAAAGTAAAAGTATAAATCATTTAAAATTCCTTAGATTAAGCAAGCCAGACAGCACCATTTTCTTGTTTTTATTTATTTATGGATAATCAGGGGAACACTCTAACACTCAGACATAATTTACAAATGAAGCATGTGTGTTTTGTGACCGCGCCAGATCAGAGGCAGTAGGGATGACCAGGGATGGTCTCTTGACAAGTGTGTGAATTGGACCATTTTCCTGTCGTGCTAAGCATTCAAAATGTAACGAGTACTTTTGGGTGTCAGGGAAAATGCATGGAGTAAAATGTACATCATTTTTTATAGGAATATAGTGAAGTAAAGGTTGTCACAAATATAAAAAAATACAGATACCCCAAAAAACTATGTAAGTACTTTACACCACTGCGAATTCTAGCTAGGTGGTTTATTTTAGCCAAGGCAGCAGGTAGCCTAGCGGTTAAGAGCATTGGGTCAGTAACTACTGGTTCATAATCCCAGAGCCGACTAGGTGAAAAGTCTGTTGTTGTGCCCTAGAGCAAGCCACGTAACCCTAACTGCTTCTTTAAATCGCTCTGGATAAGAGTGTCTGCTAAATGACAAAAAATGTGAAATGTAATGTAAGCTAGGCTAGGGTTTAGGGTTAAATTTAGGAGTAAGGTTAAAGGGTTGAGGTTAAGGTTAGCTAAAATGTTTAAGGTTAGTATTAGGGGAAGGGTTAGCTAACACGGTAAGTAGTAAGTAGTTGAAAAGTTGCTAATTAGGTAAAGTTGTCCAAGATGAGATTCGAACTAGAGCTTCGTGTTATACGCCCGACCAACTTCTGTCTTATGTAACCATACCAAACATAACACATCATACTAATTTGAGTGTTCCGGATTTACATTCTGTTGTCTTATTCTGGTAAAGTGAGCTTCAATTGAATCTCAAATGAATTCAAAGCTTCAGATAAATCAATATCATCACTTTTATTAAAATGTTTGTCTTAAAGATTTATTGTTAAAATAACTCATAATTCAGGTCTTCATAAAACACACATTTTGTCCAATAACGGACTGGTTTGTGATCACTGCATTCTGAGTTCTGTATAAGAAAGACTTCACGTTCAGAGGGTGGGAGGAGAATGGGGGGGGGGGGGGGGGTGACGACAACAACAGTACAATAGTCTCTTCATGTCAGTCTGGCAACTCCTCTTCATGACCTACATACGACAACTGTTGATTTCAAAACAACTTCATGTGTGTTCAATGGAATGTCACATTTTCACATCCACAAACACTGCGTAGGCAACGAAGATTTGCCTTTTCAACTCACTGGAAAACACACCGTCTGAGCCATGAAAAGACTGACCTTCAGTGTACCAATTACGGTGTTCATTGCCTTTTCCTTCTTATCAACCGTCTCTTCATCTGTGGGAGACGAAGGAGGCTGGATGCACTAGTTAGGGGATACATTATGATTTTCTCACAGCCCCATGGAGCAATCAGTGGGTTGCTTTGATCACAGCGTGTGATAATTCCCAGTTCTGAAATTATAAATGTCAGTGTGGATACTGAAGCTGGCATTTTCTTCCCTTTTCCCTCCCTGACATAGTAATCATTCTATTCCACAAGAGAGTTGCTCAAACTGCCTCTGTATTAACTCTAGCTGGGGCGTACCCTGCATGAACCCCTTATTTACTTCCTTTAATATTGTGTGGTATGATGGTAATTCAAAAAAAAAATCTATAGCTCTCTCTCCCATTCTTTCTTAACAACACCCATCCTCAAATGTTCACACACATCCCAGTCCAGTGAATAGTGCTGTGGTATTCCACTATGTGTCTGAGATTAATCTGATAGAGGCAACACAATTAGGTTATCTAGCTATCTCTGTCACCAAGAGCAACATACCATCAGAGATACAGTATGTACACCTATTTTTGGCGCTTCCTTTTAAGGGCCTTAATGCAAGTGTTGTTGCTGTAGATACCGTGGGAGCCAGTCAATCTATTATCTTTTCAGCACTTCCAGTTCCTCAGTAGCTGCCATCTGATATAGGAATATACTGTAGTTTGGGAGCAGACTATATTGTACACAGGAGGCTGTCAGATCACTAGTGTGGCTCATGATGACCGGGCAAAGGGGTTCATGTATTCAATGCCAGTATCTGTGACTAATGTCTCTGTGACTCCACCAGTGGCCAAGGACACCCAAAGAAATACTGCTGTTGTTAGGGCTGAGCAAGGCTTCCCGCAATGGAACATCTATCATCCCTGTGGTCTGGCAGAATAAGACCTTGTAATGCCCAGGACTCAAGGCCAGCAAATGGTTATGAAACACAGGAGTCCTCTGCTTGCCCCACCCCACGTGTCTGGTTGTTTACACGGCGTATGATGATCGATATGCAGTGTTGTGTGACAGAAATGGAATGTGCACCGTTGAAAGGCAGTTTTGTCATCTTAATCAATGTGGCCAGATATTGTGTACTAATGATCACAGTACATGTCTCCTTTCACTAATGGCAACGCATGGAACATGACAAAGCCCCAATAAATACACAGTGGCCAATAATGAACTCACGGGACAGATCCTCCATCAGGAAAGATTCATTCAATTGCAATGCCCCGTTCAGAGGGTTCAGAGTGTGGAACTTTAACTATAAATAAAGTCATAAAATGTGTCTTCTTTCTCTAGACGCAACCACCGTGTCCATCAGTTCACGTGATAGACAGGAATTTATAGACACAATGATAAACATCCAATTCTCATCCTTACAGAATCATCACCATGGTGTTGCAAATAATATCTTGACAAAGTGTTGCTCAACATACACTTCGTATACAAAACACTAAGAACACCTGCTCTTTCCATGACAGACTGACCAGTTGAATCCAGGTGAAAGCTATGATCCCTTATTGATGTCACTTGATAAATCCACTTCAATCAGTGTAGATGAAGGTGAGGAGACAAGATTTTTTTAAGCCTTGAGTCAATTGATACATGGATTGTGAATGTGTGCCATTTAGAGGGGGAAAGGAGTATGGTAGTAGGTGCTGCTGGGTTCTTCATGCTCAACAGTTTTTCGTGTGTATCAAGAATGGTCCACCATTCAAAGGACATCCAGCTAACTTGACACAACTGTGGGAAAAATTGGAGTCAACATGGACCAGCATCCCTGTGGGAACACTTTAGAATAATCTGGTCCACCAGGTAGTGAACCAACCATGCAATTGATGGTGGATCTGTAGAACCTTTTGAGGATCTGAGGACCCATGACAAATCTTTTCAGTCTCCTGAGGGGGAATAGGTTTTGTTGTGCCCTCTTCATGACTGTCTTGTTGTGCTTGTACCATTTTAGTTTGTTGGTGATGTGGACACCAAGGAACTTGAAGCTCTCAACCTGCTCCACTACAGCCCCATCGATGAGAATGGGGGAATGCTCAGTCCTCCTTTTCCTGTAGTCCACAATCATCTCCTTTGTCTTGATCATGTTGAGGGAGAGGTTGTTGTCCTGGCACCACACTGGCACCACACACCACACCCCAATAGGCTGTCTTGTCAGTGATCAGGCCTACCCCTGTTGTGTCAAAGGCAAACTGAGTGATGGTGTTGGAGTCATGCCTGGCCGTGCAGTCATGAGTGAACAGGGAGTACAGGAGGGAACTGAGCACGCACCCTTGAGGGGCCTCTATGTTGAGGATCAGCGTGGTGGATGTGTTGTTACCTACCCTTACCACCTGGGGGCGGCTAGTCAGGAAGTCCAGGATCCAGTTGCAGAGGGAGGTGTTTAGTCCCAGGGTCCTTAGCTTAGTGATGAGCTTTGAAGGCACCATGGTGTTGAACGCTGAGCTGTAGTCATTGAATAGCATTCTCACATACAATTGAAGTCGGAAGTTTACATACACCTTAGCCAAGTACATTTAAACACAGTTTCTCATAATTTCTGACATTTAAAATCCTAGTATAAATTCCCTGTTTTAGGTGAGTTAGGATCACCACTTTATTTCAAGAATGTGAAATGTCAGAATAATAGAAGAGAGAATGATTTTTTTCAGCTTTTATTTCTTTCAACACATTCCCAGTGGGTCAGAAGTTCACATACACTCAATTAATGTTTGGTATCATTGCCTTTAAATGGTTTAACTTGGGTCAAACGTTTCGGGTAGCCTTCCACAAGCTTTCCACAATAAGTTGGGTGAATTTTGGCCCATTCCTCCTGACAGAGCTGGTGTAACTGAGTCAGGTTAATAGTCCTCCTTGCTCGCACACACATTTTCAGTTCTGCCCACACATTTTCTATGGGATTGAGGTCAGGGCTTTGTGATGGCCACTCCAATACATTTGTTGTCCTTAAGCCACTTTGCCACAACTTTGGAATTATGCTTGGGGACATTGTCCATTTGGAAGACCCATTTGTGACCAAGCTTTAACTTCCTGACTGATGTCTTGAGATGTTGCTTCAATATATCCACATTTATTTCCACCCTCATGATGCCATCTATTTTGTGAAGTGCACCAGTCCCTCCTGCAGCAAATCACCCCCACAACATGATGCTGCCACCCCCGTGCTTCACGGTTGGGATGGTGTTCTTCGACTTGCAAGCCTCCCCCTTTTTCCTCCAAACATAACGATAGTCATTATGGCCAAACAGTTCTATTTTTGTTTCATCAGACCAGAGGACATTTCTCCAAAAAGTACGATCTTTGTCCCCATGTGCAGTTGCAAACCGTAGTCTGTTTTTTTTATGGCGGTTTTGAAGCAGTGACTTCTTCCTTGCTGAGCGGCCTTTCAGGTTATGTCGATATTGGACTCGTTTTACTGTGGATATAGATACTTTTGTACCTGTTTCCGCTGTTCTGGGATTCTGGGATTGATTTGCACTTTTCGCACCAAAGTACGTTCATCTCTAGGAGACAGAACATGTCTCCTTCCTGAGCGGTATGATGGCTGTGTGGTCCCTTGGTGTTTATACTTGCGTACTATTGTTTGTACAGATGAACGTGGTACCTTCAGGCGTTTGGAAATTGTTCCCAAGGATGAACCAGACCTGTGGAGGTCTACAAAAAAAAAATTCTGAGGTCTTGGCGGATTTCTTTTGATTCTCCCATGATGTCAAGCAAAAAGGTAGGCCTTGAAATACATCCACAGGTACACCTCCAATTGACTCAAATTATGTCAATTAGCCTATTAGAAGCTTCTAAAGCCATTACATCATTTTCTATTTTTTTTAAAGCTGTTTAAAGGCACAGTCAACTTAGTGTATAAACATTGAATTATTATTATGTGAAATAATCTGTCTGTAAACAATTGTTGAAAAAATGACTTGTGTCATGCACAAAGTAGATGTCCTAACCGACTTGCCAAAACTATAGTTTGTTAACAATAAATTGTGGAGTGTTTGAAAATAGAGTTTTGATGACTCCAACCTAAGTGTATGTAAACTTCCGACTTTGGGTGTTCCTTTTGTCCAGATGGGAAAGGGCAGTGTGGAGTACAATTGAGATTGCATCATCTGCGGATTGATCTGTTAGGGTGGTATGCAAATTGGAATGGGTCTATGGTTTCTGGGATAACGGTGTTGATGTGAGCCATTACCAGCCTTTCAAAGCACATCATGGCTACAGACGTGAGAGCTACGGGTTGGTAGTCATCTAGGCAGGTTGCCTTCGTGTTCTTGGGCACAGTGACGATGGTGGTCTGCTTGAAACATGTTGGTATTACAGACTCGGACAGGGAGAGGTTGAAAATGTCAGTGAAGACACTTGCCAGTTGATCAGCACATGCTCGCAGTACAGGTCCTGGTAATTCTTCTGGCCCTGCGGCCTTGTGAATGTTGACCTGTTCAAAGGTCTTATACACGTCGGCTGCGGAGAGCGTGATCACACAGTCGTCCGGAACAGCTGGTGCTCTCATGCATGTGTCAGTGTTATTTGCCTCGAAGCGAGCATAGAAGTAATTTAGCTTGTCTGGTAGGCTCGTGTCACTGGGCAGCTCTCGGCTGTGCTTCCCTTTGTAGTCTGTAATAGTTTGCAAGCCCTGCCACATCCGACAAGCGTCTGAGCCGGTGTCGATCGATTCGATCTTACTCCTGTATTGACACTTTGCCTGTTTGATGGTTCGTCGGAGGGAATAGCGGGATTTCTTATAAGCTTCTGGGTTAGAGTCCCGCACCTTGAATGTGGCAGTTCTACTCTTTAGCTCAGTGCGGATGTTGCCTGTAATCCATGGCTTCTGGTTGGGGTATGTACGTACGGTCACTGTGGAGACGATATCATCGATGCACTTATTGTTGAAGCGAATGACTGATGTGGTGTACTCCTCAATGCCGTAGGAAGAATCCCGGAACATATTCCAGTCTGTGCTATCAAAACAGTCCTGTAGCTTAGCATCTGCTTCATCTGACCACTTTTTTTATTGACCGAGTCACTGGTGCTTCCTGCTTTCATTTTTTCTTGTAAGCAGGAATCAGGAAGATAGCATTATGGTCAGATTTGCCAAATTGAGGGCGAGGGAGAGCTTTGTACGCGTCTCTGTGTGTGGAGTGAAGGTGGTCAGAGTTTTTTTCAATCTGGTTGCACATTTAACATGCTGATAGAAATTGGGTAAAACCAATTTAAGCTTCCCTGCATTAAAGTCCCCGGCCACTAGGAGCGCCTCCCCTGGATGAAAATGTTCCTGTTTGCTTATGGCGAAATACAGCTCATTGAGTGTGGTCTTAGTGCCAGCATGGGTCTGTGGTGGTATGTAGACAGCTACAACAAATACAGATATAAACTCTCTAGGTAGATAGCGTGGTCAACAGCTTATCATGAGATACTCTACCTCAGGCGAGCAAAACCTTGAGACTTCCTTAGATATCGTGCACCAGCTGTTGTTTACATATATGCATAGTCCGCCACCCCTGGTCATACAAGACACTGCTGTTCTATCCTGCCGATAGAGCGTATAACCAGCCAGCTGTATGTTGATAATGTCGCCGTTCAGCCACGACTCCATGAAGCATAAGATATTACAGTTTTTAATGTCCCGTTGGTAGTTGAATCCTTCTCGTAGGTCATTGAGGAAGTGGCAGCGGGACGGATGGAGGCGGAATTCATATTTGATATGGCATTTGCATGTGTCAGCTTGTTAACTAATGGCAATCATTGCACTGTGTGCAACCCAGCGTGTAGTGGGGATTACCCTGCTTGAGCATCATACACATGACGTGACGTTAAAACAGCACATGGCAAAGACAAGTGTGAATTCTGTGAAAACAACGAAAAAACTATGGGTATGAACGTGAGTTCTTTCCATTCCCTTTATAAAGACCAGTACAGAACATATCCCATGCTGTCAAAAAACCTCACTCTAAAAGGATCCACGTGTCACTATCATCACATACACACACTTTGCTAAGGCACTTTAGAGGACCACTAAAACCATCTCATTCAGAGCAGCATATCTCTGCAGGACCCTACATCCTTCCCGAAAACTGCAGGAAATTCAGCGAGAGAACTGAACATGAAAGAGTCCCTCCTCTATCATTCTGAGGCAGTCATGGGCAGGTAAAGTGGTGTTCAGGGATATCAGTTCAACTCAGGCCGCCAGGCCCTCTGAGTGGGATACAGCAGGAACCCGATTATCTGGGAAATATAGCTCAGGTGGAGGGCTAGTGGATGATGCTAGGGGAACCTTGATACGGGTGATTTAGCTCTTCAATTTAGCTCACAGAGGAGTCTGCTTGATGTGTGTCTGATTGGAGAGGATTTCACACCCCTGTGGCTTATAATGTGAATCTCAGCAGAAAGGAGAAGGATGAAAAATTTAGTATCCTGGTTGATAACAGCAGATAATGATTTGGAAATGTTCCATTAGTGTTCTGAGAACCTTTAGAAGAAGTTCAGCAGTTTTCTGATAACTGCTGTACAGTGTGTGGGTAGAATTTTAATTGGTGGTTTGTCCTATTGCAGCAACTGGGCCGACCTCAAAATTCTGAGCACTGCTTGTCATGGGCAAACATTCTAATGATGCACATCTTCAAGGATTTTGTTGTGTGTTCTATGAATGAGCGTGGTTTTACATTGTAGGTCAATGAGACCACTGTTTGAAGGTGAATAGGTAGGTCACACAGGGTAGAGGAGGGGCTGACAGTGGGTGACAAAAAAAACAGCTGACGGGAGAAGTAGGACACATTCTTCTTTGACCTCCCTGATACACTTAAGAGAATGAAAACAGGACATCATCTAGTGCCTAATCTAAGGGCTTTTATCCAGTTCGGCTTACAAAACTCAGAAAGCACAATCATCCATTATAATATTTGCAAGTGGTCAATACATTAACACATAATAGGATATGGGACGCTCTAATCACAAGGGTCCATTAACTCAGCTTCATAATGGCATGGTGTTGAACTATGGGTACTGATCTGAGCTTTCTCTATGTTCAGCTCTCATCCTCAGTCTAACACTGTGTATCTTGACAGCCAGACTCTGGCGCCACCACATCCCCAGGCTTCTTCTGACGTACAGTACACTGCTCTGACCCAGAACGTCTCTGCCGTGATGATGAATGGTGTCTTCATGAGTCCACTGATTGCCGACGCCATTACGGTGGCCTCATCTCCACCCCTTTGAGAACAGCTCTTGATTCATGAACAATTTGAGTCACATTAATAGCAGGATTAATGACTCTGGATCAGATATGGACCGCCCACGGAATATAAAGCCAGGGTGACCTTTGAATTTTAAAAGGGATGGGTGATGATGGAGCATCATTTCCCGTTTTGACTCTAATTGAATTGCCGATCTTACTGATGTTTTTGGAGGAGATTTGTGACTCAAAAAAGACGGCTATAAAACTTCATCAAACTCAAAAACAACCAAAACAATAGCTCTGAGATGTCAATGACCACATATAGCCATATACAAGTCACTTCGGAGGCAGCTTAAGTTCAAGTTCATTAGAAAAACACCAATCAGGACATCGAAATCAAACCTGGGTCACATATTTTGTATTGCCCAATATGTTGTGATATTGATTGAAATAATCTCAAGGTGGCTCTTTTAAGAAAGCATGATTCAAGTGACCCATATTGCTATTTTTAGTTCAGTCTATCTATATTGAATTTGACCATGATGTCACTGGTTGTTTATTGCAATAATAGGCAGTAGCAAATGACATGGCCATGAAGCTTCAAGATAGCTTTCTTGAAAATACAGCAAATAGATAACACACAAAACAAGACGGGCGGAGGACACCAAACAAATGGAGTATACAAATATAAATACTCAGAAAGAGTGAAAGAGATTAATGAGTAGAAAGAGTCTATCGAGGTCCACTGGTGCTGTGTGATATCCTCCTGAGTCCTGCTTACAAGCAAAAATGTACTTTTAAAAACATTTCCGCCTGTCTGACGTGCCCAAAGTAAACTGCCTGTTACTCAGGCCCAGAAGCTAGAATATGCATGTCGAATTAGGTAGAAAACACTCTGAAGTTTCTAAAACTGTTAAAAATAATGTCTGTGAGTATAACAGAACTGATATGGCAAGCAAAAACCCAAGGAAAATCCATCCAGAATTTTGTTTTTCTTTAGCTCCCAGCCACTTCAAATGTGAAGCTATTGAAACTATGACTTCCGACTCCCAGATTGCAGTTCCTATGGCTTCCACTAGATGTCAAGTCTTTATACATGGTTTCAGGCATGGTTTCAGTTTTTTGAAAAACCAACGAGTAATAGTAGTTAATCCAAGGGGAGCACTAAGGCAAAAGTAGTCTCGTTGTGTGCGTGAACAAGGGTGCGCTCTTCATTATTTTCCTTTCCTATTGAACATACTAGTCTCCGTATGAAATATTATCATTTATTTACATATTAGACTACCTGACGATTAATTACAAATTTTGTTTGACTTGTTTGGATGAACTTTACCGGTAACTTTTGGGACTTCTTTGTCTGCATGTTGAACAAATTGACTTTTTGGGATATAAAGAAGGACTTTATCTAATAAAACGACCATTCATTGTGTAGCTGGGACCCGTGAGATTGCAAACAGAGGTAAGGTAAGTGATTTATTTTATTGCTATTTATGATTTTGTGACGCCTGTGCTGGTTTGAAAACATATGTTCTTGTGGGGCGCTGTCCTCAGATAATCGAATGCTATGCTTTCACCGTAAAGCCTATTGTAAATCAGAAAATGCAGTTTGATTCCCAATATTCTAAGCTAAAGAGTCATGTATGACACTTGTATTTTCCTGAATGTTTAATATTACGATTTTGTATTTTGAATTTAGCGCACTCCGATTTCACAGGATGTTTTCGAATTTGATCCCGCAGGAAGCACCAGTGACTCAGTCTATAAAAAAAGTGGTCAGGTGAAGCATATTTTAAACTACAGGACTGTTTTGCTATCACAGACTGGAACATCTTCCGGGATTCTTGCGATTTCATTGAGGAGTACACCACATCAGTCACTGGCTTTATCAATAAGTGCATTGAGGACGTCGTCCCCACAGTGACTGTACGTGCATACCAGAAGCCATGGATTACAGACAACATTCGCACTGAGCTAAAGGGTAGAGCTGCCAATTTTTTTTGCGGGACTCTAACCCGGAAGCTTATATGAAATCCTGCTATGCCCTCCAACGAACCATCAAACAGGCAAAGCATCAATACAGGGCTAAGATTGAATCATACTACATGCTCGTCTTATGTGGCAGGGCTTGCAAACTATTACAGACTACAAGGGGAAGCACAGCCGCGAGTTGCCCAGTGACACGAGCCTACCAGACGAGCTAAATCACTTCTATGCTCGCTTCGAGGCAAGCAACACTGAGGCATGCATGAGAGCATCAGCTGTTCCGGACGACTGTGTGAACACGCTCTCCATAGCCGACGTGAGTAAGACCTTTAAACAGGTCAACATTCACAAGGCTGCGGGGCCAGACGGATTACCAGGACGTGTGCTCCGGGCATGTGCTGACCAACTGGCAGGGGACTTCACTGACATTTGAAACATGTCCCAGATTGAGTCTGTAATACAAACATGTTTCAAGCAGACCACCATCGTCCCTGTGCCCAAGAACATGAAGGCAACCTGCCTAAATGACTACAGACCCGTGGCACTCATGTCCGTAGTCATGATGTGCTTTGAAAGGCTGGTGATGGCTCACATCAACACCATTATCCCAGAAACCATAGACCCACTCCAATTTGCATACAGCCCAAACAGATCCACAGATGATTCAATCTCTATTGCACTCCACACTGCCCTTTCCCACCTGAACAAAAGGAATACTTACGTGAGAATGCTATTCATTGACTACAGCTCAGCGTTCAAAACCAAAGTACCCTGAAAGCTCATCACTAAGCTAAAGATCCTGGGACTAAACACCTTCCTCTACAACTGGATCCTGGACTTCCTGACGGGCCGCCCCCAGGTGGTGAAGGTAGGTAGCAACACATCTGACATGCTGATCCTCAACACTGGAGCCCCTCAGGGGTGCGTTCTCAGTCCCCTCCTGTACTCCCTGTTCACCCACGACTGCATGGCCAGGAACGACTCCAACACAATCATTAAGTTTGCAGACAACCCCTGTAGGCCTGATCACCGACAACGACGAGACAGCCTATAGGGAGGAGGTCAGAGACTTGACCGGGTGGTGCCAGAATAACAACCTATCCCTCAACGTAACCAAGACTAATGAGATGATTGTGGACTACAGGAGAAGGAGGACCGATCACACCCCCATTCTCATCGATGGGGCTGTAGTGGAGCAAGTTGAGAGCTTCAAGTTCCTTGGTGTCCACATCACCAACAAACTAGAATGGTCCAAGCACACCAAGACAGTGGTGAAGAGGGCACGACAAAGCCTATAAAAATAAAAAATATTTGGTCCTCAGATCCTCAAAAGGTTCTTTAGCTGCAACATCGAGAGCATGGTTGCATCACTGCCTGGTACAGCAATTGCTCGGCCTCCGACCGCAAGGCACTACAGAGGGTAGTCTGTACGGCCCAGTACATCACTGGGGCTAAGCTGCCTTCTATCCAGGACCTCTACACCAGGCGGTGCCAGAGGAAGGCCCTAAAAATTGTCAAAGACCCCAGCCACTCCAGTCATAGACGGGGCCGTCTGGCCCCGGTTCTCTCTACTACAGCATGGCAAGCGGTACCGGAGTGCCAAGTCGCGGACAAAAAGGCTTCTCAACAGTTTTTACCCCCAAGCCATAAGAATCAAATCAAATCAAATGTATTTATATAGCCCTTCGTACATCAGCTGATATCTCAAAGTGCTGTACAGAAACCCAGCCTAAAACCCCCAACCAGCAAGCAATGCAGGTGTAGAAGCACGGTGGCTAGGAAAAACTCCCTACAAAGGCCAAAACCTAGGAAGAAACCTAGAGAGGAACCAGGCTATGTGGGGTGGCCAGTCCTCTTCTGGCTGTGCCGGGTGGAGATTATAACAGAACATGGCCAAGATGTTCAAATGTTCATGAATGACCAGCATGGTCAAATAATAATAATCACAGGCAGAACAGTAATAATCACACTCCTGAACAGGTAATCAAATGGCTACCCGGACTATTTGCATTGTGTGCCCCCCCCAACCCCTCTTTTACGCTGCTGCTCCCCTCTCTTTAGCATATATGCATATTCACTTCAACCATACATTCATGTACATACTACCTCAGCCCGGTGCCTTTATATAGCCTCGCCACTGTTATAGCCTCGCTACTGTAAATAGGCTACTGTTATTTTTCACTGTCTTTTTTACTGTTGTTTGTATTTCTTTACTTACCTATTGTTCACCTAATACCTTTTTTGCACTGTTGGTTAGAGCCTGTAAGTAAGCATTTCACTGTAAGGTAAGCCTGTTTTATTCGGCGCACATGACAAATAAACTTTGATTTGATATGGTGGAGAAAATCTTGAGCTAATTCTCCATCTCTTCTATGTGTAACAAGGACAGGCGGTAATATCTGATAACTGTACTCTGGTGATCTTGATTAGTTGTGACTCGGAGACCAAGAAGGACCATAGGTCATTATGAGGACAACCTCTCACAGCAGGCAATAAGCCCCCGTTTAAAATCAAATGTGACGTTTGTATCACCAGAAATTGTGCCTTGGGGAAAAAATACCATCCACTGTTGCTGTGTGATTTCCTCCTCAGCTCTCCTGGCAGGACAGGTAAGGACAAAAGGACAGAAGGCTGCACTTGTTTGCATTAGCTGTCACGCCAATTTGCTGGTACACCACACACTCGCTTGCTAACATGCACACTTCCAGGCCCAAGGATTGTTTATTGTACCGCATCTCTGTGCCAAGAAACTGTATGATCTGGAAGTTGTAAAAAATAAAAACATAAAAGAAAGATGTGTCGAAAAGCACCATCAGGATTTTGTCTGATGGAAATGGGGCTACCTTGGAAACGGGGCTACCATGGTCACACCTTCCTGTGTGGTGTCTCATATATAGAACAGGACTTCCCTGATCCTGGTGCAGAATACACAGGGTTTCTCTCTCCCCATATTGATTTATACCATTCAACTCAATAATAAAAAAAGACTAAACAAGTAAAAGATTTGTCTAGTAAAATGTTGATGCCAGGGCCAGGACTCTCTAAATTCAGAGACATCATTACCAAGACCGTCTGTCATCACATTATCTTGCAAGTCTCTGTGTGGTGGCTCCATACATGTTTCTGTAAACACATACACAGGCACTGTTCTATTACCAATGGCAGTTAGCGATAGGTGATATCTGACAAACAAACATATACTATGTTGAAGGTTGAAAATGTCAGACTAAACCTACCTAATTCTGTTCTCCCCATCGATGACCGTCAGAGAGCAGGCAAGAGGGAGGCTAGAGGTAAAGTCTTTGCCAGAGCCCCATTGATGGGCATGGCAGCGTAGATCAGCTCCTGGCCCCCCATCAAAGATACTGGTCAGTCTCTCTCTCTTACACACACACACGCACGCGCACGCACGCACGCACGCACACACGCACACACACACACACACACACACACACACACACACACACACACACACACACACACACACACACACACACACACACACACACGCTGCATGTTCGGCTGCAAACTGGGCATCTCTCGACCAAATGCAGCAGGCAATCTTATGAGGTGGTGTTGACTGGGTGGGCCTGTGATATAATACAGTGGTTTCCAAACCGTGGGGCGCACCCCTAGAGGGATATACAAAGTTTACATACACTTAGGTTGGAGTCATTAAAACTCGTTTTTCAACCGCTCCACAAATTTCTTTGGGATAGGGGGCAGCATTTTCACTTTTGGATAAATAGCGTGCCCAATTTCAACTTTCTGCTACTCATGCCAAGAATATAAGATATGCATATTATTAGTAGATTTGGATAGAAAACACTCTGAAGTTTCTAAAACTGTTTGAATCATGTCTGTGAGTATAATAGAAGTTATGTAGCAGGCAAAATCCAGAGGACTAACCATTCAGAATTATTTATTTTTTAGGTCACTGTCTATTCAATGAGTTCTCATGTCTACCTGGACTATTTACATTGTCCCCACCCCACCCCCCATTTTTACACTGCTGGTACTCTGTTTATTATCCATGCATAGTTACTTTGCCTCTACCTACATGTACATATTATCTCAATTACCTCGACTAACCGGTGCCCAGGCATATTGACTCTGTACCGGTACCCCCTGTATATAGCTTTGCTACTGTTATTTTATTGTTGCTCCTTAATTATTTGTTATTTTTCTTATGTTTTATTCTATACATTGTATTACTTCAGCTTATTTTAGTACTTAAAAAATAAATGTCTTCTTAAAACTGCATTTTTGGTTAAGGTCTTGTAAGTAAACATTTCACTGTATGTAACAAATACAATTTACAATACGATTTTTGATTCGATCGAGTGATACTATACTCTACAGAATACTACAGTTATCTACAGAATTCTGTAGAATGCTATAGTAAGTGCTATAGTAAACTGTATTATTTTTTAGAGAAAGTGAGAGAGAAACAGAGAAGCAAAAGTAGAGGGAGAAGAAAGTAGATGAGGGTTAAGTATTCAGCAGTGAGAGTTATCTACTTTGACTTACGTTACTGTAACTCCCCGAACATCATTTCAACATTGACACATAGAGAACGTGTGAAGGGTAACTGCCAGAGTGTTGAACTAGACAGGCAGGAACAATGAGGAAGCCTGGGTGTGTGAGGGGACACTGAGGAGAGAGAGACACAATTAGCAAGGAGAAGTAATTATATCAGAGCTCTCGGTGTCTCTCTCAAAGACACTTCCCACTGGGCACAGACGTCAGTTCAACTTCTAGTTTTGGTTTACATTTGGTTGCGTTGTCAACTACTGTGAATTCATCGTGAATCTTTTAAAAAGTCACCATGTCATTGGATTTAGGTGAAAAAATATGAAATGCCCTTACGTTGATTACTTTTTGAAAATCTCATTAGTCTTCCACATTGATTCAACTTCATCACATAGACTTTTCGGGATGAAATTACGTTGATTCAACAAGTTTTTGCCCAGTGAGTTGTTACTGGATGACAGGGTGAGTATTAACACGCTGAGACTCAGTGGGTTGAATACTTATCTAATCAAGATACACTGTATATACAACAGTATGTGGCCTTCCCTCAAAATGTGTGGATTCAGCTATTTCAGCCACACCCGTTGCTAATAGGTGTGTACAATCGAGCACACTGCCATGCAATCTCCATAGACAAACCTTGGCAGTAGACTGGCCTTACTGAAGACATCATTGACTTTCAAGATGTCAGTTGGTCAAATTTCTGCCCTTCTAGAGTGCTGAAGCGCATAGCACGTAAAAATCATCTGTCCTCGGTTGCAACACTCACTACCAAGTTCCAAACTGCCTCTGGAAGAAATGTCAGCACAAAAACTGTTCATCGGGAGCTTAATGAAATGGGTTTCCATGGCTGAGCAGATGCAAACAAGCCTCAGATCACCATGCGCAATGCAGAGTGGCGTAAATGCGTTGTCTGGAGTGATGAATCATGCTTTACCATCTGGCAATCTGACGGACGAATCTGGGTTTGGAGAACGCCATGAGAACGCTATCTGCCCCAATGTATAGTGCCAATTGTAAAGTTTGGTAGAGGAGGAATAATGGTCATGGTTCGGTCTAGGCCCCTTAGTTCCAGTGAAGGGAAATCAACGCTACAGCATACAATGACATTCTAGGACAATTCTGTGCTTCCAACTTTGTGGCAACAGTTTGGGGAAGGCCCTTTCCTGTTTCAGCATGACAATGCCCGGTTCACAAAGCAAGGTCCATACAGGAATGATTTGTCTAGATCGGTGTGGAAGAACTTGACTGATCTGCACAGAGCCCTGAACTCAATTCCATTGAATACCTTTGGGATGAATTGGAATGCAGACTGCGAGCCAGGCCTAATTGCCCACCATCAGTGCTCAACCTCACTAATGCTCTTGTGGTTAAATTTAAGCAAATACAAGCAATTTCCAACATCTAGTGGAAAGCCTTCTAAAAAGAGTGGAGGCTGTTATAGCAGCAATGGGGGCAACATGAGATGTTCGAAGAGCAGGTGTCCACTTATACATATTTTACTTTATTTTATTAATATTTTGTATTTATTAGGATTTTTCACCCCTACTTCCTGTGGCTATGGTGGAGGCCAGTTTGTAACACGCTTTCACATTTGTTATGGCTAACCTGACGTCACAGAGGTTGAGGTAGGGGTCAAGCCTGGGGTTAAAGGTTACAGTCAGAGCATAACGTGTGATGTGTAGGCTACGCACCAGTGCTGTGTTCTAACATGACATCTTGAATGAATGCAATGCGTTATTCTTGGAAAAAGATGGACAGGACGTTGTTCTGACAGTTATATTAGCTTTCTCATTACCCCGTTGGAAGTTTTTTTGTGGGGGCTATTGTTGCTGTTGATGTTGTTGCTGCTGATTTGGATGGCCCTGCATTTTTCCATTATGGAGAACAGGAAGATGTCCATCCATTTCCCATCATACCCCTGACCTCAAACGATATTTACGTCCTCTAACCAATCTCCTTCAGACACAACATGTGCCTGACTAGAACAGTGTGTGTGTGTATGGTAAGTAGGGGTATTTGTACCAAAAAGCTTGTGACTTCACAGCCACAGAACACTCAGTGCTCGGCATTTAACCAATACTGATTCATTTTTAAGAGCTTTGTTTTGGTTGAGTTTGGCCTTGGGATCTTTTGGTGTTTTTTCGAGTGAAGGCTGACTCACTGCCACACTGTGTGCCGGCTGTGGACCGTCAGCGCCTCGAGTCAGAGATGGGCGTTTAATTTTAGCCCTTACGATATTGTTAGCTCCTCCAGCCTCCTAAGCTGTTTCCTCTTATTGGGCCGCTGCGGGGCTAAGAAGAAAATGTTACTGGATCAGGAGGCAGACTGTGGGCAAACAATGCGGGATCATCCCCTTTGATGTCCATACTGTAGAGCTCTTCGACAGTGGGGTAAAGTAACTAAATAAAAATACTTTTAAGTTTATTTTGGGGGGTTTCTACTTCTACTCCAATACATTCCTAAAGAAAATATGTACCTTTTACTCCATACATTTTCCCTGACACCAGTGGAGGCTGCTGAGGGGAGGATGGCTTATAATAATGGCTGGAATGGCATCAAACACATGTACCTTGTGGTTGATATATTTGATTCCATTCCACCCATTCCGCTTCAGCAATTACCACGAGCCCATCCTCCCTAATTAAGGTGCCACCAACCTCCTGTGCCTGACACCCAAGAGTAGTCATTACATTTCAAATGCTCGTACAGGACAGCAATATGGTCCAATTCATACACCTATCAATATAACACGTTGTCATTCCTACTGCCTCTGATATGGCGAACTCACTAAACACAAAAATTGCCTTGGTAAATTATGTCTGAATGTTAGTGTGGCCCTGGCTGTCCATAAATTAATAACATGTGCCTTCTGGTTTGCTTAAAGGAATAGGGGGCAGCATTTTCACTTTTGGATGAATAGCGTGCCCAGAGGGAACTGCCTCCTACTCTGTCCCAGATCCTAATATATGCATATTATTATTAGTATTGGATAGAAAACACTCTCTGAAGTTTCATAAACTGTTTGAATGATGTCTGTGATTATAACAGAACTCATGTGGCAGGCGAAAACATGAGAAAAATCCAACCAGGAAGTGGGACATCTGAGGTTTGTAGTTTTTCAAAGCTTGGCCTACCGAATACACAGTGGGATATGGATAAAGTTGCACTTCCTACGGCTTCCACTAGATGTCAACCGTCTTTAGAAACTTGAATGAGGATTCTACTATAAAGGAGGGGCTCATGAGATCTGTTTGAGTCAGTGGTCTGGCAGAGTGCCTTGGTCTCATGACGTGCGCTCCCAACAGAGTTACCGCTCGTTCCAGTGCTTTTCTTCAGACAAATGAATTCTCCGGTTGGAACATTATTGATGTTTCATGTTAAAAACATCCTAAAGATTGATTCCATACATCGTTTGACATGTTTCTAAAGGACTGTAACAGAACTTTTTGAGTTTTTGTCTGGACGAAGTGCCTGCGCCCCATGAAGATGGATTACTGGGCTGAACACGCTAACAACAAGTGGCTATTTGGACATAAATGATGGACTTTATGGAACTTTATGAAACAAATCAGTAATTTATTGTCGAACTGGGATTCCTGGGAGTGCCTTCGTATGAAGATCATCAAAGGTAAGTTAAAATTTATGGTGTTGTTTCTAACTTCTGTTGACTCCAAAATGGCGGATATTTCTCTGGCTGGATTGGGCTCTGAGTGCCGTTCTCAGATTATGCTTTTTCCGTAAAGTTTGTTGAAATCTGACATAGCGGTTGCATTAAGGAGAAGTCTATCTTTAATTCTGTGAATAACAGTTGTATCTTTTATTTAATGTTTATTATGAGTATTTCTGCAAAATCACAGGATGTTTTGGAATCAAAACATTACTGCACGTGATGCGTCAATGTAAACTGAGATTTTTGGATATAAATATGCACATTATCGAACAAAACATACATGTATTGTGTAACATGATGTCCTATGAGTGTCATCTGATGAAGATCATCATAGTGATTCATTTTATCTATATTTCTATTTCATTGATGTTGTTTCATCATTTTGATGTCTTCACTATTATTCTACAATTTAGAAAATAGTACAAATAAAGAAACTCTTGAAGTAGTAGGTGTGTACTATGGTGTTGAACTGCCCTTTCCCACCTGGACAAAAGGAACACTTATGTGAGAATGCTATTTATTGACTACAGCTCAGCATTCAACACCATAGTACCCTCAAAGCTCATCACTAAGCTAAGGATCCTGGGACTAAACAACTCCCTCTGCAACTGGATCCTGGACTACCTGACGGGCCGCCCCCAGGTGGTGAGGGTAGGTAGCAACACATCTGCCACGCTGATCCTCAATACTGGAGCTCCCCAGGGGTGCGTGCTCAGTCCCCTCCTGTACTCCCTGTTCACCCACGACTGCATGGCCAGGAACGACTCCAACACCATCATTAAGTTTGCAGACAACACAACAGGGGTAGGCCTGATCACCGACAACGACGAGACAGCCTATAGGGAGGAGGTCAGAGACCTTGCCGGGTGGTGCCAGAATAGCAACCTATCCCTCAACGTAACCAAGACTAATGAGATGATTGTGGACTGTAGGAAAAGGAGGACCGAGCACACCCCCTTTCTCATCGATGGGGCTATAGTGGAGCAGGTTGAGAGCTTCAAGTTCCTTGGTGTTCACATCAACAACAAACTAGAATGGTCCAAAACCACCAAGACAGTCGTGAAGAGGGCACGACAAAGCCTATTCCCCCTCAGCAAACTAAAAGGTTTTGGCATGGATCCTGAGATCCTCAAAAGGTTCTACAGCTGCAACATCGAGAGCACTGGTTGCATCACTGCCTGGTACAGCAATTGCTTGGCCTCTGACCGCAAGCCACTACAGAGGGTAGTGCTTACGGCCCAGTACATCACTGGGGCTAAGCTGCCTTTTATCCAGGACCTCTACACCAGGTGTTGTCAGAGTAAGGCCCTAAAAATTGTCAAAGATCCCAGCCACCCCAGTCATAGACTGTTCTCTCTACTCCCGCATGGCAAGCGGTACCGGAGTGCCAAGTCTAGGACAAAAAGGCTTCTCAACCCCCCAAGCCGTAAGATTCCTGAACAGGTAATCAAAAAGCTACCTGGACCATTTGCATTGTGTGCCCCCCCAACCCCTCTTTTAAGCTGCTGCTACTCTCTGTTCATTATATATGCATAGTCATTTTAACTATACATTCATGTACATACTACCTTAATTGGGCCGACCAACCAGTGCTCCCGCACATTGGCTAACCGGGCTATCTGCATTGTGTCCCTCCACCCACCACCCGCCAACCCCTCTTTTACGCTACTGCTACTCTCTGTTCATCATATATGCATAGTCACTTTAACCATATCTAGATGTACATACTACCTCAATCAGCCTGACTAACTGGTGTCTGTATGTAGCCTCGCTACTTTTATAGCCTTGTTACTGTATATAGCCTGTCTTTTGACTGTTGTTTTATTTGCACTATTGGTTAGAGCATGTAAGTAAGCACTTCACTGTAAGGTCTGTTATATTTGGTGCACGTGACAAATAAACTTTGATTTGATAGTGAAATGCCAGAGCGGTTTCCTTCCTCTACAGCAACTCAGTTAAGGACACCTGTATCTTTGTAGTGACTGGGTGTATTATTACACTATCCAAAGTCTAATTAATAACTTCACTATGCTCAAAGGGCTATTCAATGTCTGTTTTGTTTTTTTACCCATCTGTGCGAGTTATTGGAAAACCTCCCTGTTCTTTGTGGTTGAATCTGTGTTGCAGAGATGAGGTAGTCATTCAAAACTCATGTTAAACACTATTATTGGACAGAGAGTGAGTCCATGTCACTTATTATGTGACTTGTTAAGCAAATGTGTATTCCTGAACTTATTTAGGCTTGGCATAACAAAGGGGTTGAATTCTAATTGACTCAAGACATTTCATTATGTCCTTTATAATATATTTTAAAAAATGTCCACTTTGACATTATGGGGTATTCGGTGTAGTCCAATGAAAAAAAGCTCAATTTAATCCATTTTAAATTCGAAGGCACTGTAGGTCCTGTACAGTATCCAATTGTGTGATTGAGAACAGCTCTTTAATTATATAGGAGATTATAGTCTCTTTACCCACAGGTGTGTTCTGATGATGTGCCTGAAAATTTTTGTTTTATGTAATTGTAATTTAATCCGGATGTTCACTCCATTATGACCAAAATAAAACAAATCAGCTTTAGATTACATTCCCTCACCATGTGAGGAGACTGAAGTCTGAAGAGGAGTGATTATTACCATGTCTCACATCCAAAAATGGAAAGTGTATTTATTATGCTTCAATTTATTACACTGTCTGTCAACAGAACCATAAGAAGATGTTTCAACGTGACCTGGATGTACAGACAAATGAAATGGTAGATAGAGAGATTGTAATGAAATGTGTCTTCCTCTGACGAGGAGTATAAAGGATCGGACCAATATGCAGCGTGGTACATGTCCATGTTGATAATTTATTAACATTGAACACCAAAAACAAAATAACAAGGAGAACGAACGAAAACAAAACAGTTCTGTCTGGTAAAGACACAGAGACAGAAACAATCACCCACAACTAAAATGGGGAAAACAGGCTACCTAAGTATGATTCTCAATCAGAGACAACGAACAACACCTGTCTCTGATTGAGAACCATACCAGGCCAAACACATAAATACTACATAGAAAAAATAGCATAGACTACCCACCCCAACTCACGCCCTGACCAAACTAACATAACAACATAATAAAGGAACTAAGGTCAGAACGTGACAGAGATACTGACATAGCAAAATATGTAAGGGGTGCGTAACTGGGGGCAGAGAAGTCAGATGCAGGAGAGCAGAACTGGGTAATAACCGGAGCAGTTTAATATACAAAACCACTGGCATCCAGAATAACAACGTATGGGTAAAAAACCCGTCGCACACCAGACAACAATGTGCACAAGCACTTACAACAAACAATTCCGCACAAAGACATGGGGGGGAACAGAGGGTTATATATACAACACGTAATGAGGGAATGAAAACCAGGTGTGTGGGAAAACAAGACAAAACACATGGAAAATAAAAAATGGATCGGCGATGGCTAGAAGACCGGTGACATCGACCGCCGAACACGGCCTCGGGGATGACCCGGAGGGCGAGGTGCAGGGCGATCCGGACAGAGATGGAGGGAGATGCAGCATTGAAGGGTCCAACACGTCCTCCACCGGATCGCAGCATCTCTCCTCCAGACCATACCCCTCCCAGTCCACGAGGACCCCTCCCAGTCCACCTCAGACTCCCGGAGTGTGCCAGCTACCACAGGCCTGATGAGAGACACAAAGAACGAGGGGTTAATACGGTAATCGGGGGGAAGCTGTAACCTGTAACTCGTTCAGTCTCCTCAGTTCTTTAAATGTCCCAACAAACCGCTGACCCAGCTTCCGGCAGAGCAGGCGGAGGGGCAGGTTTCAGGTCGAGAGCCAGACCCGGGAACACCGGAGCCTCACTGCCGACTTTCTGGCGCAGACCGTTAACTCGCTCCAGCTGCCCGTTACTCTCTGGGTGAAAACCCAAGGTAAGGCTGATCGAGACCCCCAGACGTTCCATGAACGCCCTCCAGACCCTGAAGGTGAACTGGGGACCCTGATCAGACACTATGTCCTCAGGCACCCCGTAGTGCCAGAAGACGTGTGTAAACAAGGCCTCCGCAGTCTGTAGGGCCGTAGGGAGACCGGGCAGCGGGAGGAGATGGCAGGACTTAGAAAAATGGTCCACAACGACCAGGATCGTGGTGTAACCCTGTGAGGGAGTTAGATCGGTAAGGAAGTCCACCGACAGGTGCGACCAAGGCCGTTGTGGAACGGGTAAGGGGTGTAACTTACCTCTGGGAATGTGCCTAGGAGCCTTACAGTGAGCATACACCGAGCAGGAGGAAACATAAACCCTCACGCCCTTAACCAAAGTGGGCCACCAGTACTTCCCACTCAGACAGCGCACCGTCCGACCGATGCCTGGATGACCAAAGGAGGGTGACGTGTGGGCCCAATAGATCAGCCAGTCATGGACAGCAGACGGAACGTACAGACACCCAGCGGGACACTGGAGGGGAGTGGGCTCTTCACATGCTGGGAACCTGGTCTGTAAGAAAGGGTGAAAACAAAACGGGCCACATTGCCTGGCGAGGGTTCAGTCTCCTCGCCGCCCGGATGAACTCCAGATTGTGGTGATCAGTCCAGATGAGAAAAGGGTGTTTAGCCCCCTCAAGCCAATGTCTCCATGCCTTCAAAGCCTTGTCCGGCCGAAAGGACCAGCTGGTCGAAGGTGAGGGTGGTGTCCCTGCAGGCCAACTCTCGAGGGACGTCCTCGCGCAAACTGCAACGATAGCGGTCGATCAGGGCCCTGTCGTTCCATCCCGCTCTGGTGGCCAGGGTCCGAAGGTCCAAAGCGAACTCCTGTGCGCTACTTGTCCCTTGCCGCAGGTGGAAAAGACGTCCACCCGCCGCTCTACCCTCGGGCGGGTGGTCAAGTTTCCCGGAAACGACGGGTGAACTCCTCAAAGTGATCCAGCACCACATCTCCTTCCACCCACACGCCGTTGGCCCACTCCAGGGCTTTCCCCGAGAGGCATGAGATGAGGGCGAACACCCTTTCACGGCCCAAATGAGCCAGGTGGACGGTGGCCAGGTATAATTCCAACTGAAGCAGGAAACCCTGGCAGGGAGCAGCCGTCCCATCGTACTCCCCAGGGAGGGCGAGGCAAATCCCACTGGAACCGGGTGCAGGGGGAGCGAGTAGTGGAGGCCCCTGTTGTGCTGGTGGAGGTACCGGAGGAACTCCCCGTCTCTCCCAGTGGTCCATAGATTGGACGACGCGGTCCATGGCGGTGCCGAGATGATGGAGCATCCCGGTGTGTTCCTGGATGTGCTCCTCGACCCCATTCCAGGGGCACCTGCTCCTGCTGACTCCATAGATTCGGTGCAGAATTCTGTAAGGGGTGCATAACTGGTGGCAGATAAGTTAGACGCAGGAGAGCAGAACTGGGTATGGATCGGAGATGGCTAGAAGACCGATGACGTCGACTGCCGAACACCGCCCGAACAAGGAGAGGAATCAACTTCGGCAGAAGTCGTGACAAAATGTCTCTAAATAAAGAACAAGGTAGAGGATTCAACAAGACTACCTTGGTCATATGGAGTGTATTTTTACCCAGATATTATGGGTGTGACAGGAGTAAAATGGGATACCAGTCTGCCAGAAGGGAAAACTCTTGAAACGTCTCCATTGTTTATAATAAGACACGGGAATGGTGACAATGCATTATCATGCTAACCTAAAGATAAAAAGAGATGTTTTAAAAAACAATGTCAAACTACACTTACACTAACCCAACTTGCATGACACCAATATCATTTTTTAGCCCTACGTGTTTAGCTTTTTTTATGCCTGTTTTGCATGTTATTTTGGCATTAATACGAGTCACATATCAGTTTCCAAACAATGTAAACAAATAAATAATCATTGAGCTAATAAAGCCGCATACAAACATGGTCTCTTTTTGCTTTCTTGAGTAAGGCAGCTCCAAAATGCAGGTGTTTCAGCTTAGCTCAGTGCTTTCTGTGGTGGTGGGGCAGCCAGCGGAAAACACAGAGCATAGGGGTTGGTAATGTTCTCTAGTTGGGCCGTGATTGGCTCAGTGTTCTGTCACTCATGGGGACATTACGTCACCACACAATCTTTTGGGGAGGGATCTCCTGAGGGATCTCCTCCCAGACCTGGACTAAAGCATCTGCCAACTCCTGGACAGTCTGTGGTGCAACGTGGTATTGGTGGATGGAGCGAGACATGATGTCCCAGATGTGCTCAATTGGATTCAGGTCTGGGGAACGGGTGGGCCAGTCCATAGCATCAATGCCTTCCTCTTGCAGGAACTGCTGACACACTCCAGCCACATGAGGCCTAGCATTGTCTTGCATTAGGAGGAACCCAGGGCCAACCGCACCAGCATATGGTCTCACAAGGGGTCTGAGGATCTCATCTCGGTACCTAATGGCAGTCAGGCTACCTCTGGCGAGCACATGGAGGGCTGTGCGGCCCCCCAAAGAAATGCCACCCCACACCATGACTGACCCACCGCCAAACCGGTCATGCTGGAGGATGTTGCAGGCAGCAGAACGTTCTCCACGGCGTTTCCAGACTCTGTCACATCTGTCACATGTGCTCAGTGTGAACCTGCTTTCATCTGTGAAGAGCACAGGGCGCCAGTGTCGAATTTGCCAATCTTGATGTTCTCTGGCAAATGCCAAACGTCCTGCACGGTGTTGGGCTGTAAGCACAACCCCCACCTGTGGACCTCGGGCCCTCATACCACCTTCATGGAGTCTGTTTCTGACCATTTGAGCAGACACATGCACATTTGTGGCCTGCTGGAGGTCATTTTGCAGGGCTCTGGCAGTGCTCCTCCTGCTCCTCCTTGCACAAAGGCGGAGGTAGCGGTCCTGCTGCTGGGTTGCTGCCCTCCTACGGCCTCCTCCACGTCTCCTGATGTACTGGCCTGTCTCCTGGTAGCGCCTCCATGCTCTGGACACTACGCTGACAGACACAGCAAACCTTCTTGCCACAGCTCGCATTGATGTGCCATCCTGGATGAGCTGCACTACCTGAGCCACTTGTGTGGGTTGTAAGACTCCGTCTCATGCCGCCACTAGAGTGAAAGCACTGCCAGCATTCAAAAGTGACCAAAACATCAGCCAGGAAGCATAGCAACTGAGTAGTGGTCTGTGGTCACCACCTGCAGAACCACTCCTTTATTGGGGGTGTTTTGCTAATTGCCTATAATTTCCACCTGTTGTCTATTCCATTTGCACAACAGCATGTGAAATTTATTGTCAATCAGTGTTGCTTCCTAAGTGGACAGTTTGATTTCACAGAAGTGTGATTGACTTGGAGTTACATTGTGTTTTTTAAGTGTTCCCTTTATTTTTTTGAGCAGTGTATAATGTTTGCCTCACCAAGATTTATGTGGAAAATAACCACTGCTTTCAAATGTAATTTCAGTGAAATTATGCTAATACAAGACTAGTAAAGGCCCAATGCACTACTTAAAGGATATTTCTATTTCATTTTTAAAATTATTATGTTTATTATGTTTTGTCACCTGTTTTATTATGTTTAGTCACCTGTTTTATTATGTTTTATTATGTTTATTATGTTTTATTATGTTTTGTTACCTGTTTTATTTTGTTTAGTCACCTGTTTTATTGTGTTTAGTCACCTGTTTTATTATGTTTTATTATGTTTATTATGTTTTATTATGTTTTGTCACCTGTTTTATTGTGTTTAGTCACCTGTTTTATTGTGTTTTGTCACCTGTTTTATTATGTTTAGTCACCTGTTTTATTATGTTTTATTATGTTTATTATGTTTTATTATGTTTAGTCACCTGTTTTATTGTGTTTTGTCACCTGTTTTATTATGTTTAGTCACCTGTTTTATTATGTTTTATTATGTTTATTATGTTTTATTATGTTTTGTCACCTGTTTTATTATGTTTTATTATGTTTATTATGTTTTATTATGTTTTGTCACCTGTTTTATTTTGTTTAGTCACCTGTTTTATTGTGTTTTGTCACCTGTTTTATTATGTTTTATTATGTTTATTATGTTTTATTATGTTTTGTCACCTGTTTTATTTTGTTTAGTCACCTGTTTTATTGTGTTTTGTCACCTGTTTTATTATGTTTATTATGTTTTATTATGTTTTGTCACCTGTTTTATTATGTTTTATTATGTTTATTATGTTTTATTATGTTTTGTCACCTGTTTTATTATGTTTTATTATGTTTATTATGTTGTATTATGTTTTATTATGTTTTATTATGTTTTATTATGTTTATTATGTTTTATTATGTTTAGTCACCTGTTTTATTATGTTTATTATGTTGTATTATGTTTTATTATGTTTTATTATGTTTTATTATGTTTATTATGTTTTATTATGTTTAGTCACCTGTTTTATTATGTTTTGTCACCTGTTTTATTATGTTTTATTATGTTTATTATGTTTTATTATGTTTTGTCACCTGTTTTATTATGTTTTATTATGTTTATTACGTTTTATTATGTTTTGTCACCTGTTTTATCATGTTTTATTATGTTTATTATGTTGTATTATGTTTTGTCACCTGTTTTATTATGTTTATTATGTTGTATTATGTTTTGTCACCTGTTTTATTATGTTTTATTATGTTTTGGCACCTACGTCCCGTGGCTATGGTTGAGGCCAGTTTGTAAGACGCTTTCACATTTGTTATGGCTAACCTGACATCACAGAGGTTCAGGTAGGGGTTCAGGTAGGGGTCAAGCCTGCGGTTAAGGTTACAGTCAAAGCATAATGTGTGATGTGTTCTAACATGACATCTTGAATGAATGCAATGCTGCGAAGCCAACCTCGTAATTCTTGGAAAAAGGTAGACAGGACCTTGTTCTGACAGTTATATCAGCTTTCTCATTACCCCATTTGAAGTGTTTTTTTGTGGGGCTATTTTTGCTGTTGATGATGTTGTTGTTGCTGATTTGGACGGCCCTGCATTCTTCCATTATGGAGAACAGGACGATATCCATCCATTTCCCATCATACCCCTGACCTCAAATGGTATTTGCGTCCTTTATTTTGGTGTGTGTAATTACGCAGCATGTTTATGCAAATTCATCAGAGTTGGAAAAATAGGGGATGAAGAAGAGGCAATAATTAGACACAACATTCATCCTCTCTCCAAATGAGCTGCCTACTGGCGGTAGCAGCATGGCGGCGATGCGGCGGTCCAATTAAGCCCAGTAGAGGTCCCCTCTAAGGCCGACAGGAGGAAGAGAAAATAACACTGAAACAATAGAGGATGACATCATATCATGTTCATGGAGCAGCTTCTTTGTCCCATCTCTGCCTGACTTTCAGAGGACCTTGCCAAATCCTCACTGGAGGGGGCCATCTGGGGCCTCTCTGCTCCCTCTATTCATCAGGTACGTGTTGCTCTCCCTCCCCTCCATCCTCCACTCCCACTTAGAGAGCAGAACCATCTTCCCAGCAGGGGCCCTTAGCGAAGACGGATGGCAGCACCACGCTCGTTAGTGTTTACATTCCTCCCCGGTGGCAGATGCCGTTATTGAGAGAGATACTACCCTCATCTCACGTGGCCTGATGAAGCAAGGCCGTCATCATGGAGAGGAATCCAGAATCAACAGTACCATAACAGAGATGACCCAAATGAATGGAAAGCATGAGGACTATTAGTGCATAATGCACAAAAGTAAAAGGCAGCTCACATAATGTTGTTCAAAACAAGGCTGTAACATGATTTCATACTCATGCCAGGCCTAAGTGACATGAACAACTAATGATGATCATGTACTCTATCCGAGTAAAGACAAAACATCCTAATGGAGGTGAGGCGAGGCGATTTTGGTCGATTTCTGAGAAGTAGCAGTACTTTCAGTAACAGTACACATAATACCAAAGTGGGCATTAATGATGTGATGGTATCATGTGGTAGATAAGATTACCGTTCTAACATAGCCTCCAATCAGATCAGGTAACAGTGGAGGCTGCTGGAGGGAGGACGGCTCATAATAATGGCTGGAATGGAGGGAATGGAATGGCATCAAACCATATGTTTGATGTATATGATACCAATCCTCTAATTCCACTCCAGCAATTACCACGAGCCCGTCCTCCCCAATTAAGGTGCCACCAACCTGCTGTGATTGGTACAGACGCTAATAGTGAATTTCCCTGGTATAGGGGGGGGGGCTTTACAGATTAGTGAGCAGATGTTGTGGTGATATGTACGCAGTGCTGCGGGGTACATATGTTTCCAAGGATGACCATACCGGGCCAAGTGTGACACTTCTTACACAGACAGGCCCCCTTTATAACTTGATGAAACACACTCAGACAAACATTCTGGAGACAGAAGGCTGCCAAACACAGACGGATAATAAGCCTGACGAACTGTGTCTCTTTCTCGCCGACTGCAAAATGTATTCAACAAAGGGACATCAATATCGTCAAAGATCTGAAAGAAGGCTGCCTGGCACTTGACTCCGGGATGAGGATGTGTTGCGAAGCTTCCATTTTGAACTTGGAGATAAAGGGGTGAAGCATGGGAAATGCATCAAAGAGCAACAGAATCAAAGATTCCCTCTTTGGAGGGTAACTGAGGCTCCCCCATATTCTCTCCGAAACTAAACTAAACTATACTGACATCGTCTGCTGCTCCCACTACTCTTAAGAATTCTAACACAGAGAGATGTCTTTTTGGGAGGATGTTCAACTCAATAACAGATAAAACTTTTTCAGTTTTTTAGTTTGGTGCTGGCAGATTTCCATTGTAATAATTGCTTTCTCGAGGTGCCTCTTATCATCCTCTCTCTCTCGCCCTTCTTGCTGGCACAGCACGACAGCCAGTGAGGAATGGCTCCAGTGATTTCAGCTTTCCGCCTATAAATAATAGAGAACAACCTTTTATAAATATTAGAAGTGTAGGAACCGTGCCAGCCTACTCACTGGGGAACCGGTTAACCAACACACACACGCACGCGCATGTTTGCACGCACACACGCAAGCATTCACCCACCCACACGTGTGAGCTTACCTGCATGTGCACACACACATTCTCGCACACACACACTCACGCTCACACAAACACACACAATATGTATATCATTAGCACATAACACACCCATACTCATAAATTCATTCATAAATATTGAGGCCAACTGATATTGTTCTCCTCGCAGCAGTGAGTAGGTGTCGTATTAGGACGGTTTGAACATATTCACATATCGACTTACATGCTTGCGAGTGTTGCGTTTATTCTCGAAGAGTTACATGGTTGCATATTTTTTGCAACTAGGAAACTGATTATACAGGTGCAACTCATATTTTACATGTGAAGGAGAGGAGGGAAGGCAAGGATGTTTGCCAGCCTGCCAACACTCCGTCAGCCCTCCATTACCTGGGCAATAAAACCAAAGCACCATTCGATGCACCAATGCGTTTATTATTCAGTCTGGGCCTCAATGTGCTGTAAGGAGAGACACTGTCTAATTACTGATGAAATAAAGCAAGAAAACTTTTTTTTTTTTTTTTTAAGTCTGAGGTTACTCAGAGGCTGGGCTACATTAGAGGCTGTCCGATGCAGACAGAAATAGAAGAGATCTTACATCACGTGTCCAATCCTCCTTCTGGACTGTGTCGACGGCCCAACTCTAACCTCCACTTCAAGGAGATTCATTTGAGCTTTTCTCATTTAAGCTTTAATCAGAGAAAAAGCATATTGCACTCAATAGATGAAAGGAACATTGAGAACATTGACTCTGGGATCTATGAGGCGAGTGAAGAGGCAGAGGGAGAGAGGGGGTTGGAGAAGCTGTGTTGGTGACACTGGATTGGAGACAGCTGGCCTGGTGTGATATGAGCTCTCTGAGGAGTTGGGGCTTGAGGTTGAGCACTGAGTGGTGCCCACAGTCACGCTGCCCTGGAAATCAGACAGCCCAGGGATTAACTGTGATAGAGTTACAAGACAAAAGCTAGCCAGCCTTGCAATTCCCACAATCTCCAAAAGGAAAAGGGAGTCCATTAAAGTGGAAAGATCTGTTACCTCAAGTCACCAAACATCTCTGGGCTGATATCCTACTGAACTGAAAGTAACAGAAGCCACAAGCCGGGATCAAATTCACCCAGCAGTTGTTATCAATAATACCCACCTTGTCTGGAAGGTGAGAGCCTGGCACTCCGGCCCCTCGTCTCCATTAGGATCGGTGTTACCCAAGATGTATCTAACCTCTGTTGGTGTGGATTCAACTGCAGGCGTCTGATTGAGAGATTAGTGTGTGTGTGTTTCATGTCCAAGAGAAAGATAGAGAGAGTACAGAGAGGAACTACAGAGGTGTCACGTTCTGACCTTAGTTCTTTTGTTTTGTCTTTGTTTTAGTATGGTCAGGGCGTGAGTTGGGGTGGGCAGTCTATGTTCTTTTTTCTATGATTTGGGATTTCTGTATTTGGCCTGGTATGGTTCTCAATCAATCTGTCAATCGTTGTCCCTGATTGAGAACCATACTTAGGTAGCTTGTTTTCACCCTTGAGTTGTGGGTGATTATTTTCTGTTGTGTGTCTTCACCAGACAGGACTGTTTCGTTGTCGTTTCGTTATTTTTTCACTTTGTTGCTTTGTATTTCAGTTTGATTAATTAAATATTATCATCATCAAAGCTGCGCTTTGGTCCTCACCTTCTTCCACCAACAACGGCTGTGTCAGCGCCGTGTGTATAGGTGGCAAGGAATTCAGGCGCAGGAGAGTCGAAATAGAGTGTAAATGGAGTCTTTTAATAACTGTCCACAGAACATGCTCCATAACACTAAATAGTATAGACATGAAAAAACATGGGTACGAGGACCCGTCGCACACCAATACAACAAATAAACAACACTGACAATAAAACAATCTCTGACAAAGACATGAGGGGAAACAGAGGGTTAAATACACAACAGTTAATGAATGGGATTGAAAACAAGTGTGTGGGAAGACAAGTCAAAACCAATGGAAAATGAAAAATGGATCAATGATGGCTAGATGACATCTGCCGAAGTCGTTGCCTCTCCTTGTTCGGGCGGTGCTCGGCGTTCGACGTCACCGGAGGGCGAGGTGCAGGGCGATCCGGATGGAGACGGTGGAATTCTGATAACATGGAAGGATCTAACACGTCTCTCTCCTCTGGCCCGTAACCCTCCCAGTCCACAAGGTACTGAAGGCCCCTCGCCCGACGTCTCGAATCCAAAATGGATCGAACAGAGTACGCCGGGACCCCCTCGATGTCTAGAGGAGGCGGAGGAACATCACGCACTTCAGCCTCCTGGAGCGGGCCAGCCACCACCGGCCTGAGGAGAGACACATGGAACGAGGGGTTAATACGGTAATTAGTGGGCAGTTGCAACCTATAACATACCTCGTTCACTCTCCTCAGGACTTTAAACGGCCCTACAAACCGCGGACCCAGCTTCCGGCAGAGCAGGCGGAGGGGCAGGTTTCGGGTCGAGAGCCAGACCCTGTCCCCTGGTGCGAACACTGGGGCCTCACTGCGGCGACGGTCTGCGCCAATTTTCTGGCGCCTTATGGCGCGCTGAAGGTGGACGTGGGCTGCCTCCCAGGTTTCCTCAGCGCACCGAAACCAATTGTCCACCGCAGGAGCCTCGGTCTGGCTCTGATGCCAAGGAGCCAGAACCGGCTGATACCCCTTTTCAATGTGTATTAGGGTAAGGTTAGTGGAGGAGTGACGTAGCGAGATCTGAGCCATCTCTGCCCAGGGCACGAACTTCGCCTACTCCCCCGGCCGATCCTGGCAATAAGACCGCAGAAACCTACCCACATCCTGGTTAACTCTCTCCACCTGCCCATTACTCTCGGGGTGAAAACCTGAGGTAAGACTAACCGAGATCCCCAGACGCTCCATGAACGCCTTCCAGACCCTTGATGTGAACTGGGGACCCCGATCAGACACTATATCCTCAGGCACCCCATAGTGCCGGAAAACGTGTGTAAACAGGGCCTCTGCAGTTTGTAAGGCAGTAGGGAGACCGGGCAAAGGGAGGAGACGACAGGACTTCGAAAACCGATCCACAACGACCAGGATCGTGGTGTAACCCTGTGAAGGTGGAAGATCAGTCAAAAAATCCACCGACAGGTGTGACCACGGCCGTTGAGGAACGGGTAGAGGTTGTAGCTTACCTCCGGGCAGGTGTCTAGGAGCCTTGCACTGGGCGCACACCGAGCAGGAGGAAACATAAATCCTCACGTCCTTAGCTAAAGTGGGCCACCAGTACCTCCCATCAAGACAGCGCATCGTCCGACCTATCCCAGGATGACCAGAGGAGGGTGACGTGTGAGCCCAATAGATCAATCGGTCGCGGACAGCAGACGGAACGTACAGACGACCAGCTGGACACTCAGGGGGAGAGGGCTCTGCACGTGACGCCCGATCAATGTCCGCGTCCAGCTCCCACACTACAGGCGCCACCAGACACGAAGCTGGGAGTATGGGAGTGGGATCCATGGATCGCTCCTCTGTGTCATACAGCCGAGACAATGCGTCTGCCTTAACGTTCTGGGAGCCTGGTCTGTAAGATAGAGTAAACACAAAATGAGTGAAAAACATGGCCCACCTTGCCTGGCGAGGATTCAGTCTCTTCGCCTGCCGGATGTACTCCAGATTGCGGTGGTCAGTCCAGATGAGAAAAGGGTGTTTAGCCCCCTCAAGCCAATGCCTCCACACCTCAAGGCTTCTACGACAGCTAACAGCTCTCGGTTCCCCACATCATAGTTTCACTCCGCCGGGCTGAGCTTCTTCGAAAAGAAAGCACAGGGGCGAAGCTTCAGTGGCGTACCCGAACGCTGAGAGAGCACTGCTCCTATCCCAGCTTCGGATGCGTCCACCTCCAATATGAATGGGATGAGCCAACACAGGCACCGAGGTAAACAGAGTCTTCAGGTTCCCAAAGGCCCTGTTCGCCTCAGCCGACCACTGCAAGCGCACCGGGCCCCCCTTTAGCAGTGAGGTAATGGGAGCAGCCACCTGACCAAAACCCCGGATAAACCTCCGGTAGTAATTGGCAAAACCTAAAAAACGCTGCACCTCCTTTACCGTGGTTGGAGTCGGCCAATTACGCACGGCTGTAATGCGGTCGCTCTCCATCTCCTCTCCTGAAGTGGAAATCCGATGCCCTAGGAAGGAGATGGATTGTTTGAAGAACAAGCATTTCTCAGCCTTGACATATAGATCATGCTCCAACAGGCGACCAAGCACCCTGCGCACCAGGGACACATGCTCGGCGCATGTAGCGGAGTATATCAGAATACCATCGATATACACCACTACACCCTGCCCGTGCAGGTCCCTGAAGATCTCATCTACAAATGATTGGAAAACTGATGGAGCATTCATCAACCCATATGGCATGACAAGGTACTCATAATGACCTGAGGTGGTGCTAAATGCCGTCTTCCACTCATCACCCTCCCGAATACGCACCAGATTGTACGCACTCCTGAGATCCAATTTTGTGAAAAAGCGTGTCCCGTGCATTAACTCAATAACCGTATTGATCAGAGGTAGCGGGTAACTATATTTCACTGTGATTTTATTTAGACCTCGATAATCAATGCACGGGCGTAAACCGCCATCCTTTTTTTTCACAAAAAAGAAACTCGAAGAGACGGGTGAAATGGATGGCTGAATGAACCCCTGATGCAGGGATTCAGAGACATATGTCTCCATAGCCTCCATCTCCGCTTGCGACAGGGGATACACGTGACTCTTGGGATATGCAGCGTCTACCAGGAGATCTATCGCACAATCCCCCCATCGATGGGGTGGTAATTGAGTCGCCTTCTTTTTACAGAAGGCGAGAGCCAAATCGGCATATTCGGGGGGAATGCGCACAGTGGAGACCTGGTCTGGACTTTCCACCGTAGTAGACAGGTCTACAGGTCAGCTCCCGACTGACGTCCTTGCGTAGACTACAACGTTAATGGTCGATCAGGGCCCTGTCGCTCCATCCAGCGCCGGCAGCCAAGGTCCTAAACTCCAAAGCAAACTCCTGTGCACTTCTCGTCTCCTGCCTCAGATGATAGAGGAGCTCACCCGCTGCTTTGCCTTCGGGTGGATGGTCGAATGCTATCCGGAATTGGCGGGTGAACTCCTCAAAATGGTCCATCGCCGCATCCTCCTTTCTACACACAGCGCTGGCCCATTCCAGGGCTTTCCCGGTGAGGCATGAGATGAGGGCGTAACTCTTCTCACGGTCAGATGGTACTGGGTAGACCGTGGCCAGATACAAGTTCAGCTTAAGGAGGAAACCCTGGCAGCCGGCAGTATCTCCGTTGTATCCCATGGGTAGGGATAAATGGATCTTCGGTTCCGGAGGGGAAAAAGCGTTCAAGGGAGATTCCAGTTGTGGTGGTGGCGCTGGAGAAACTCCCTGTCTCTCCCAGCGATCCATATTCTGAACAATGCGATCCATTACAGTGCTCAAACAGTCAATCGCCTCCGCTTGTTTCCGGACACATTCCTCCACCTCCATGGGCGTAGTGTCCTCTCCTGCTGACTTCATATTTTTTTGGTCAGAGATTCTGTCAGCGCCGTGTGTATAGGTGGCAAGGAAGTCAGGCGCAGGAGAGTCGAAATAGAGTGTAAATGGAGTCTTTTAATAACTGTCCACAGAACATGCTCCATAACACTAAATAGTATAGACATGAAAAAACATGGGTACGAGGACCCGTCGCGCACCAATACAACAAATAAACAACACTGTCAATAAAACAATCTCTGACAAAGACATGAGGGGAAACAGAGGGTTAAATACACAACAGTTAATGAATGGGATTGAAAACAGGTGTGTGGGAAGACAAGACAAAACCAATGGAAAATGAATGGATCAATGATGGCTAGAAGACCGGTGACGTCGAACGCCGAACACCGCCCGAACAAGGAGAGGCAACGACTTCGGCAGAAGTCGTGACAAGCCGTGACAAGAGGAGCTAGGAACTACAGATAGGAAGGAAAGGGAATGACATTAGGACTGTGGGGGAAGCATTAGATCTCTGTCAAAATACATTTCCCTTTTACCTTTACAAAGGCACTCAACAGAAAAAGTTCATGTTTTTTCACAAGCATTCTGAAAACAAACACAAACAAGCATACACACACAATAATCTCACCTACTGTTCCAACCTACATTAAATAATACAAGGCCTACTATAAACACCTAGTGTATCAGCTGTGCATGTTGCCTTGATTCTCACAATGTCCCCCACTGTTTGTCTGGCAGTGAAGCAGGGTATCACCCAGACCAACGTGTGCTGGTAAGTGAGTGCTGCAGAGAGAGTAGATGAAACCCCGCTACTACCTCCCAGTGGTCAAAACACACACCAACTGGTATGGACACATTGAAGAGTTAAAGCTATAACAACATATCCATCAGTCACTGACTAAATTGCAATACAATTGAACAGATTAGACCTAGGCCTACTGTCAAGTTATACAGTACCAGTCATGTTTAGACAAACCTACTCATTCAAGGTTTTTTCTTTATTTTTACTATTTTCTACATTGTAGAATAATAGGGAAGACATCAAAGCTATGAAATAACCCATATGGAATCATGTAGTAACCAAAAAAGTATTTTATATTTGATATTCTTCAAAGTAGCCACACTTTGCCTTGATGACAGCTTTGTACACTCTTGGCATTCTCTCAACCAGCTTCATGAGGTAGTCACCTGGAATGCATTTCAATTAACTGGTGTGCCTTGTTAAAAGTTTATTTGTGGAATTTCTTTCCTTCTTAGTGCGTTTGAGCCGATCAGTTGTGTTGTAAGGTAGGAGTGGTATATAGAAGATAGCCCTATTTGGTAAAATACCAAGTCCATATTATGACAAGAGAAGCTCAAATAAGCAAAGAGAAACAACAGTCCATCATTACTTTAACTCTTTTGGGATAGGGGGCAGCATTTTCACTTTTGGATGAAGGGCGTGCCCAGAGTGAACTGCCTCCTACTCTGTCCCAGATGATAATATATGCATATTACTATTAGTATTGGATAGAAAACACTCTGAAGTTTCTAAAACTTTTTGAATGATGTCTGTGAGTATAACATAACTCATATGGCAGGCAAAAACCTGAGAAAAATCCAACCAGGAAGTGGGACATCTGAGGTTTGTAGTTTTTCAAAGCTTGACCTACCGAATACACATTGAGATATGGATAAAGTTGCACTTCCTACGACTTCCACTAGATGTCAACCGTCTTTAGAAACTTGAATGAGGATTCTACTATAAAGGAGGGGCTCATGAGACCTCTTTGAGTCAGTGGTCTGGCAGAGTGCCTTGGTCTCATGATGCACGCTCCCGACAGAGTTACCTCTCGTTCCAGTGCTTTTCTTCAGACAAAGGATTTCTCCGGTTGGAACATTATTGATGTTTCATGTTAAAAACATCCTAAAGATTGATTCCATACATCGTTTGACATGTTTCTAAAGGACTGTAACGGAACTTTTTGAGTTTTTGTCTGGACGAAGTGCCTGCGCCCCGTGAAGATGGATTACTGGGCTGAACACGCTAACAACAAGTGGCTATTTGGACATAAATGATGGACTTTATGGAACTTTATGAAACAAATCAGTCATTTATTGTCGAACTGGGATTCCTGGGAGTGCCTTCTGATGAAGATCATCAAAGGTAAGTGAATACTTATATTGGACTTGTTCATGTGTGAAAGTTACATATTTCTAAAAAATATTTCTGAATTTCGTCTTTTCAGCGGAATGTTGTGGAGGGGTTCTGCTAGTGGAACGCCAGCCCAAGATTAAGACATGAAGATCAGTCAATCCGGAAAATTTCAAGAACTTTGAAAGTCTCTTCAATTGCAGTCACAAAAACCATCAAGCGCTATGACGAACCTGGCTCTCATGAGGACTGCCACAGGAAAGGAAGACCCAGAGTTACCTCTGCTGCAGAGGATAAATTCATTAGAGTTACCAGCCTCAGAAATTGCAAACCAAATAAAAGCTTCACAGAGTTCAAGTAACAGACACATCTCAACATCAACTGTTCAGAGGAGACTGCGTGAATCAGGCCTTCATGGTCAAATTGTTGCAACGAAATCACTACTAAAGGACACCAATAATAAGAAGAGACTTGCTTGGGCCAAGAAATAGTCAAAATGTTTTATTTTTGGTTCCAACCCCTGTGTCTTTGTGAGACGCAGAGTAGTTGAACGGATGACCTCCACATGTGTGGTTCCCCCCGTGAAACATGGAGGAGGAGGTGTGATGGTGTTGGGGTGCTGGTGACACTGTCAGTGATTTATTTAGAATTCAAGGCACACTTCACCAGCATGGCTACCACAGAATTCTGCAGCGATACGCCATCCCATCTGATTTGCGCTTCGTGGGACTATCATTTGTTTTTCAACAGGACAATGACCCAACACACCTCCAGGCTGTGTAAAGGCTATTTGACCAAGAAGGAGGGTGATGAGTGCTGCATCAGATGACGTGACCTCCACAATCACTCGACCTCAACCCAATTCAGATGGTTTGGGGTGAGTTGGAAAAGCAGCCAACAAGTGCTCAGCATTTGTGGGAACTCCTTCAAGACTGTTGGAAAAGCATTCCTCATGAAGCTGGTTGAAAGAATGCAAAGAGTGTGCAAAGCTGACATCATGGCAAAGGGTGGCTACTTTGAAGAATCTAACATTTTAAAAAATGTTTTTGATTTGTTTAATACCTTTTGGGTTACTACATGATTCCATATGTGTATTTTCATAGTTTTGATGTTTCACTATTATTCTACAATGTAGAAAAAATAAAGAAAAACCCTTGAATGAGTAGGTGTGTCGAAACCTTTGACTGGTACTGTAGATAAAAGCCAACTTTGACCCCTCCCTGGTGTTTCATCAGAGTCTGCAATTCAGGAAGTGTTCAACATTTTCCTTTTGAAAATAAGACACACTGACTTCACATGAGTGAACACAGGAAGTCAAAACAGGATGTTTTACATTCCAAAACTGACTGCATTCAAAGAAAAGGGGAAGCTACAAATAATTGACAGTAAATACTATAAATGACAGTAGAGTGGTTTTGAGGGAATACAGAAAGAAGTAACTGTCATGATGTGTTTTCTATGATAACGGGGCTAGTAGGTGAAGGTAAAATTGTATGTCCACAACCACAGCCACGTGTAACCACTCTACCAACTGAGCTACAGCCTGAAATGAAAATCTGACAGCAATAGCCAATTATAGCTACTAGTTAGTATCAGGGATCCAGGCTCTTACCACCGTGAACCATGGGTGTAAAGACTGAGGATCCCTTTTTTTGACGCAGGAGACTTTGCTGTGGCAACAAAGAGAAAAGGTGAGGCTGTTGTGTTCAAGGTGAGCTGCAGTTTATGCAACATGGCCACTGATCTCTTAAGATTGGTTTCGTCTCTGGACAAGAGGAAGTGAGGTGACGTGAGGAGGAAATGGCAGGAGGAGGAGGTGGAGGTGAGGAGAACAAAGAACAGCAGAGGAGCAGGAAGGTTGAGATTGAAACTGAAGAGGAAAAGTAATATACTGTTTGTATCTCTATTCTCAGAATATAAATAAATCAGTGGGTACTGCAGTTCATAACTGGAACAGAAATAAGAACTCACCATACAGAGTGCTGGTCCTATGTTTCATGAGCAGAAATAAAAGATCCCAGAAATGTTCCATATGCAAAAAAAAGTGTATTTCTCTGAAATGTTGTGCACAAATGTATTTACATCCCTTTTAGTGAGCATTTTATCCTTTGTCAAGATAATCCATCCACCTGACAGATGTGGCATATCAATAAGCTGATTAAACAGCATGATCATTACACAGGTGCACGTTGTGCTGGGGACAATAAAAGGCCACTCTAAAATGTTCAGTTCTGTCACGCAACACAGTTTTGAGGGAGCGTGCAATTGACATGGTGACTGCAGGAATGTCCACCAGAGTTGTTTCCAGAGAATTTATTGTTAATTTCTCTACCATGAGCTGCCTCCAACAGCGTTTTATAAAATGTAGCATTATGTCCAACTGGCCTTACAACCGCAGACCACTTGTAACCACGCCAGCCTAGGACCTCCACATGTGGCTTCTTCACCTGCTGGATCATCAGAGGGGGGGGGGGGGGGGGGGGGGGCAAGGTGCTGAGGAGTATTTCTGTCTGTAATAAAGCTCTTTTGTGGGGAAAAATTCATTCTGATTGGCTGGACCTGGCTCTCCAGTGGGTGGGCGAGGCTCCTAAGTGGGTGGGCCTATGCCCTCCCAGGCCTACCCATGGCTGTGTGCCTGCCTAGTCATGTGAAATCTATAGATCAGGGCCTAATTAATTTATTTCAGTTGACTGATTTCCTTATATGAAATGTAACTCAGCAAAATCTTGAAATTGTTGCATGTTGTGTTTATATTTTTGTTCAGTAAATTACTCCTTGCTGAAAAATAAAACTTTGACCAGCATAGGCTGGTCATGCTGGTCACCAGCATATGTTGGTGACTAGTGCTGGTTTTGCTGATGACCAGCCTTCACTGTGCTTTGGACACTGGTGACCAGCATTAGCTAGCATAAACTGGTCACCAGCGTACCAGCATATGATGGTCACCAGCAAAATCTGCATCAAGTCACATTATGCTGGCTTGAAAGTTATGTTTAATTCCTATTGGGATCCAGCCAGAGTGGGGATATCCAACAATTGGACCTTTTAATCACCCACAATATTAATTCACACTGACTGCCAGGGTTCGAAAGATGAATAAATGAGACTACCTATACCATCTAAACTGGAACAATCATTTCAGTAACGGGAGCAATTAATCCAGCTAACAGATTGGATTATTTTAGTACAATAAAATGAATTAAATCGATCAATATAGGCTGCATGCAAAAACACAAACAAAAAAATATTGAAACAAACAACTCCAAAAATCGAACTGCAATAGTGCATGCTGGCAAATATGATAATGATGGTCGTGGTTTTGCAGACCAGCTTGACCAGCTAGACCAGGCATGGGCAACTGGCGGCTTCCCTTTTGTAGGTCCGCGGATCAATTTCCAAAAACGGAAGGAAAAAAAATGGTGTACCCACATCCATACCCACAAATTTTTATTTTTATTTTATTTTATTTCACCTTTATTTAACCAGGTAGGCTAGTTGAGAACAAGTTCTCATTTGCAACTGCGACCTGGCCAAGATAAAGCATAGCAGTATGAGCAGACAACACAGAGTTACACATGGAGTAAACAATTAACAAGTCAATAACACAGTAGAAAACAAAGGGGGAGTCTATATACAATGTGTGCAAAAGGCATGAGGAGGTAGGCGAATAATTACAATTTTGCAGATTAACACTGGAGTGATAAATGATCAGATGGTCATGTACAGGTAGAGATATTGGTGTGCAAAAGAGCAGAAAAGTAAATAAATATAAACAGTATGGGGATGAGGTAGGTGAAAATGGGTGGGATATTTACCAATAGACTATGTACAGCTGCAGCGATCGGTTAGCTGCTCAGATAGCTGATGTTTGAAGTTGGTGAGGGAGATAAAAGTCTCCAACTTCAGCGATTTTTGCAATTCGTTCCAGTCACAGGCAGCAGAGTACTGGAACGAAAGGCGGCCAAATGAGGTGTTGGCTTTAGGGATGATCAGTGAGATACACCTGCTGGAGCGCGTGCTACGGATGGGTGTTGCCATCGTGACCAGTGAGCTGAGATAAGGCGGAGCTTTACCTAGCATGGACTTGTAGATGACCTGGAGCCAGTGGGTCTGGCGACGAATATGTAGCGAGGGCCAGCCGACTAGAGCATACAAGTCGCAGTGGTGGGTGGTATAAGGTGCTTTAGTGACAAAACGGATGGCACTGTGATAGACTGCATCCAGTTTGCTGAGTAGAGTGTTGGAAGCCATTTTGTAGATGACATCGCCGAAGTCGAGGATCGGTAGGATAGTCAGTTTTACTAGGGTAAGCTTGGCGGCGTGAGTGAAGGAGGCTTTGTTGCGGAATAGAAAGCCGACTCTTGATTTGATTTTCGATTGGAGATGTTTGATATGAGTCTGGAAGGAGAGTTTGCAGTCTAGCCAGACACCTAGGTACTTATAGATGTCCACATATTCTAGGTCGGAACCATCCAGGGTGGTGATGCTAGGCGGGCATGCGGGTGCAGGCAGCGATCGGTTGAAAAGCATGCATTTGGTTTTACTAGCGTTTAAGAGCAGTCGGAGGCCACGGAAGGAGTGTTGTATGGCATTGAAGCTTGTTTGGAGGTTAGATAGCACAGTGTCCAATGACGGGCCGAAAGTATATAGAATGGTGTCGTCTGCGTAGAGGTGGATCAGGGAATCGCCCGCAGCAAGAGCCGGCCTCACACTTTTTGGGACCCTTAATAAATGTTTTACAGTTCATTTCCTGCAATTCTACACATTTTGCAATAGGGTGGAATTTAAATGTTTGCATGATATATAATATGATATCTGAATGAGAGTGACTAACACAATCAATGGGGTTCCCCTGGTCAATAATTCCACCATGATTCATTCAAATGTATATAGCTAGTCGCAAGACTTACTTACCCAGGGGAGTCATGGTCAGACCAACTTGACCAGCACTGACCAACACTGACTAGCACAGACCAGCATGGACCAGCGTGAAATGTATGCAGGTCTATGCAGATTTTTTCAGCAGGGCTCTGTGACATATCTCACCTAAATACATTATTATTCTTTGTCCTCATATATAAGACCACCTCTGCTTAGCTATGCAAGTTGCTTCAGAGACAGTGAAGTTATATACACTGCTCAAAAAAATAAAGGGAACACTTAAACAACACAATGTAACTCCAAGTCAATCACACTTCTGTGAAATTAAACTGTCCACTTAGGAAGCAACACTGATGCTGGCGGTGCTTTCACTCTAGTGGTAGCATGAGACGGAGTCTACAACCCACACAAGTGGCTCAGGTAGTGCAGCTCATCCAGGATGGCACATCAATGCGAGCTGTGGCAAGAAGGTTTGCTGTGTCTGTCAGCGTAGTGTCCAGAGCATGGAGGCGCTACCAGGAGACAGGCCAGTACATCAGGAGACGTGGAGGAGGCCGTAGGAGGGCAACAACCCAGCAGCAGGACCGCCTTTGTGCAAGGAGGAGCAGGAGGAGCACTGCCAGAGCCCTGCAAAATGACCTCCAGCAGGCCACAAATGTGCATGTGTCTGCTCAAACGGTCAGAAACAGACTCCATGAGGGTGGTATGAGGGCCCGATGTCCACAGGTGGGGGTTGTGCTTACAGCCCAACACTGTGCAGGACGTTTTTCATTTGGCAGAGAACACCAAGATTGGAAAATTCGCCACTGGCATCCTGTGCTCTTCACAGATGAAAGCAGGTTCACACTGAGCACATGTGACAGACGTGACAGTCCGGAGACTCCGTGGAGAACGTTCTGCTGCCTGCAACATCCTCCAGCATGACCGGTTTGGCGATGGGTCAGTCATGGTGTGGGGTGGCATTTCTTTGGGGGGCCGCACAGTACTCCATGTGCTCGCCAGAGGTAGCCTGACTGCCATTAGGTACCGAGATTAGATCCTCAGACCCCTTGTGAGACCATATGCTGGTGCGGTTGGTCCTGGGTTCCTCCTAATGCAAGACAATGCTAGACCTCATGTGGCTGGAGTGTGTCAGCAGTTCCTGCAAGATGAAGGCATTGATGCTATGGACTGGGCTGCCCGTTCCCCAGACCTGAATCCAATTGAGCACATCTGGGACATCATGTCTCGCTCCATCCACCAACACCACGTTGCACCACAGACTGTCCAGGAGCTGGCGGATTCTTTAGTCCAGGTCTGGGAGGAAATCCCTCAGGAGACCATCCGCCACCTCATCAGGAGCATGCCCAGGCGTTGTAGGGAGGTCATACAGGCACGTGGACGCCACACACACTACTGAGCCTCATTTTGACTTGTTTTAAGGACATTACATCAAAGTTGGATCAGCCTTTAATGTGGTTTTCCACTTTAATGTTGAGTGTGACTCCAAATCCAGACCTCCATGGGTTGATAAATGTGATTTTCATTGATAATATTTGTGTGATTTTGTTGTCAGCACATTCAACTATGTAAAGAAAAAAGTATTTAATAAGAATATTTCATTCAGATCTAGGATGTGTTATTTTAGTGTTCCCTTTATTTTTTTGAGCAGTGTATATAATATTGTACTTCAGGAAACAGACATGTTCCATATTTTCTGAAAATAGCTTCACCCCGTGCCCTGTGTCACAATATGTGCCCTTCCTCACGCTGCCATTCAGCTTGTTTTTCTATTGTGTTTGTCTGTTCTTTTTTGAGCACGCTAAATTTAGACAGGCCCTCATTGCTCTAAACCTGCTGGGTGGGTAATGAGACCACCACTCACATGGGGTCCTTTCAGGACACCCCCAGGCCAAATTTTTCTGCATTCTGGGAATGCAAGTGGCAATAAAGGGGATAGTTACTGTATGTCCCGGCTGGTCCCCATGTACTACCAACACAGGCGGCCACAGCAGATATAAAGTTCAATATTAATAAAGAAGAAGTTGTGAATTCATCTCCCAGGCTTCTCCACAGACGGAGTGTTCCTGAGGACTCGTCCTGTGTGCTTGGTGCAGAGATAACCCATCAGCAGCAGCACGCGTTGAAGCTCAATATATTATTTATGCCTGGACTATTTACATTTCGGTGAGTCTCTTATACAGTGCATTCGGAAAGTATTCAGACCGCTTGACCTTTTCCACATTTTGTTATAATTCAGCCTTATTCTAAAAAAAAATATTTTATCTCACCAGCTCACCAGACCCTTTTCTATGAGACTCGAAATTGAGCCCAGGTGCATCCTGTTTCCATTGATCTACAACTTGATTGGAGTCCACCTGTGAGAAATTTTATTGATTGGACATGATTTGGAAAGACACATACCTGTCTATATAAGGTCCCACAGTTGACAGTGCATGTCAGAGCAAAAACCAAGCCATGAGGTCGAAGGAATTGTCCATAGAGCTCCGAGACAGGATTGTTTCGAGGCACAGATCTGGGAAAGGGTACCAAAAAGTGTCAGCAGCATTGAAGGTCCCAAAGAACACAGTGGCCTCCATCATTCTTAAATGGAAGAAGTTTGGAACCACCAAGCTTCTTCTGTGCTTCTACACCTGCATTGCTTGAATGACAAGCGTCACATCTGGAGGAAACTTGGGACCATCCATATGGTGAAGCATGGTGGAGGCAGCATCATTTTGTGGGGATGTTTTTCAGCGGCAGAGACTGGGAGACTAGTCAGGATCGGGGGAATGATGAACAGGGCAAAGTACAGAGAGATCCTTGATGAAAACCTGCTCCAGAGCGCTCAGGACCTCAGACTGGGGCGAAGGTTCATCTTCCAACAGGACAACGACCCTAAGCACACAGCCAAGACAATGCAGGAACGTTGTAGTGCTCTTTTCACAACTGTGTTGGTATGTGTGGTGACCGTATTATCTCCACACCGGTAGTCATGAATCATGACCTCAGTCAAATTCTACATGACAGTTGAGTCACAGTGATCTCCTCTTATGCACTCTTGACATGCGTTAGTAGTAGCCAACTCGCTAACGATCATCAGGCCACTAATGACCTGGTACTCAGGGCTCTATTGTCCCTCTAAACACTGATATCAATGCAAATGAGATGCAAAATCACAACAAACAGTTATCATCAAAACAGTAAGTGCATTTAAAACTCACCTCACTGTGATTGATCAATTTGAAGAAAGAAGTTCAACAACAGGTTGAAACTGAGTGGATAAGATGTTGTTGTGGGTGTCGTTTCAAAGCCTAATACAAAGACAGGGACAGTGCTTTCTAAGGTGATGATTAATTCAAAATCCCCATATGCATATTAGAGCTTATGTATGGGCATAGGCCTATACATGAGCCCAAGCCAGAAAAAAATACATCCACAGGTACACCTACAATTGACTCAAATTATGTAAATTAGCCTATCAGAAGCTTCTAAAGCCATGTCATAATTTTCTGGAATTTTCCAAGCTGTTTAAAGGCACAGTCAACTTTGCGTATATAAACTTCTGAATCACTGGAATTGTGATACAGTGAATTATAAGTCAAATAATCTGTCTGTAAAAAATTGTTGGAAGAATTACTTGTGTCATGCACGAAGTAGATGTCCTAACCAACTTGCCAAAACTATAGTTTGTTTAACAAGAAATTTGTGGAGTGGTTGAAAAACAAGTTTTAAAGATTCTAACCTAAGTGTATGTAAACTTCTGACTTCAACTGTCTCTCTGATCAAGTATTTGATCAAGGCTTCTGGTTAAGGCTTTAAATGTATAACACATCCCACTGGGGCAGTTGAAGGATGGCCATAGAAGTCTTAGGATGGGCACTGGGTCAGCAAGCCAACTTCTGTGTGTCCTAATTGATTAGTATTTTCCACACATAGTGGTTTAAGTGTGCCTGAAGTTCCTTGCAACCTCTGAGTGGATGAAAGAACGAAACATATGTGCATCAAAGTAGAACGGCAAAAAAAGCCTAAAAGGAGACTTTTGGTCTGGATAAAGTCCCTGATCACTACCCTGGCCAGCAATGATCCTAGCATGGCACAGAAAACTAGGTCAGTTGTCAGACTCCCCTCTGATGTCTCCTCGTTTCACACCTGATACAGATTTGCTTTCCCTTTGAAACCACACATCCTATCATTAATGAAAAAGAAAGCAGAACAAATTTAAGATTTTTGTATATGAATACTGAAAATGCCTGTACCTGTCCATTGAAACTATCAAAAGAGGCCACGTTTCTCAGAACCTCAGATGATTGTAATGAGGTACAGTGCAAGCGTGATGTACAGTACTGTATCCAGTGCTCTCTGCTCTTGCACAGTAGTCATCCTCACTGTTTACTAGTCAGAAGGAAGTTCACTTTTTTTTTTACCACAGTTGGTACATATCACTGACCAGCAAACTTGTTTTTGTCCCTGACAAAGGATGCTGGCGGAAACGCAGAAGAGCCATTACCTGTTTTTGCTTTGTGTATGTGTTTGACTGTTCCCCCATCAACTGATCGAATTAGTTGTCCATCCTGTGGCACTCAGTCTTACTCACACTTTTCAAGCTGAAACATTGACTGATTATGACCATTTCAAAGTTATTCACTGGTTAAAAATCCTTTTGAATAATTAAATCGAAGTAAATGGAATAGATACTTGATGTGACTGTAATATTCTCTTATAATATCTGGTCTCTCATTAGCCATTCAAAAATGGGAGGAACGTGAAATACATTAACCTGTCATGGTTGTGCTACATAAAAGTAGCAATGGTCATCAAAAATTGTTAAAAGGTTTTAAAAACTATTTTAATAAATGCAACAGTTGGACAATGTACAAAGATACTCCAAACTTTTAGAATTTTTTGAATCCATCAGATATTGACTGAATTATAGCACATAAAACATTTTACTGGTACGGACAGTCATCTTGGTGGGATATCAGGTATTCAATTTATTGTCAAATGTCACTTTTTTTTCTTAAAATGCACTCTTATATACATTTTCGTATTGTATCAGGTATTCTTTTTTGTGTGTGTGTCAAATAAAATAAATGATGTGTAGCTCGTTTGCATAAACACAATAGGTAAATTTGCATACATACATTAACACAAAGGGGAGCTGCAACCACCAAACACCTGCTCTTTCTACCCTACCCGCTCTGTCTACCCTAACTGCATTCACCAGGGCTGTTACCCTACCTGCACTCACCAGGGATGTCTACCCTACCTGCACTCACCAGGGCTGTCTACCCTACCTGCACTCACCAGGGCTGTCTACCCTACCTGCACTCACCAGGGCTGTCTACCCTACCTGCACACACCAGCTATGTCTACCCTACCTGCACTCACCAGGGCTGTCTACCTTACCTGCAGTCACCTGCTCTGTCTACCCTACCCGCTCTGTCTACCCTACCTGCACTCACCAGGGCTGTCTACCCTACCTGCACACACCAGCTCTGTCTACCCTACCTGCACTCACCAGGGCTGTCTACCCTACCTGCACTCACCAGGGCTGTCTACCCTACCTGCACTCACTTGCTCTATCTACCCTACCTGTACTCACCTGCTCTGTCGACCCTACCTGCACTCACCAGGGCTGTCTACCCTACCTGCACTCACCAGGGCTGTCTCCAATTCAAAATCAGCACACTAAACATACTTTACATTGTTTGCGAGATCAATCATAATACCACTATAATCCAAGTGTTTATTTTTGGACGTTGCTTTCATTTCAGGCCATTTGTAAACAATTCAACTATTAAATTTGTACTTTTTTCAATTCCACAAAAAATGAACACCCATCAAAATAAAGTTATCTTTCTACTCTTTCTTGTGATGTAAGTGTTGAGATGATGTGTTAAATCCCAGACAAAGCGTTAGCATTCTTATAGATTCAATGGAAAGCCAATGTATTCCATTGAGCCCATTTCAGCCATTACCAGGGTGTGTTTGACAGGTCATTACAAACATTTCCGCGGTCGTAACGTTAACATGAAAAATCGAAAGGCACAAGCAAGCGTATGAAAAAGTTGCAGGAGTAAAATGAAAGCAATCAATCCAGTGAGATTTATGTAACAAGGGGATTTTGCACACCTCAAACACAGGAAATAGATGGCTGAAAAAGACAGATCCTCATGTGGGCGGGGCGTACGTGTTGTTAATAAAAGGGTAGAAAACATTTTGCAGTGGTGGAAAAAGTACCAAATTGTCATACTTGAGGAAAAGTTAAGATACCTTTATAGAAAATGACTCAAGTATAAATGAAAGTCACCCTGTAAAATTCTACTTGAGTATAAGTGTAAAAGTATTTGGTTTTAAATATACTTAAGTATAAAAAGTAAATGTAATTGCTAAAATATACTTAAGTATCAAAAGTAAAAGTAAAAGTATAAATCATTTCAAATTCCTTATATTAAGCAAACCAGACCATTTAAAAAATACAAGTTTTACAGATAGCCAGGGGCACTCTCCAACACTCAGATATCATTTACAAACAAAGTATGTGTTTAGTGAGTCCACCAGATCAGAGGCACTAGGGATGACCAGGGGTGTTCTCTTGATAAGTGTGTGAATTAGACCCTTTTCCTGTCCTGCTAAGCATTCAAAATGTTAAGAGTACTTTTGGGTGTCAGGGAAAATGTACGGAGTAAAAAGTATACCTTTTCTTTAGGAATGTAGTGAAGTAAAAATAAAAGTTGTCAAAAATATAAATAGTAAAGTATAGATATCCCAAAAAACTACTAAAGTAGTACTTTCAAGGATTTTTACTTAAAAGTACTTTACACCACTGACGTTTTGCACAGTCCAAAAAATAAGCCCACATGCTAGGATGGATATGAGGTACGGCAGATAAAAAGGCTGTCGTAAGCAGGTACTGTACAGTCTTATGTGCTTGGTCCTGCTTATGAACTCTAGCAATGAGAGGCTGCAAAGAGACAGCTGACTAAGAGAACCAAGTCATGCTGAGAAAAACACACGCACACACACAGCACAGCTCCAGCACGGCTCACTGTAATCCTAATGTACCGTGTCTCAGCCCGGCAAGATGCTCGGATAACACGCACAATGCCATGCTGTGTTTGAGGCTTACTAAGGTCCTTACGGGGTTGTAAATGTAATTTCCCAGATCGAAGTTCATGATATATCCCTGTAACGTTGAAGAAGTTGAGCGGTACCATTGATCTGAATACAATGGGCTCCTTTAGGAGCCAGGCCCATCCTCTGGTTGTGTGGGGCTGGCCACATGGAGGCTGTAAAAGACACATGACAGGGCATGGTCAATCTTTACAGCAATGAGGGAGGCAACTCACTATTAATCAAACCAGTTTAAATCACTCATGGACAAGTGCACAGACGCACACACACCTTTAAAAATGTGTGTTACCCGATGCAGTGGATTGAGCCGCAGGAGGATCAGACATGCGGTCTCCACAAAGACAAGGCCAGTGGGTCCATCAGCCCTCACTCACCCAGTATCCCCATCACAAGCTCACAGCCCCACCGCACAAAGTGCAGTTCACCACCAAACTAGGCTACTGCACTCAGAATGCACTCACACTGCACTCAGTCTCTAACCCACCAACAAACCCCACAGAGAAATCCCACAGAGAGGGGTCAGCTACCAAACAACGGCTCAAATAACTAGAAACACTCTCTATCACCATGTTTTCAACATGACCTTGTCAGACTTCTTCAAATGGACTTTCTTTTTTAGAAACAAAATCATGGTGTGCAGAGTACACCCTGACGCCCTCTCACAGACCCATGCTGTCCTGGAATACATTCATATCCACCTGTTGATCAACATTGAATCCTTAGGCATTGAAACTGTCATAACACATGACACAGCTGCAACACATTTTCCAACGCTGCAAGGAGGAAGTGCTCAAGGAAGAAAACAATGTTGTTTAACCCAAATGGATCACCCTATTAGAGTGCATTTTACGTAAGGCTGTGTTCAGGAATTATCTGGAGCACGGATAATGTGTTAACACGCATTTATCCGTCTTACTAAGTTCAATTACATAATGTCAAACTCTGCTCTGATGTCACGCATATGTACTACAGCAACAATACCCAAGGACAGAGTCTGTTACCTGTCTTCGTTCAAATCCACCTGAGCAAACCCATTTTTTTTCAGTTGCTGTAAAATAGTAATCTATATGGTTACCATTTTCTCTAAACAGTCACATCGGTGATATCAGTGGTAGCCTGATAGGAAACACAGTCTGATACTGTACATAAATGCATGGTTAATAAAAGTAAATATATGACTGCTTTTATTATGCTCATAGCCATGGCAAAGTACAGGGAGTAGTGAAGCGCAGTTCCCACAGTCACAGAACTAGGGCATTCAAAACCATAGAGATATAGATCTATGTGTTCTGAACTCATAAAACCCATCATAACTCTGTCTCTCATTATTCACAGTGAGAGGCCAGATCTCCACTGGGGATTTCGGGGTATTCCAGGGACTGCTGATGGGGTGGCTCTGCTTAGTGATGCATGTTTTGGCCCTGCCGATACTCAACATTTCGTCTATCCCGTCTGCAGCACTAAATGGACGCCTACGGACAGAGGCTGGCAGACTGACTGCATGTTAATACGGCCTGCTGTCCTACCTATCCTAATACAGTTCACTCAGGTTCACAAACCAGATGAAACTGTTTTGCCATTCACTTTGCAAAAGTGCATGCTGTCTGTTTAACCCTAAAAGTGCCAACAGGGATACATTTTGAGTTGTCAAAAATGTCAAACCTTTTTTTGATCTTTCTGAAAAATTGGGACTTTGTCAATCATCTAGTTACTGACAAATATGGAGAAATTAACAAATAATTTATCTTTTGTATACTAGTGGTGCTAAGATGAAAATGTAGACTCGATAGTACACTTTGTGATAAAAGCACCACATTTGGCACAGAGGTACCGTACATGTACAGTGCATTCAAAGTATTCTGACCCCTTCCTTTTTTCCACATTTTGTTACGTTACAGCGTTGTTCTAAAATTGGTTAAATAAAAAAAATCCTCATCAATCTACACGCAATATCCCATAATGACAAAGTGAAAACAGGTTTTTTGAAAATGTTGTAAATGTATTCAAAATAAAAACAGAAATGCCTTATTTACATAAGTATTCAGAACCTTTGTTATGGGACTCGAAATTGAAATCAGGGGCATCCTGTTTCCATTGATAATACTAGAGGTGTTTCTACAACTTGATTGGAGTCCACTTGCAGTAAATTCAAATGATTGGACATGATTTGGAAAGACACACACCTATATAAGGTCTCACAGTTGACAGTGCATGTCAGTGCAAAAACCAAGGCATAAGGTCGAAGGAATTGTCCGTAGAGCTCCGAGACAGGATTGCGTCGAGGCACAGGTCTGGGGAAGAGTACCAAAAACTGTCTGCAGCATTGAAGGTCCCCATGAACACAATGGCCTCCATCATTCTTAAATGGAAGAAGTTTGGAACCACCAAGACTCTTCCTAGAGTTGACCACCTGGCCAAACTGAACAATTGGGGGAGAAGGCCCTTGGTCAGGGAGGTGACCAAGAACCCGATGGTCACTCTGACAGAGCTCCAGAGTTCCCCTGTGGAGATGGGAGAACCTTACAGAAGGACAACCATCTCTGAAGCACTCCACCAATCTGGCCTTTATGGTAGAGTGGCCAGACAGAAGCGACTCCTCCTCAAAAGACACATGACAACCATTTTGGACTTCAGATAGAGGTTGACCGATTATGATTTTTCAACGCCGATACCGTGCTACCTGTACCAGACCTGCTGTTTTCAAATCTCTAGAGACAGCAGGAGTGGTAGAGATACTCTTAATGATCGGCTATGAAAAGCCAACTGACATTTACTCCTGAGGTGCTGACTTGCTGCACCCTCGACAACTACTGTGATTATTATTATTTGACCATACAACCTTACAGTTAACTAGTCCAACGCTCTAACCACCTGCCTCTCATTGCACTACAATGCGTTATGCGAATGCAGTAAGAAGCCAAGGTAAGTTGCTAGCTAGCATTAAACTTATCTTAGAAAAAAGAATCAATCAATCAATCATAATCACTTTTCAACTACATATGGTTGATGATATTACTAGTTTATTAGCGTGTCCTGTATTGCATATAATAGATGCGGTGCGCATTCGCGTAAAAACCATAAACATCAATGCCTTTCTTAAAATCAATACACAGAAGTATATACACTGCTCAAAAGAAATAAAGGGAACACTAAAATAACACATCCTAGATCTGAATGAATGAAATATTCTTATTCAATACTTTTTTCTTTACATAGTTGAATGTGCTGACAACAAAATCACACAAAAATGATCAATGGAAATCAAATTTATCAACCCATGGAGGTCTGGATTTGGAGTCACACTCAAAATTAAAGTGGAAAACCACACTACAGGCTGATCCAACTTTGATGTAATGTCCTTAAAACAAGTCAAAATGAGGCTCAGTAGTGTGTGTGGCCTCCACGTGCCTGTATGACCTCCCTACAACGCCTGGGCATGCTCCTGATGAGGTGGCGGATGGTCTCCTGAGGGATTTCCTCCCAGACCTGGACTAAAGCATCCGCCAACTCCTGGACAGTCTGTGGTGCAACGTGGTATTGGTGGATGGAGCGAGACATGATGTCCCAGATGTGCTCAATTGGATTCAGGTCTGGGGAACGGGCGGGCCAGTCCATAGCATCAATGCCTTCCTCTTGCAGGAACTGCTGACACACTCCAGCCACATGAGGCCTAGCATTGTCTTGCATTAGGAGGAACCCAGGGCCAACCGCACCAGCATATGGTCTCACAAGGGGTCTGAGGATCTCATCTCGGTACCTAATGGCAGTCAGGCTACCTCTGGCGAGCACATGGAGGGCTGTGTGGCCCCCCAAAGAAATGCCACCCCACACCATGACTGACCCATCGCCAAACCGGTCATGCTGGAGGATGTTGCAGGCAGCAGAACGTTCTCCACGGCGTTTCCAGACTCTGTCACGTCTGTCACATGTGCTCAGTGTGAACCTGCTTTCATCTGTGAAGAGCACAGGGCGCCAGTGTCTAATTTGCCAATCTTGGTGTTCTCTGGCAAATGCCAAACGTCCTGCACGGTGTTGGGCTGTAAGCACAACCCCCACCTGTGGACGTCGGGCCCTCATACCACCCTCATGGAGTCTGTTTCTGACCGTTTGAGCAGACATGCACATTTGTGGCCTGCTGGAGGTCATTTTGCAGGGCTCTGGCAGTGCTCCTCCTGCTCCTCCTTGCACAAAGGCGGAGGTAGCGTTCCTGCTGCTGGGTTGTTGCCCTCCTACGGCCTCCTCCACGTCTCCTGATGTACTGGCCTGTCTCCTGGTAGCACCTCCATGCTCTGGACACTACGCTGACAGACACAGCAAACCTTCTTGCCACAGCTCGCATTGATGTGCCATCCTGGATGAGCTGCACTACCTGAGCCACTTGTGTGGGTTGTAGACTCTGTCTCATGCTACCACTAGAGTGAAAGCACCGCCAGCATTCAAAAGTGACCAAAACATCAGCCAGGAAGCATAGGAACTGAGAAGTGGTCTGTGGTCACCACCTGCAGAACCACTCCTTTATTGGGGGTGTCTTGCTAATTGCCTATAATTTCCACCTGTTGTCTATTCCATTTGCACAGCAGCATGTGAAATCTATCGTCAATCAGTGTTGCTTCCTAAGTGGACAGTTTGATTTCACAGAAGTGTGATTGACTTGGAGTTACATTGTGTTATTTAAGTGTTCCCTTTATTTTTTTGAGCAGTGTATGTATATATTTTTTGAATTTTTCCCCCTTTTCTCCCCAATTTTGTGGTATCCAATTGTTAGTAGTTACTATCTTGTCTCATTGCAACAACTCCCGTACGGGCTCGGGAGAGGCGAAGGTTGAAGGCCATGCATCCTCCGAAACACAACCCAACCCAGCCACACTGCTTCTTAACACAGCACGCATCCAACCCGGAAGCCAGCAGCACCAATGTGTCTGAGGAAACACCGTGCACGTGGCAACCTGGTTGGCGTGCACTGCGCCCGGCCCGCCACAGGAGTCACTAGTGTGCGATGAGACATCCCTATTTTGTGTTACTTCTCTTGCGTTCATTGCACGCAGAGTCAGGGTATATGCGATAATAATAAACATTTTGTTTTCGAAATGATTGTTTCCAGATTTGACCATATTAATTAGCATTAGCTAATTAATTTAGCTCATTATAATCATTACAACCTTCAAAAAAGTATTTTACACACATCATAGGTGTCCGTTACAATCTATGCAATAACTGGAATGCATTATTTGTCACCAGTACTTGAAAACGTGAATAAAACTGTAAATACATACATAACGTTACATACGTACAGACTGTATACTACAGTAGAAACGACAACACGATATACAGTAAATAAGACGTGGAGAGGATCTGTGCCTGCACCACGTATTCTCACTACTGGTGTCCCCACGGGCTCGGTTCTAGGCCCTCTCCTCTTCTTTCTATACACCAAGTCACTTGGCTAAGTCATATCCCCACATGGTCTCTCCTATCATTGCTATGCGGATGACACTTTTGAGTGTCATCCGCATAGCAATGTGGCGACACGCATCTCTGCGTGCCTGGCAGATATCTCAGCTTGGATGTCGGCCCACCACCTCAAGCTCGACAAGACGGAGCCAATCTTCTTCCCAGGGAAGACCTGGCTGCTCCAAGACCTCTTCATCACGGTTGACAACTCCACGGTGTCCCCCTCCCAGAGTGCAAAGAAGCTTGGTGTGAACTTGGACAACACCCTGTCGTTCTCTGCAAACATCAAAGCAGTGACCCGCTCCTGCAGGTTTATGCTCTACAAAATCCTTAGAGTACGACCCTACCTCACACAGGAAGTGGCGCAGGTCCTAATCCAGGCACTTGCCATCTCCGGTCTGGATTACTGCAACTCGCTGTTGACTGGGCTCCCCGCTTGTGCCATCAAACCCCCTGCAACTTATCCAGAACGCTTCAGCCCCGCCTGGTGTTTAACCTTCCCAAGTTCTCCCATGTCACCCCACTCCTCCATACACTCCACTGGCTTCCAGTCAAAGCTTGCATCTTCTACAAGACCATGGTAATTGCCTACCGAACAGAAAGAGGAACTGCCCCTCCCTACCTTCAGGCTGTGCTCAAACCCGACACCTCAACCTGGGCACTCCGACACCTCAACCTGGGCACTCCGTTCTGCCGGCTCTGGTGTTTTGGCCCTCCCGTTATTCTCTGTCCTGGCACTCCAATGGTGGAATCAGCTTCCCCCTGAAGCTAGGACATCAGAGTCCCTTCCCTTCTTCTGAAAACATCTGAAACCATACCTCTTCAAAGAGTATCTTAAATAATCCTAGGGCACCCCAACTTGCACCCCCTCCTCACCCCGACACACACTCAAATGTTAACTTTTCCCCCCTTACTAGCTCTGACCTTGCTAATAGCTACTTTATTGAGGAAAAATGTACTTACTATGACTGTTTCCCCACCGATCTTAAGATGAATGCACTAACCGTAAGTCACTCTAGATAAGAGCGTCTGCTAAATGACTCAAATGTAAATGTTCCTAGAGCTGTAGGCCATCATGTGTGAGGGCCCACACTGCTCTGCCCACATCAATTCAGAGGGCATCTTGACCTGACTCAAGGACATCCAGTAGTTAGGGGCTGTTATCAAATTGGTGCAGCCAGCCTGCAGGAGTGGCTTCAGAGGAGCAGAGGTTACATTATAGCAGACTGTTGGTTAATTGCAAATGAGAACTGGTTCTCAATGGACCAATCTGGTCAAATAAAGGTGTCCTGCCCTTATACAGTGTACTATGATAAACTATGTGCAGGGATACAGCTCTATCCAAAAGGGCAGAGGGCACTGAGTTCCATCCCGCCATTTATTATTTAAAGTACTTTAGTTTAGGTGACTATACAAATGAGTTATTATTGTGTCCATGGCAATTTTGAATAAAATGTTGGTTCTGCATAGAGGGGCTCATAGCAACCTTGTCAAAACAGACAATATTCATTGTCCACATTAAATATGCTTCGCCTTGCTTTCCTTTTCACTCAAGATTGCTTGTCCTCAGATGAACGAAGGCTTTCTGTCTTTCATAATGTAATAGGTAGAGCATCCTATCCATAAAATCCGGCCTCCTGGGTTGAGAGTACATTGTACCTCACCCAACCTCCTTTCCTGCTCCACCTCAGGCAGACAGTCCAAAGTCTCTGAAGGTTACATGCTGATTCTATTATGAAAACCTTTCGTGGAACAATAATGGCAGTTCTGACAGGAGGCATGCAAAGAAAGAGGTCAAAAAAGCAATTAAATGCGAGAGGAGGGATTAGGGGAAAGAGAGAGAGATAGAGAGACACATGCTCATCCACATGCAGACACATACACTCACTCACTTACTCTCACACACACACACACAGAGAGGGAGAGAGAAAGGGAGGGAATGATTAATTATGAATGAAAGCAGTATTCATTCCGTATTAAACTAACACTAACATAATAAAATAAAAAAACAATGTTAAACAGTATGCCACTTTTATTCTGTGACCATGAAACGGACATAGTAGGTCACCTATGACCATACAGTAGATTCAGCGGTTGAAAGGCTTGATTGGTCTTCATGACATTGTACCATTATTCTGTGATGTTTTGAGTGGAGTGTGTAGAGGAGAAACAAAAGGGGAAGACAAGGGCAGGGAAGTGCTCATTGCTTCAATGGGAACGGAATGACCTCTGTTCTCAATCAAGGTTGTTCAGAAACATATTTTTCATATTCACATTGTTAATTCAACCACGCCCATCACATGAATACAGCATGCCTCTTCTGTAACCTCAGCCAAAGCCCTTCAAACTAAATTGCATCGGAATCAAATTGTTGTGAGGTTGGCTAATTACATGAATCCCACAGTAATTGATTTTGGCATCACTGGGAATTCAGTGTGTTAGAAGGTAATATTATACCGTATGCTCTCTGAAACAGGGAGTATGTTAAGATGCACACGAATCATTTGATATTAAACTGATTATGGCAGTAGGTTGAGTATAGAAACAGTCATGTAAACGCCTTACTCTGCTTATCTTAATCGGCGTGAGGTCAGAATCGAAGTAAGCATACGCCGATGAAAACACCTGGTCTCCTAAGCAATGTTTCAAAGGATTAGGACATGTTAACAGCTTAATCGGTGTTCCAGCGGTGTATTGGATCTGCGCATGTGCCAGCACCAGCCGAGTGATCCTCCCTCTTATTGTGAGTGAAGTGAGTTCTCTTAGAAATGCATCTTAGAAAGAGTTGTTGCATACAAACGTTATACGTCTGAACTCAGAATCAAAAAGGTTTCTCAAAAATAACATGGTCACTGCGGTAGAATGTTTATTTTTGATAGGCGATTTTCTGCATTTATCAAAAGTCCCATCAGGTAGCCTGATTTCAGACGTGTCCATGTAAACAGGATTGTTAGGGAAATCGTTCTTCTTGCAAAGCATGTAAACATTTTAAACAAGCTATTATATTAATCTGACTATCCACAATAATCATATTATTGTGTCCATGTAACAGTGCTCAGTGAGTAGAAGTCTGAGAGATATGGGATCTCAGCACTGTTAGTTAATTACCGGTAGCTACTATGATAAACAGTCATAGAGTAATTGCCACTTCATCATTGCCCTGGCAACTACAGGAATGCAACTGTGAGTGACTCTACATCTCTTTCTCTCGTTCACTCTCTCTCTAACACACACACACACACACACACACACACACACACACACACACACACACACACACACAGACACACAGACACACACACACACGATATCAAATTGAGTCTGGCTGTGTGAAGCTGTGGCCGAGCAAAAGTTAATTACTGGGTTAGCGGAGTGCAGGCGGCCCAACCCTCCCAATTATCTGCCATCCCAAAGAGCAGACCCTCTGGCTGCACAGCCAATTAACAAGAGTGCTGGAGCTACCCTGAAGCCAGGATACAATGAATTAAGTCTTAAAAAATGACGAGGTTGAAGTGACTGATGTTATGAGGATTTATAAGGTACTGTACACTCACATCAATTTAATAGTGAACTGGAGGACATTGCAACATTTGAGCATTGTAGGGAAAGACTTGTAGAGAATCCCTCTATCTCGCGCTCTCTCGCTCTCGCTCCGTATCTCAAAGCACTTTTATCCCCATTAAGTGATTGAAATTGAATCTTAGGCAAAGCCCCTGTCTAATCCCAGATTCCAGGGCTCCACTCTTCAATTAAGATCAGCTTAACTTCGCTGGCCATGCTGCCCTGGTCCTTTCATCTCTCCCTGTTCCTGCTCCCTTCCCTTTCCTCTGACAGGATGCTGGTTTCAAAGGCAATTACTGTACTTTTGAACGCTAGCACTTATTTTCCCTTCCTGAATGTGTCACGGAAATGCAGGCCAAAAAACAATAGCAATGGCGACTGGTAACGTGCTGGTAACACGTTGTTGACGGGTGGCGGTTGGCATGCTGGAAGATCATTTTTGTTGGCACTGCAGAGCACTTTATTGTACAACTGCAATCAAAGGTTTAGCTGAGAGAGTTCATCCGAAATGGGTCATGGGCACACACACATACTATAGTATATTGTATGCCAAGTTACCTAAAGGTATTTTGCTGCAGTTCACAGAACTTTCCATTGAAACGCATGCACACAATGTTTTAGAACTTGACACTTAATTGCCCTATTGGTCTATTTCAGAACGGTCAGGCAGGTTAACTCCAAGGCCTTTTAGACAGTGACTGAACAAAATAGATAAGGGTAGAACCAAAATGGCTGTTGTCCACTGTGTACTGGGCTTCAGAGGGTTAAGAAATCCAATGTTAAATTATTCAACTACAGGCTTCCTTGCATCCAACGCTGAGGTATCAGGCCTGTAACTGCTGGGCTTGGGCAGTATACCGTATACTGGGCTATTTGCAAACAGCCACAGAAACTATTTATTTTAAGTTTGTTTTATTAATTTGAATATTTGTAGCTACTTTTTAGGTATATACTGATCCTGCAATCAACTTGCGCAATACGTTAGGAGATAAAGCAGATTGTGTTCCTCATTTCACCTGTCACATTATTTTTCATTAGTAAGCTTACCGGTAGTCCACAGTCAAATGGTGTTCGTTTACAAGCACAAAACAAAGAAAGACAGGAGACTTGTGCCTCACTCACTGTTGTGCAGCACACGCCATGTGCTCTAGTTACAGTTTGGAAATCATAACTAAATGTTTTCCATCTAGATATCTCATAACATTAAGTAGCATTAAGTTAACTATCTAAAATATGCTAAATGCTTTGCAGTTGTGTATTTGGTTTGTTAACTTAGTAGTTATCTATCAAATAGTTTATATCAGAGACTGTATAAAAGGTTTGCAATGTGCTCGTTAGCATTTAGCTAGCATTTGCCTTGTGATTTTACATGTACTTGTTAGCATTGCTAACCTTCGGATTACAGAGGCTCAGTCGTGTTTGAAAATAGTGCCTCTTGTGTTTAGTGACGGTATTTTTAAAATATTTGTATTTATTTTACCTTTATTTAACTAGGCAAGTCAGTTAAGAACAAATTCTTATTTTCAATGACAGCCTAGGAACAGTGGGTTAACTGCCTTGTTCAGGGGCAGAAAGACAGATTTTTACCTTGTCAGCTCGGGGATTCGATCTTGCAACCTTATTATTGAATGTCCCGGGATGGCACGAGGTCGGAATGAAGGTAGGACAACCTGGATACTGCCCAAGCCTAGTAATCTGCATGTATTAGCTTGTGTTCTCACACCAAGGAGAAACCATTCTGACCAAAATAGCCTCCAACACTATGCTAGATACAGAGGGTTGCTGAGGTTGCAAATAAAGATGATGATATAAACATCAAAGTAACTAGATGAAGCTTTTTCAATCAGTACTCCTGTCATCTTTCTTTCATTTAAGAGTTGATCAAGAGCATGCAGTGGTGTAAAGTCAAAGTAAAAATACATGAAAGTATTACTTAAGTACTACTTTTTATCTGTACTTTACTTTACTATTTATAACTTTTGTTTTTACTTCACTACATTCCTAAAGAAAATAATTTACTTTTTACTCCATACATTTTCCCTGACACCCAAAAGTGTTTGTTACATTTTGAATGCTTAACGGGACAGGAAAATTGTTTAATTTACATACTTATCAAGAGAACATCCTTGGTCATTCCTAGTGCCTCTGATCTGGCGGACTCACCAAACACATGCTTCGTTTATAAATAATGTCTGAGTGTTGGAGAGTGCCGTAAATGAAAAAAAACTAGAAAATGGTGCCGTCTAGTTTGCTTAATATAAGGATTTTCAAATTATTTATACTTTTACTTTAACTTTTGATACTTAAGTATATTTTAAACAAAATACTTTTAGTATTTTAGACTTTTACTCAAGTATAATTTTACTGGGTGACTTTCACTTTTACTTGTGTCATTTTCCATTAAGGTATCTTTACTTTTACTCAAGTATGACATTTGGGTACTTTTTCCACAACTAAGAGCATGTATCCAAAAGGAATGAAGAGAGGAACGGTGGTGCAGTATGCTGAATGTATAATGCTGTAATTTTAGCTCCATACACACAACATGAGAATGTAGAATGTTGTCTCAGAACTCAAGCACTCCTTCATGACACAGAGAGGTGGTGAAGCTGTGGGAAATTCAACAGTACACCGCCCAGAAAACCTCAAGTAGCAAGTATGGGAGAGGCAGAACAAATCTCTGAAGCAAATCATTTGATTTCTTTTTGCAAAAAGAGAAGCACTCCTAGCAATTTTTTTTTTTTTTTTGTAACAGGTCACCCCTAACAGCTCAAGTGAGACTGCTGGTTCCAGCCAGACCTCCAAAAAAGCTGTTAGATAAAGTCTTGTCTCTGTGTCTACTGAAGCAAGAGGTGTTGGGTTCCATAGGGAGGATGCATGTCCCTTGTGTAGGGGCCTGGGGAAACATTAGCCACCCAGAGAGAGAGAGAGAGAGAGAGAGAGAGAAAGAGAGAGAGAGAGAGGGGGGGGGGGGGTGAGTCTGGCTTCAGTCCCCACTGGAACATGACTGCCTTATTCAATCAAAACAGTAACCAGGTATCCATCTGTCTTTCTGTCCATCTGACAATTTGTACATCTGTTTATCTGTCCGTATGGTTGTCTGTCCATCTGTCCACCTGTCTAGTTTCATGTTTCAAGTTTCAAGTTCTAATCTCACATGTACAAGTACACCTTTCTTGCAAACTCAAAACCCAACAATACAATAATCAATAACAATGTTTAAAAAAAATGTAACCTTTCTTTAACTAGGCAAGTCAATGTAATATTAGAAAAAAAACAGAGTAGCAGCAGCTTGTATGTGAGTGGGTGTGTGTGTAGAGTCAGTATAAATGTACGTGCATATTATGTGTGAGTGAGCAGATGATGGAGTTAGTGTGTGTGTGAATGTGTAGGGCCCTGTGAGTGTGCATAGAGACAGAACTAAAAAAATAAAAAGGTCAATGAGGATACAAGGTTAACTCAGATAGTCCGCGTAGCTATTTTGTTAGCTGTTAATCAGTCTTATTGCTTGGGGATAAAAGCTGTTCAAGAGCTAGCAGGAAGGTTGCTGTCCTTTTCCCTGACTAAACCAAAGAGGCTTGTAATTGAACAATTTTATTAGTATTTACAGATGGCATACACGTTTGTTATTAAGGCACATGAAAGTTCACATGTTCAAGAAGACATTTCTGCCAAAGAAACGCATTTTGATTTTAAAAAACTGTTTACGTTCAAATGGCGCTCCTGTGAAGTAGTGACGCGGGACATACACCTAGTTTCCTGAAACAAGTCACATTTATACAAAATAAACAACATAAATATCTTATTTACATAAGTATTCAGACCCTTTGCTATGAGACTCAAAATTGAGCTCAGGTGCATCCTGTTTCCATTGATCATCCTTGAGATGTTTCTACAACTTAATCTGAGTCCACCTGTGATAAATTCAATTGATTGGACATGATTTGGAAAGGCACACACCTGTCTATTTAAGGTCCCACAGTTGACATTGCATGTCAGAGCAAAGACCAAGCCATGAGGTCAGAGGAATTGTCCGTAGAGTTCCAAGACAGGATTATGTCGAGACACAGATTTGGGGAAGGGTACCAAAAATGTTCTGTAGCATTAAAGGTCCCCAAGAACACAGTGGCCTCCATCATTCATAAATAGAAGAAGTTTGGAGCCACCAAGACTCTTCTTAGAGCTGGCCATCCGGCCAAACTGATTAGTCAGGGGAGATGGGCCTTGGTCAGGGAGGTGACTAAGAACCCGATGGTCACTCTGATAGAGCTCCAGAGTTCCTCTGTGGAGAAGGGAGAACCTTCCAGGCCAACCATCTCTGCAGCACTCCCCCAATCAGGCCTTTATGGTAGAGTGGCCAGACGGAAGCAACTCCTCAGTAAAAGGCACATGACAGACCGCTTCGAGTTAACCAAAAGGCACCTAAAGGACTCTCAGACCATGAAAAACAAGATTCTCTGGTCTGATCAAACCAAGATCGAACTCTTTGGCCTGAATGCCAAGCAACACGTCTGGAGGAAACCTGGCACCATCTCTACAGTGAAACATGGTGGTGACAGCATCATGCTGTGGGAATGTTTTTCAGCGGCAGGGACTGGGAGACTAGTCAGGATCGAGGGAAAGATAAACGGAGCAAAGTACAGCGAGATCCTTGATGAAAACCTGCTCCAGAGGCTCCCTATCCAACCTGACAGAGCTTGAAAGGATCTGTAGAGAAGAATGGGAGAAACTCCACAAATACAGGTGTGCCAAGCTTGTAGCGTCATACCCAAGAAGAATTGAGGCTATAATCACTACCAAAGGTGCTTCAACAAAGTACTGAGGAAAGGGTCTCAATACTTATGTGAATGTGATATTTCAGTTGAAATATTTGACAAATTTGCACAAAAAAACAACACCCTGTTTTTGCTTTGTCATTATAGGGTATTGTGAGTTGATTGATGAGGGGGGGAAAACAGTTGAATCCATTTTAGAGTAAGGTTGTAACGAAATTTTTTGGAATACTTTCCAAAAGCACTCTAGTTTGTTATAGTGGGGTGTTGATGAAAAGGAGTGGGAGAGACAAAGAGAGAGACACACAGAGATAGAATTGAATTGAGATGTAGAGAAAGAGACAGAGTGAGGTAGATAGATAGATAAAGAAAGAAAGAGAGGCAGTGTGTGAAAGGTAGAAACAGAGGTACTGAAGAAGGAACGAGAGAGAGAGAAAGAGAGAGAGTTTCCTGAATGTAGGTCATCGATTCACAAATGTATGTCAGTGCGTAAAGAACAGCAAAGCACACCTTCGAAGATCAGAGGAGAAATAGGGGGAAGGAGGAGAATAAGAGGGAGAAAACAACACAGGGAGAGAGGGAAATACAGCAACATAGAAAGACAGAGATGCGTGAGAGACACGGGACAAAGACAGAGAAAGAGAAGTGAAGAATGGTTTGACAAATCGATTGCCCTTTTACTATTTATAGACTTGAATTTCTATGTTGTGTACCATATACTTGAGTACAGTGTAGCTCATATGACATTACAGAACGACCCTCATAGTAACCTAGTTCAACATAGAAACGCTATCAGCTCATATGTGAAGAAAAGCGATGGTATTGGTATTATGTAAGTGGAAGGGTATGTGCGTGCTACAGTGACTGCTCTCAGCTTTTATCTGGCAATGCATTTGCAGCAGATTTGAAGTGATGTGGTACTATGAAAAGCAGGAAGAAAAAAGTTTTGGCACATGTGGGATTAATATTGGCGAAGGGTAAGTTTAAAGATTCTCACATGAGAAAAGCTGACACCAAATATGAGGAATAAAACTCACACTCTTTCCCAGGAATTCCCAAGACTAAAGCTATATACTGTGATAAAGACCAGTTCAGTAAAACTAAAGTGCTCAGTCTCACACTCCATCCACTGCACCACAGCCGGGTCAGAGCTTCCGCAACACCCACCCTCCCTTCATCCTACTCTCTCTCCCTACAACCATTTCTCCCTTCTCAATTCAATTCAATTCAAGGGGCTTTATTGGCATGGGAAACATGTGTTAACATTGCCAAAGCAAGTGAGGTAGATAATATGCAAAAGCGAAATAAACAATAAAAATTAACAGTAAACATTACACATACAGAAGTTTCAAAACAATAAAGACATGACAAATGTCACATTATATATACAGTGGGGCAAAAAAGTATTTAGTCAGCCACCAATTGTGCAAGTTCTCCCGCTTAAAAAGATGAGAGAGGCCTGTAATTTTCATCATAGGTACATTTCAACTATGACAGACAAAATGAGGGGGAAAAATCCAGGAAATAACATTGTAGGATTTTTAATGAATTTATTTGCAAATTATGGTGGAAAATAAGTATTTGGTCAATAACAAAAGTTTATCTCAATACTTTGTTATATACCCTTTGTTGGCAATGACAGAGGTCAAACGTTTTCTGTAAGTCTTCACAAGGTCTTCACACACTGTTGCTGGTATTTTGGCCCATTCCTCCATGCAGATCTTCTCTAGAGCAGTGATGTTTTGGGGCTGTTGCTGGGCAACACAGACTTTCAACTCCCTCCAAAGATTTTCTATGGGGTTGAGATCTGGAGACTGGCTAGGCCACTCCAGGACCTTGAAATGCTTCTTACAAAGCCACTCCTTCGTTGCACGGGCGGTGTGTTTGGGATCATTGTCATGCTGAAAGACCCAGCCACGTTTCATCTTCAATGCCCTTGCTGATGGAAGGAGGTTTTCACTCAAAATCTCACGATACATGGCCCCATTCATTCTTTCCTTTACACGGATCAGTCATCCTGGTCCCTTTGCAGAAAAACAGCTTCTTCTGGATCATCCAAATGCTCTCTAGCAAACTTCAGACGGGTCTGGACATGTCCTGGCTTAAGCAGGGGGACACATCTGGCACTTCAGGATTTGAGTCCCTGGCGGCGTAGTGTGTTACTGATGGTAGGCTTTGTTACTTTGGTCCCAGCTCTCTGCAGGTCATTCACTAGGTCCCCCCGTGTGGTTCTGGGATTTTTGCTTACCGTTCTTGTGATCATTTTGACCCCACGGGGTGAGATCTTGCATGGAGCCCCAGATCGAGGCGGGGCGGCAGGGTAGCCTAGTGGTTAGAGCGTTGGACTAGTAACCGGAAGGTTGCGAGTTCAAACCCCCGAGCTGACAAGGTACAAATCTGTCGTTCTGCCCCTGAACAGGCAGTTAACCCACTGTTCCCAGGCTGTCATTGAAAATAAGAATTTGTTCTTAACTGACTTGCCTGGTTAAATAAAGGTAAAATAAAAAAATTTAAAAAAAATCGAGGGAGATTATCAGTGGTCTTGTATGTCTTCCATTTCCTAACAATTGCTCCCACATTTCCAAGCTGCTTACCTATTGTAGATTCAGTCTTCCCAGCCTGGTGCAGGTCTACAATTTTGTTTCTGGTGTCCTTTGACAGCTATTTGGTCTTGGCCATAGTGGAGTTTGGAGTGTGACTGTTTGAGGTTGTGGACAGGTGTATTTTATACTGATAACAAGTTCAAACAGGTGCCATTAATATAGGTAACGAGTGGAGGATAGAGGAGCCTCTTAAAGAAGAAGTTACAGGTCTGTGAGAGCCAGAAATCTTGCTTGTTTGTAGGTGACCAAATACTTATTTTCCACCATAATTTGCAAATAAATTCATTAAAAATCCTACAATGTTATTTCCTGGATTTTTTCCCCTCATTTTGTCTGTCATAGTTGAAATGTACCTATGATGAAAATTACAGGCCTCTCTCATCTTTTTAAGTGGGAGAACTTGCACAATTGGTGGCTGACTAAATACTTTTTTTGCCCCACTGTATATACAGTGTTGTAACAATGTACAAATGGTTAAAGTACACAAGGGAAAATCAATAAGCATAAATATGGGTTGTATTTACAATGGTGTTTGTGGTTGCCCTTTTCTTGTGGCAACAGGTCACAAATCTTGCTGCTGTGATGGCACACTCTGGAATTTCACCCAGTAGATATGGGAGTTTATCCAAATTGGGTTTGTTTTCGAATTCTTTGTTGATCTGTGAAATCTTCTCTCTCTCCCTAATTCGTCTTTCACCATGTCTCATTCTGTCCTTCCTTTCCTCTCCCTCCCACTTTTTCCTTATTCCCTTCTCTCTTCTTCTCCATTGATCTCTCCCTGACTATCCCCTTTTTCCCTCCACCCCCCTGTGCATTCTGTCTTCCTCATCTCTCTCACACACTCTCCCTCTTTCCCTATTTGCAAGCATGCCCTCCTTTCTCTCCCTCACTGTCTATCCCTCTATTTCTCTGGGGTTGGCAGATGGGACAGCAGCACCTGGTCCAAACTAATCCTCAGTGGGTTGAGGGAGGGAGGGAGACAGACACAGAGAGAGAGAAAAATAGAGGGCTGCACTTTTCAAGCTGCTCAGACTCACTAGCAATCTGTTGGTGATACAAATAAACACCCCCATAAACAAATTCATTAAAAATGTCAGATTAGACTAAAGTGTTAGACTAATTTATTGTGAGTATGAGAGTGGTTTGCCCCGTTCAAGCAACTGCAAAGCAGGCTTCCAAAGAGAATGTAGGTGGCCCCTACAGGCAGTGAAGGGAAGTCACGGCTAATGACTGTATGTCCCACCTGGAGGGCTTGAATGTCACTCAGCTGGTTTAGTGCTCCCCTGCAACCCCCTCTCTGATCTCAGTTTGTGTGTTTGTATTTATTGGTTGTCTGATCTCTCTCCTCAGTCTCTCCTGAGATCACAACATATGTGAATACCCCATTATCAGGGGCGGCATGTAGCCTAGTGGTTTGAGCGTTGGGCCACTAACTAAAAGACTGCTAGATTGAATCCCAGGGCTGAAAAGGTACAAATCTGTCATTCTGCCCCTGAACAAGGCAGTTAACCCACTGTTCTTAGGCCATCATTGTAAATAAGAATTTGTTCTTAACTGACTTGCCTAGTTAAATAAAGGTACAAATATATTATTGATCCATGCTGCTGTGAAATTACCTGCACCTAAACCCAGAGGAAATACATCCAACCATACTAACAAGGTAAGAGAAAATGAAATCCCAACTATGTAAATTAACTGCAGTGTGTCTTTAAAAGCAGCATAGTCACACAGGGCCAACGGACCCTAAATAATAAGCTGTGACCAATGTTACAAGAGCGATAAGATGGAGGCACAGCATCTGCTCGAGTTCTAGGAATGAATATCAGCCTGGCAGAACATCTGAGTGGGGGGCACACTGCGTAAGAGCTATCAGTGGTGCCGTTTATAAAGCGGCTCCATAACCAAACGCCTGCCATGGGCGAGTGGCACAGGTTGATGCCAAGGCTGGCCTGGCAGAGGCCACTGGGCCAGAGCGGTGAAGTGGAAGTGGCACTGCCAAGGAGGAGTATCATAGACCATATGGGCAGTGAGTGGCCCTCTGTCTACTGTCAATCTAGGCCAAACCATTGAAATTCATCTAAAATACATTTGTTCTCTTCATCAAAAACAACAGTTCATACAACTTCAAATCACTTAAGCATTTTGTGTGAACCTCATATTTTCCAAGTTGCAACCATCAACAAAAACATAGCTACTTGGCAATATGACTGAATTGCATCATAAGGTCACATTCTCCAGTAACGCTCCATCACTCTCTGAGGAGCTGCACAGCATGCATCACTAGAAAAAAAGTATTTCCAGGAGAAAAGCATGGCACCACCTACGTACAGTTCCTTCAGACCCTTTGACTAAGTATTCACACCCCTTGACTTTTCCACATTTTGTTGTGTTACAGCCTGCATTTAAAATTAGATTTTGTATTTCTGGCCTGCACACAATACCCCATAATGTAAAAGGGGAATTAGGTTTTTACACATTTTTACGAATTAATTAAAAATGAAAAGTTGAAATGAAATTGAAAGTGGAATTTTTTACTGATTAAAAATGAAAAGCTGAAATGTCTTGAGCCAATAAGTATTCAAACCCTTTGTTATGGCAAGCTTAAATAAATTCAGGAGTAAAAATGTGCTTGGCCTTCCGAGTGGTGCAGTGGTCTAAGGCACCACAGTACTAGCTGTGCCACTAGAGTTTCTGGGTTGGAGTCCAGGCTCTGATGCAGCCGGCCGTGGCCAGGAGACCAATGGGGAGGTGCACAATTGTCCGGGTTAGGGGAGGGTTTGGCTGGCAGGGATGTCCTTGTCCCATTGCGCACTAGCGTCTCCTGTGGCGGCCTGGGTGCAGTACATGCTGACACGGTCTCCAGGTGTACGGTGTTACCTCCGACACATTGGTGTGGCTGGCTTCTGGGTTAAGCGGGCAGTGTGGCTTGGTTGGGTTGTGTTTCAAAGGACGCACGGCTCTCGACCTTTGCCTCTCCTGAGTCTGTACAGGAGTTGCAGCAATGAGACAAGACTGTAACTACCAACTGGGATGAAAAAACATAAAACATAATATATTTGCTACACAGTTCACATAATAAGTTGCATGGACTCTCTGTGTGAAATTATAGCGTTTAACATGATTTTTGAATGACTACCTCATCTCTGTACTACAATTATCTGTCTCGTATGGTATGCTCGCGTCACTGAGAAGTTCCAGGCACTTTGTAATAGTTTGCAAGACCTGCCGCATCCGACAAGTGTCAGAACTGGTGTAGTAGGATGTGATCTTAGTCCTGTATTGACCCTTTGCCTGTTTGATGGCTCGTCGGAGATCATAGCGGGATTTCTTATAAGTGTCCAGATTTGTGTCCCGCTCCTTAAAAGTGGAAGCTCTAGCCTTTAGCTCAATGCGGATGTTGCTTGTAATCCATAGATTCTGGTTGGAAAAGGTACGCACGGTCAGTGTGGGGACAACATTGTCAATGTACTTATTAATGAAGCCGGTGACTGATGTTTGTAAACTCCTCAATGTTATCGGATGAAACCCATGAACATATTCCAGTCTGTGCTAGCAAAACAGTCCTGAGCGCGTCACTGATACCTCTTGTTTAAGTTTTTGCTTGTAAGCAGGAATCGGGAGAATAGAGTTATGGTCAGATTTGCCAAATGGAAGGGAAAGGGAATACCTAGTCAGTTGCACAACTGAATGCATTCAAACGAAACGTGTCTTCTACATTTAACCAAACCCCTCTAAATCATAGAGGTGCCTTAATCCACGTCCACATCATAGGCGCCCGGGGAGACTTTTATCTGTGTGCAGTGAAGGTGATTTGGAGTTTTTTCGCCTTGTCGCCTTTAGTTGCACAAAATTCCAAGATGGCGTAGCAGTGCAGACGTGTTTTGTTCATCCTCTCGTGTACTTGTGCATTTTTCATCTTAAAAAAACAAATATTTCAATTTTATTTTCAATCTCTTCTTCATTTTAGTTCAATTATACCTTCCGGTAACCTGCCTCACCCAATGCGATACGGAACCGCTATTATTTTGAATATATATCATATATATACAGTGCCTTGCGAAAGTATTCGGCCCCCTTGAACATTTCAGGCTTCAAACATAAAGATATAAAACTGTATTTTTTTGTGAAGAATCATCAACAAGTCGGACACAATCATGAAGTGGAACGACATTTATTGGATATTTCAAAAAATGTTAACAAATCAAAAACTGAAAAATTGGGCGTGCAAAATTATTCAGCCCCTTTACTTTCAGTGCAGCAAACTCTCTCCAGAAGTTCAGTGAGGATCTCTGAATGATCCAATGTTGACCTAAATGACTAATGATGATAAATACAATCCACCTGTGTGTAATCAAGTCTCTGTATAAATGCACCTGCACTGTGATAGTCTCAGAGGTCCGTTAAAAGCGCAGAGAGCATCATGAAGAACAAGGAACACACCAGGCAGGTCCAAGATACTGTTGTGAAGAGGTTTAAAGCCGGATTTGGATACAAAAAGATTTCCCAAGCTTTAAACATCCCAAGGAGCACTGTGCAAGCGATAATATTGAAATGGAAGGAGTATCAGACCACTGCAAATCTACCAAGACCTGGCCGTCCCTCTAAACTTTCAGCTCATACAAGGAGAAGACTGATCAGAGATGCAGCCAAGAGGCCCATGATCACTCTGGATGAACTGCAGAGATCTACAGCTGAGGTGGGAGACTCTGTCCATAGGACAACAATCAGTCGTATATTGCACAAATCTGGCCTTTATGGAAGAGTGGCAAGAAGAAAGCCATTTCTTAAAGATATCCATAAAAAGTGTTTAAAGTTTGCCACAAGCCACCTGGGAGACACACCAAACATGTGGAAGAAGGTGCTCTGGTCAGATGAAACCAAAATTGAACTTTTTGGCAACAATGCAAAACGTTATGTTTGGCGTAAAAGCAACACCCTGAACACACCATCCCCACTGTCAAACATGGTGGTGGCAGCATCATGGTTTGGGCCTGCTTTTCTTCAGCAGGGACAGGGAAGATGGTTAAAATTGATGGGAAGATGGATGGAGCCAAATACAGGACCATTCTGGAAGAGAACCTGATGGAGTCTGCAAAAGACCTGAGACTGGGACGGAGATTTGTCTTCCAACAAGACAATGATCCAAAACATAAAGCAAAATCTACAATGGAATGGTTCAAAAATAAACATATCCAAGTGTTAGAATGGCCAAGTCAAAGTCCAGACCTGAATCCAATCGAGAATCTGTGGAAAGAACAGAAAACTGCTGTTCACAAATGCTCTCCATCCAACCTCACTAAGCTCGGATGTTTTGCAAGGTGGAATGGGAAAAAATGTCAGTCTCTCGATGTGCAAAACTGATAGAGACATACCCCAAGCGACTTACAGCTGTAATCGCAGCAAAAGGTGGCGCTACAAAGTATTAACTTAAGGGGGCTGAATAATTTTGCACGCCCAATTTTTCAGTTTTTGATTTGTTAAAAAAGTTTGAAATATCCAATAAATGTCGTTCCACTTCATGATTGTGTCCCACTTGTTGTTGATTCTTCACAAAAAAATACAGTTTTATATCTTTATGTTTGAAGCCTGAAATGTGGCAAAAGGTCGCAAAGTTCAAGGGGGCCGAGTACTTTCGCAAGGCACTGTATATTATAGCAAGAACCACCTAGATATCAGAAGCTAACCAGCTAATTAGCTACAAGCTATTTAGTCATTGTTAGCCAATGCTAGCGGCCTTTACCTTCTGCACAGATAGCAGCCCTTTAAAAAAAATGTTTAGCCTGGATAATACTTGCCAGCCTACCAGTAACGGACTGTCTCTCCACTACAACGCCAGATTCCTGCCGTAATCCCTGGAACTTTACTCCTGATCTTCACAGTTAGCTAGCCCGCACCGAGTTACCCAGTGCCGAAGCTATCCCTGAGGCCCACCTCCCGGCCTACTCAGTTGTTCACCCGGACTCCACCCAAACACGGCTAGAACAAACTACTCCACCGGATCCTTGCCGTAAGCTCTGGACCTTGGCACAGGATCACCGCTGCTACCGAGTGGCTATAGTGGCTAACGCCCCTGCCCCGAAACTAGCACCAGTTAGCCGTGAGCCAGACGCATCTCCCGGCTTGAAAACTAAATTACTACAACTACAATACCTCTTTCGCCATCTGGCTTGGATCCTTTGTCGACACGGCGCCCCGTCTGGTCTGCCAACGAATACTCCATCCGCTGTGCCTTCAACCGGCCTCCGTCGGATGTCGGAGCAGATGCTTCTACTAGCCCCGGGCTACTAACTTTAACCGCTGTGTCGCCCCCGTGCTAGTGTAGTAGCGACTGCTCCGCGGCTTCCCTGTTCCTTCTATTGCGCCCCCTGGACCCTATGATCACTTGGCTACATAGCTGATGCCTACTGGACTGTCCATTAATCACGGTACTCCATTCTATTTATTTTTTGTTTACCTGTCGGCCCCAGCCGCAAACTCAGGCTCTGTATGTAGTTAACCGACCCTCTCTGCCCAGTCATCGACATTTTACCTGTTGTTGTTTTAGCTGATTAGCTGTTGTTGTCTCACCCGTTGTTGTCTTATCTAGCTCTCCCAATCAACACCTGTGATTACTTTATGCCTCGCTGTATGTCAATCTCATATGTCAATATCCCTTGTATACTGTTGTTTAGGTTCGTTATCATTGTTTTAGTTTACAATGGAGCCCCTAGTTCCACTCATCATACCTCTGATACCTCCTTTGTCCCACCTCCCACACATGTGGTGACCTCACCCATTATAACCAGCGTATCCAGAGATACAACCTCTCTTATCATCACTCAGTGCCTGGGCTTACATCCGCTGTACCCGTACCCCACCATACCCCTGTCTGCACATTATGCCCTGAATCTATTCTAAAACGCTAAATCTGCTCCTTTTATTATTTTATTCTTTGTCCCCAACGCTCTAGGTGACCAGTTTTGATAGCCTTTAGCCGTACCCTCATCCTACTCCTCCTCTGTTCCTCGGGTGATGTGGAGGTAAACCCAGGCCCTGCATGTCCCCAGGCACCCTCATTTGTTGACTTCTGTGATCGAAAAAGCCTTGGTTTCATGCATGTCAACATCAGAAGCCTGCTCCCTAAGTTTGTTTTACTCAATGCTTTAGCACACTCCGCCAACCCTGATGTCCTTGCCGTGTCTGAATCCTGGCTTAGGAAGGCCACCAACAATTCTGAGATTTCCATACCCAACTACAACATTTTCCGTCAAGATAGAACTGCCAAAGGGGGAGGAGTTGCAATCTACTGCAGAGATAGCCTGCAAAGTTTTGTCATACTTTCCAGGTCTATACACAAACAGTTTGAACTACTAATTAAAAAAAATAACCTCTCCAGAAATAAGTCTCTCACTGTTGCATCCTGCTATCGACCCCCCTCCGCTTCCAACTGTGCCCTGAACACCATTTGTGGATTGTTCGCCCCCCCATCTGCTTCAGAGTTTGATCTGTTAGGTGACCTAAACTGGGATATGCTTAACACCCCGGCAGTCCTACAATCTAAGCTAGATGCCCTCAATCTAACACAAATCATCAAGGAAAATTTGTAAACATGGGTACCTTCATAGACATTATCCTGACCAACTTGCCCTCCAAATACACCTCCGCTGTTTTCAATCAGGATCTTAGCGATCACTTGCTCATTGCCTGTATCCGATATGGGTCCACAGTCAAATGACCACCCCTCATCACTGTCAAACGCTCCCTAAAACACTTCTGTGAGCAGGCCTTTCTAATCGACCTGGCCCGGGTATCCTGGAAGGATATTGACCTCATCCCGTCAGTCGAGGATGCCTGGTCATTCTTTAAAAGTAATTTCCTCACCAACTTAGATAAGCATGCCCCATTCCAAAAAATGCAGAACTAAGAGCAGATATAGCCCTTGGTTCACTCCAGACCTGACTGCCCTTGACCTGCACAAAAACATCCTGTGGCAGACTGCAATAGCATCGAACAGTCCCCGTGATATGCAACTGCAACCAATACACGCAGTCAGTCAGGAAAGCAAAGGCTAGCTTTTTCTAACTCCAAAAGGTTTTGGGACACTGTAAAGTCCATGGAGAACAAGAGCACCTCCTCCCAGCTTCCCACTGCACTGAGGCTAGGTAACACGGTCACCAATGATAAATCCATGATAATCAAACATTTCAATAGGCATTTCTCAACGGCTAGCCATGCCTTCCTCCAGGCTACTCCAACCCCAGCCAACAGCTCCGCCCCCCGCAGCTACTCGCCCAAGCCTCCCCAGCTTCTCCTTCACCCAAATCCAGACAGCAGATGTTCTGAAACAGCTGCAAAACCTAGACCCGTACAAATCACCTGGGCTAGACAATCTGGACCCTCTCTTTCTAAAACTATCCGCCTCCATTGTTGCAACCCCTATTACCAGCCTGTTCAATCTCTCTTTCGTATCGTCCGAGATCCCTAAAGATTGGAAAAAGGGGATGACACCCTAGACCCAAACTGTTACAGACCTATATCCATCCTGTCCTTCCTATCTAAAGTCTTCGAAAGCCAGGTTAATAAACAGATCACTGACCATTTCAAATCCCACGGTACCTTCTCCGCTTTCCAATCCGGTTTCCAAGCCGGTCACGGGTGCACCTCAGCCACGCTCAAGGTACTAAACAATATCATAACCGCCATCGATAAAAGACAGTATTGTGCAGCCGTCTTCATCGACCTGGCCAAGGCTTTCGACTCTGTCAATCCCCGTATTCTTATCGGCAGACTCAATAGCCTTGGTTTTTCTAATGACTGCCTCGCCTGGTTCACCAACTACTTTGCAGGCAGAGTTCAGTGTGTCAAATCGGAGTGCATGTTGTCCGGACCTCTGGCAGTCTCTATGGGGGTACTGCAGTGTTCAATTCTCGGGCCAACTATTTTCTCTGTTTATATCAATGATGTCTCTCTTGCTGCGGGCGATTCCCTGATCCACCTCTACGCAGACAACACCATTCTGTATACTTCTGGCCCTTCCTTGGACACTGTGCTAACTAACCTCATAACAATCTTCAATGCCATACAACACTCCTTCCTTGCACTCCAACTGCTGTTAAATGCTAGTAAAACCAAATGCATGCTCTTCAACCGTTCACTGCCCGCATATTCTAGGTTCCGACCTAGAATATGTGGACAACTATAAATACCTAGGTGTCTGGTTAGACTGTAAACTCTCATTCCAGACTCATATTAAACATCTCCAATCCAAAATCAAATCTAGAATCGGCTTTCTATTTCGCAATAAAGCTTCCTTCACTCACGCCGCCAAACTTACCCTAGTAAAACTGACTATCCTACCGATCCTCGACTTCGGCGATGTCATCTACAAAATAGCTTCCAATTCTCTACTCAGCAAACTGGATGCAGTCTATCACAGTGCCATCTGTTTTGTTGTCAAATCACCTTATACCAGCCACCACTGCAACCTGTATGCTCTAGTCGGCTGGCCCTCGCAACATATTCGTCGCCAGACCCACTGGCTCCAGGTCATCTATAAGCCTATGCTAGGTAAAGCTCCACCTTATCTCAGTTCCCTGGTCAGGATAACAACACCCACACGTAGCACACGTTCCAGCAGTTATATCTCACTGATCATCCCCAAAGCAAACACCTCATTTGGCTGCCTTTCCTGCCAGTTCTCTGCTGCCAGTGACTGGAACGAATTGCAAAAATCGCTGAAGTTGGAGACTTTTATTTCCCTCACCAACTTTAAACATCAACTATCTGAGCAGCTAACCGATCGCTGCAGCTGTACATAGTCCATCTGTAAATAGCCCACCCAATCTACCTACCTCATCCCCATACTGTTTTTATTTTATTTACTTTTATGCTCTTTTGCACACCAGTATCTCTATTTGCACATCATCATCTTCTCATTTATCACTCCAGTGTTAATCTTCTAAATTGTAATTATTCGCTCCTATGGCCTATTTATTGCCTACCTTCTCATGCCTTTTGCACACACTGTATATAGACTTTCTTTTTTCTTCTGTGTCATTGACTTGTTTATTGTGTTATTGGCTTGTTTATTGTTTACTCCATGTGTAACTCTGTGTTGTTGTCTTTGTCACACTGCTTTGCTTTATCTTGGCCAGGTAGCAGTTGTAAATGAGAACTTGTTCTCAACTTGTCATGTATTGTCATGTTGTGTCTTTCTGTCCTTTCCTTTCACCCTGTCTCCCTCTGCTGGTCGTCTTAGGTTACCTTTTCTCCCCCGCTTTCCCCCAGCTGTTCCTTGTCTCCTCCTAACTACCCATTCACCCCGTTTCCCACCTGTTCCCTTTTTCCCTCTGATTAGGTCCCTATATCTCTCTCTGTTTCTGCTCCTGTCTTTGTCGGATTCTTGTTTGTTGTGTTTCATGCCTGAACCAGACTATCGTCATGTTTGCTGTAACCTTGTCCTGTCCTGTCGGAATCTGCCGGTCTGTCTGAACCTACCTATGTTTGGTTATTAAAGAAGCTCTGTTAAGTTAATTCGCTTTTGGGTCCTCATTCACTCACCGTGACACAACTAGCCTACCTGGTTAAATAAAGGTGAAATAAAATTTAAATAAAACAGGTGACATGCTGGTAAAAATATGGTAAAACGGATTTCAGTTTCCCTGCATTAAAATCACCGGCCACGAGAAGCACCACCACCTCTGGATGTGTCTTTTTCTGGTTTGTCTATGGCCCTATACAGCTCATTGAGTGAGGTCTTAGTGGCAGCATCAGTTTGTGGTGGTAAATAGACAGCTACGAAAAATACAGATGAAAACTCTCTTGGTAAATAGTATAGTTTGCAGATTATCATGAGGTATTCTAACTCAGGCGAGCAAAAACCAGAAACTTCTTTAACATTAAAGATTGTGCACCAGCTGTTGTTAAAAAAGAGACATACCCCTCCCACCTTTGTGTTACCTGAGGCTGCCGACAGGCCTTGACGATCGACAGAAAAAACAGCTTCCCCTTTCGAGTCCCAGGGATTAAGGACTGGGATTGAGGCCTAGTTCAGTTGCCAACTCGTTGAAGTAATCAGTCCTACCACCATCGTGTGGTCAACAAACTTGATGATAGTGTTGGAGTCGTTTGCGGCCACGCAGTCATGGATGTACAGGGAGTACAGGAGGGGACTAAGCACACAATCCTGAGGGGCCCCGTGTTAATGGTCAGGCTGACAGATTTATTGTTACCTGCCCTCACCGCCTGGGGGCGGCTCATCAGGAAGTCCAGGATACCGTTGCAGAGGGAGGTGTTCAGTACCAGGGCCCCTAGTTTGGTGATGAGCTTGGAGGGGACTATGGTGTTGAATGCTGAGCTGTAGGCAATTAACATCATTCTTACATACATCTTCCTTTTGTCCAGGGTGAGGGCAGTGTGGAGTGGAATAGAGATTGCCTCATCTGGATCTGTTGTGGGGGGGTATGCGAATTGGAGTGAGCCTCGGTGTCTGGGATGAGGGTGTTGATGTGAGCCATGACCAGCCTTTCTATCACCATGAGAGCAAGACGCCTTTATATTGCCCATTAACTACCATAATAGCCAGGCTAAAACAGTCATGATGAGCACATTAGGGGCAATTGTTGCACGGAATGGGATTACTGGTGTCTGTAAACATGAAGTGACTGCTATATCTGGTGAGAATATCTGGAGAGAATGTGCGACTATGACAGAGAGTCAGGTCCAGTCTCCATGGTAACATAGCATCCACACGCACACGCACGCACTTTGTTATCCAACTCCATCATCCCATTATCCACCTGTTGAGAAGCATGATAAAATAATTTGATACAATTCTGTTCCATTTCCCTTTGAGATTGAAATGTTCTTTTTGGCTTCAGTATTGTCTGGATGCTTGGATCTTCAAAAATTACATTTCATTCCACTACACTTTACACTGTGTATCCACCACAGTAACAGTGGATCACGATGGCACAGATGAAATCCTCAAAATGCTTTCATCTCTTCTGCCAAGTTTCAATCATACACACACCTACATGTTTTATAACAACCTAGCTTGAAAACAGCCTCCTAGTCTTCTTGTTCCCAATCCAAAGAACACAGATAACTAGATCCTGCTCTATGTGAGACTTAAGAGGAATGCTATGGCTCTCCAACTCCGGTAGATTGACATCAGAGACAAGGCTAAAGCACTACAGCGGTAGAGAAGTTACTTCGCTATTCTATTGTTTGTTGACTCACTCAGCTATTTTGCTGCATGTGAGTATCCTTAGATTATCTCTAGACACATAGGCCTACATGTACAAACACACACACATATACACATACAATAGGCCTACACACACACGCAAGAAATCAAGAAATGTCAGCTTATTTGTAATTATATTGTTGGGTATTGTGTGTATGCCAAAATGCAATTCAAAGAAAATAGCACCCCTTGTGTTCAGTGCCGGTATTACAAAAAAATATCTGGATGGCACAAGGTCGGTAGGAAGGTATGACCATCTGGCTATCGCCCAAGCCTAATATCAAATGTTCAAACATCTTTCATGTAGCATGCAAACAACTTGGAGGCTTGTAGGCATGTGCATAATTTTTTGCTGGTCCTATCCATCACACAGTTCTGGCCTTGTCACCATGGCAATTACAGCGAGAAAGCTTGCAGGAGAAAAAAAAACACACAAAAAAAACAGCACAAGTCTTCAAAATAGACTGAGTCTCTGAAGTGAACACACACAATTCTATTATACACACATCATGTCAATAGAAGGATGTAATAGAAAACCAGATAGATGGTGAGAGAGAATCTATGATGGGGGGAAAAAGATGCAGGCAGGAGAGACAGAAAACTGATCTGACATAATACAGGAAATAATCACTAAAATGACACAGACTCCACTGGCAGTAATGGCTTTATGTAACTGTCTACAGGACATCTCAGGCCATGTCAAATCCAAAATTGGTGATGTCTTCTCTCCCCAAAACAGACATAAACACATATTTCCTGTGCACAAACGCATGCACACACACACACACACACACACACACACACACACACACACACACACACACACACACACACACACACACACACACACACACACACACACACACACACTCACTCACACACACAACCCTAGAGTGAGTAAGCTTTGCAATTGCTTGACCTGTCAGGACAATGTATTTCCAGACTGGTGGCGGAAGCTGCTGAAGGAACATCAAAGAGACATGATTGTGTGTGTGTGTTTACCTACAGTGTGTGCCTGCTTGGGTGCCAGTGTGTGTGCTGCACTTCCAGTGTGCTCCCTGGGTCTGTCCCCAGCCAGCCAGGCTAGGAAGGAGCTTCTGTGCTGCCCAGTTTCGTGTCTGAAACCTTCATCCATCTGCACACATCCACCCCCAGTCTGCGCCTGTGTGTGTGTGTGGGTGTGTGTGTGTGTGTGTGTGTGAGAGAGAGAGAGAGAGAGAGAGAGAGAGAGAGAGAGGTGTGTGCGGGTGCAAAAGGTCCCTCAGTCTGCAACATAAATCAATCCCTACATCACATTGACCGTCAGATTAAAGGCTACATTTCTATGTTTTCATATATCAATGTTAATTTAGCCATTTCCGTATATTGATCATTTTTGTTTTGAAATCCATTTGCTGTCTTTATTCTGTTTTCTGGAAGCAAAGCTGCCAGAATAAGTACATTTAGCCTCATTATTCATTTCCATCCTATGATGGTGCTTTTCTTCGAGACAGAACCACGTTCGCCTGAGCTTGCCTTTACACATTATTATTCCACCTAAAGACTGTAAAAAAAGCCTTCCATTCACTCACAGGCTCAGAGGTGAAATCAGTTTTTCTCAGACCCTTTTGCCTGTTTTGTTGAGCAGCACAAAAGCAAGCAGGCACATTTTCCCATCTTCTCTCGACATCTCTATGAATAGTTTGGCAAAATGCTGCCCTATCTCAAGGAGAGGGCCAACGCTGCACAGCGCCTGGTGTGTGGGAAGACTTCATGTGTCAGACTGAAAATTCAGGAGGATGTTTGCAAAATTACTCTTGGTTGGGTATTTACTGCAAGTTGGTGTTTCTGTTGACGTTATCTGTTAAAATGCTGGTTTTCTTTTGACAATTTTCATCCCATTCTATATGGTGCTTTAAGCACCAGCTGTCAGAGCAGCTTACAGATCACTGCACCTGTACATAGCCCATCTGTAAGCAGCCCATCTATCTACCTACCTCATCCCCATACTGGTATTTATTTATTTATTTTGCTCCTTTGCACCCCAGTATCTCTACCTGCACATTAATCTTCTGCCGATCTACCATTCCAGTGTTTAATTGCTATATTGTAATTACTTCGCCACCATGGCCTATTTATTTCCTTAACTTACCTCATTTGCACTCACTGTATATAGACTTTCTGTTTTCTTTTATTCTACTGTATTATTGACTGTATGTTTTGTTTATTCCATGTATAACTCTGTGTTGTGGTATGTGTCGAATTGCTACGCTTCATCTTGGCCAGATCGCAGCTGCAAATGAGAACTTGTTCTCAACTAGCCTACCTGGTTAAATAAAGGTGAAATTAAAATTAAATAAAAATAAAGTAAACAATGTATTTACATGCTGATTATATGCATCACTGGAAGGTTGGTAGTCTACACATTACTACATGATCCTCCATACACGTTACAACTGTTATAGCAGTTGACTAGTTGTTATAGCAGTTGACTAGTTGTTTACTGATTACCAATACCAATATACCAATGTCCTCCAGATACAGGTCAGTCGATCTGAAGTTCTGCGTCACCACGGACAGTGTGTTGACATTATAGCGTGTTTGCCACAAGTACGAACTGAGTCACAACAGGATGTGGACCTTGGGGGGATATCACTTACTGGTCTGGACCAGATATCCCACGCTTTGGTTCACTTTGTTGGATATCTCGGACAGACAGAATGGCAGAAAGACAGAGAGAGCACATGGACAGACGGACGGAAACACGGACAGGCAGTGTGTTCTGCAGCTCTTGTGTCTGTCCATCCCCTGGGGGTCTGGCTGACGTTATGATGTTATTATCTGCTATCAGGACAGGTCTCTGGTGGGGAGGAAGTGCCACTAATCAACTGAAGCGAGGATGATGAGGTCAGGACGGATGCAAGTAAAGGGAGAACGCCGTCGCCTGCGGCAGGATCATTGTCCGAGGGGCTTTCCCTCCTCTTTCTCACACTCACACATACACACATTGTCACGCTCTGACCTTAGTTATTTTGTTATGTCTTTGTTTTAGTATGGTAAGAGCGTGAGTTGGGTGGGTTGTCTATGTTCTTTTTTCTATGATTTGGGATTTCTGTGTTTGGTCTGGTATGGTTCTCAATCAGAGGCAGCTGTCAATCGTTGTCCCTGATTGAGAACCATACTTAGGTAGCCTGGTTTCACCTTTGAGTTGTGGGTGATTATTTTCTGTTTTGTGTGTGTCACCTTTCAGAACTGGTTCGTTTCGTTTCTCCTTTGTTATTTTGTTTAGTGTTCTCGGTTTAATACATATATGATGAACACTTACCACGCTGCACTTTGGTCCTCCTCTTCTTCCACCAACGGCGAACTTTACACACATACACCATAATTGATACAAATTTGAGGGAAATGGTTCCTGAGCATTGCTGTATGGCTCAGTGGGTAGAGAGCCAGTGTGCAGGAAACCAGGTCAGCACGCCACTGATTACTACTGTGCCACAGAATACCAATACCATCCCTGAGAACCCAGAAAACACAGGAACACACTGTTCAATTGCTGTTATCAATATGAGAGCTTAGGGACAAATCCTTGAGAGACATGCACATTCAGTCACTAATGAAAGTCTACTCACTCCATTTCACATTTTGCTGACTTAAAATGTAATCTAGGGATTACACTTGTTTTCCTACCGATCTACACAACCTACTCCACATTTTCAAAGTCAACCATTTTTGTATTGATTGTGTATGTCTTGTCTTCACACCCCAGCGTTAACACTTGGTGAAAGAACCTTTGGCAGCCATTACAGCTGTGAATCATTTTGAACAAGATTCTATCAACCTTGCACAACTCTTAAGACGTCATATCCATTATTTTTGTAAAAAAATTGCTCAAGCTCAGTAAATTTGTTTGGGAATCATTGATGGACAGCAATATTCAAACCTTCTCTGATTTCAAGCAGATTTAAGACTCTATCCCAGGGTTAGGTTTTCAGAAGACTGAGGTTATCTAACTTTTTACCTGGGCTTTGCTCCTTTTATCTTTAATTTGATCCTGACAAACTCGCCAGTTCCTGTGGATGACAAGCATACCCATAACATCATGCTGCCACCACAATACTTGAAAATACAGAGTATCAACAACATTGCATTCACTTCACATTACTGGCCTATATGACAAATTGAAATGAAGGAAGCCTGTGATAAAAAAAAATCCACTCCAAATAATCCATTCTTCTTGCAACAGGCCATTAAATAATACTGCAACACGGCAAATAAATGTACTTTTTGGCCTAAATTAGAAACTACAGATTTGGGTCAATTCCAATCCAACACAACACAGAGTGAAACCCTCCGTATTTTCAAATGTTGTGGTGGCAGCATCATGTTATGGGTATGCTTGTCAACGGCAGGGACTTGGGAGTTGGTCAGGATCAAAAGAAATATGAACGGAGCAAAGCCTAGGTAAAAAGTCAGAGGAAAATGTTACGTTTCTAGAATTTATGGTAAAACCTTACTTGACACCCAGCATCATAACACATTATGACATGGTCATAACAATGCCATAACAGCTGACATAACTTGTCATAACATGGTCATAACACTGTCATAGACCTGTTGTGACATATATTGTGTTATTTTATGACTGGTTATAACACATACACAAGAGTGTAAAAACCAGCAAAACCTACCACAGTAGTTATTTTATGGCTTGTTATGACACCAACATAAGAGTGTCAAAACGCACAAAACCTTCCACACAAGGAAAAACATTCCATTACACCATAGCCATAGTCAACAACAGTATGTTTATGGTATATACATTTTTTTATTGACCGTATTAAATTATCATTGTAATTGTGCACACATTAATGTCAGACATACACTTACCCCAATGCTCTGTTGCTGATGACTGGGAGCAGGACAAGACACCCTCTTTTTTACTGATGACTGATTTAAGGGCAAGTACATGATATGCCTATCTGGCTTATATGATTATAAAGGTGATAATGCTTCTTGACAGTGTTATAAATTGTATTTTCTTAGTCCAAGTAAAGTGACACAGGATGGCCATAATGATTCTTGACAGTGTCAAGTTATTTAAAATATAATGGGAAGAAAAAAAATCATTACAACAACAACAACGGATTTAAGAAACAAACTTTGAACTGAAAGGAAAATCTTTGAAAAAATAATTTGAAGAAAACATTTTGGTTTTTGTCATAACCAGCCATAAAATAATGCAAAATATATCAGAACATGTGTAAATATATATTATTTATTTATTTGACCTTTATTTAACTGCGCAAGTCAGTTAAGAACAAATTCTTATTTACAGTGACGGCCTAGGAACAGTGGGTTAACTGCCTTGTTCAGGGGCAGAACGACAGATTTTTACCTTGTCGATCTAGCAACCTTTTAGTTACTGGCCCAACGCTCTAACTACTAGGCTACCTGCCGCCCCATATATGAGTCATGACAGTGTTATGGCAGGTTACGACAAGTTATGTCAGCTGTTATGACATACTATGACTTGGTTACGACCGTGTCGTAACATGTTATGACACTGGGTGTCAAGTCAAGTATTACCGAGTTAGGGCATCTTGACCTGTTTCTCCTGTGCGTACGCCACATTGTATTTTCCATCATGTGAGTGCTGCAAGACTGCCAGGGTTGAGAAAGACTGATGGAAATAGAGAGTGTATTGAGAAGTCCTGGTCACCAGCCACAGTGGATCCGTATTGGTCATAATGAACAGTGTGATACAGGAAAAGGCTGTCTCAAGAGCTCAACCAGGCCTGTTTAAGCCGTCTATTCACAGGACACAACTACAAAGGCGGTATGAGTAACCAGACCATGAGACTGACCCATTTTGATCCATAAAATGTTTTATCCTGAGATGAGGTCTCAAAATAGACAAACTTCAAAGGTTTCCTAGTGCTCTTTTGTAACATACCCTATTATTCAATGGTTAAGAAATGAATGATTCAAAGATTTTCGGGGAAACATTTGGATGACAGCCTGTTTCTTGACGTAGGCTTTGCATAAAAACCTGATCAAAGTTATTATCAAATATAGGTCTGGAATATTTGCCCTTGTGGTGAACTAGCAGCCGAATGGGTTATGAAAAATGGTGCAAGTCAATAACAGTTCAATCTTGTACAGGCTTAACTTAATGAAGAACAAAGACTGAACGCAATATGACATTTTATTCAATAGTTTGGGAAATGGTCGTTTGGGAACCTCGGAGCCAAATTATGTGATGGCAGGTAGCCCTATGCGGGACTGCTGGCATCAAAACCCCCCACTGGGGGAAAAGAGTTCCAATGACGAGCCTTAAGGTTATTATAGCTGGTGGTGGTTGGGAGGTGGATTGTTGTCGAAAAATGTTGCTGAAAAACAGCAAGCGAGGGAATAAATATAAGTTGACATACATTTATCCCAAGATTTACGCACATTGGTTGAGAGATAACTGCAAAAGTGAGCCCATAGGTTAAACAGAAAGTGTGAAGAATGTGCATTATTGTGCAGTGCTTATAGGCTACAAGGTAAATAGGTGGATGACATTCCACACATGGCTAATCAAATTGGTCTCATAGACTAGACGTAAAATAGTAAAGTAAATCCTGGACTCTCAAATTTGTGTGAAATCAAATCAAATTTTAATTGGCCAGATACACATATTTAGCAGATGTTATTGCGGGGGTGGCGAAAGGCTTGTGAGGGTCTTATGTGCCAGGCCGAATTTCTTCAGCCTCCTGAGGTTGAAGAGGCGCTGTTGTGCCTTCTTCACCACACTGTCTGTGTGGGTGGACCATTTCAGATTGTAAGGGATGTGTACGCCGAGGAACTTGATATGTTACGTTTGGTATGGTTACATAGACAGATGCTTATTTAAGGCAAAAACAAAGTAGGGTGGTTGGTCGGGGTGGATGTATAGCGCGAACGTCTAGAATCCCAAAGGTTGCGAGTTTGAATCTCATCACGGACAACTTTAGCATTTTAGCAACTTTTCAGCTACTTACTACTTTATAGCTACTTTGCAACTACTAAGCATGCGAGCTAACCTTTCCCCTAAACCTTTTAGCTAACCCTAACCTTAACCCTTTAACCCTAACCCCGTAACGTTAGCCACCTAGCTAGAATTCGCTACATACATGTATCAAACGTTTTGCAAATTCGTAACAGACTCGGTTTTGCAAATTCTGAACACATTGTACGTTTTGCAAATTTGTGATGGACATGATCTGAGACCAGGTTGGGCTAATAGGAAATAGAAGAATCGCGACGCTATGCTGATGATATTATGTTTGTATTCATTCCCACTATGCCTGTAGAATAGGAAACAAACGTGAATTATGCTATGCTTACTGGATGAAGATAAAAGAGCATTCAGACCAGCCTTCCTGATTGAACTTTCGGTAACTACATTTGATGTTAATGAAAATACACAATTTACTTATATTTGGGATTTTGACATCTGAGAATAATCGATATAGCAAATGAATAAACATTAAAGCAGTTAAATGTTTATTTTATAACAGATGACTGAGCAATTCATTTCAGTGTCGCTGCTACTTCCAAAGGCAGAACTAACCTCTTATCAGATCATTTAAAATGTTCAATAGTCCATGATTGCATACTGTACTGTACATAGTGGAGCAAAGGTCATTTCCATGTAAAAGTACCCATGAGCACCAACATGTGAAGTTTATAGGAGCATGTTAAATTGGGTATCAAATTAAAGATAGGAGTCTATTTTTTTTTTTATGAAGTCATATGTACATTTTTTTCAACCATTTTCCATCATAAAAATGTGTAAAAAGCAAAGGCTTTGATTTCTGGTCAAACAGATGGAAAAGTGGTCGTCAGAAACATCTACCAGAAAAAGTTTTAAAATGTATTAGAAATACATCAAACACAATAATGTTGCAGTAAAGACCTTGCCAACTAATAACATATATGTTTTTGATACCGTTCCATTTAATCCACTCCAGCCATTATTATGAGCAGTTCTCCCCTAAGCAGCCTCCACTGATGCGCACACACACACGATCAAAGACACCAGTCGCCTGACAGCACATTTTTCAATCACAGGCACCACGTAGCACCTGATGATACTCTACACGTGAGTTAGCACCGTAATACCGCACACCTGATTCCCTGAAACCAATTCAGGGTGGTAGTGCATCTCAGAAGGTGGCAATTTCTTCCAAAACGAGTTCAAAGTCACCACACGCTGTAGAAGCACCAATCTGTGTCATCAGTGTGTGAAGCTCAATTACTCTGCCCTCATCCCTCCACAGAAGGACTATAATCACTACCCGCAAAGGACTTATTCAGACCGCCAACATAATCATCATCAGTCACACCCATCAGTCACATTGACCGGCAGCTCCTATAGAGCTCAACTTTTATAGAGCTCAACTTTGTGGAAACTGAATCAGTCAACTTCCTTCACAACACCCACTGAGGATGAATTGAGGTGGGAGGGGCCAGAGATGGATGCCATTAATGTTTAGACTTATAGGGGTATAAGTGACAGCTGGTCGTAACTAATAAGGGGAACCAGACAGACACTGCGCTGGCCAAAAAAGTTGTTGAATCAACGTTGTTTCCACATCATTGTAATACTCTTTTTTTTTTTCTTTTTTTTATCTATGTGATGACATTGAATCAATGTGGGAAAAATGATTGGATTTGGCATTAGTTGACTCAACCAAATATATATATCAAAACTAGACATTGAACTGATGTCTGCCCAGTGGGATCCCTGGCTATGGTCTTTCAATAGTGTATATTATTCTCCATGAACCCTTCCTTTGAAATGACCATGGTAGGTGTTAGTAATATGACGGAAACTATCCAGTTCAAAATTGTGTAGTTAGTCCGCACTCAAAAAGGAGATTCAAGGTTCCTTTTCCTTTTTTTACTTCATTCAGGGGTGTGTAGATAGACAAACTTTTCGGCCTAAGCCTTCATCAGTGTCATTCAGCGATTCGGCAGCGGTGCACGCCCCTCCTCCTATCCCCCTGTGTGTGTGTTTATTCACTTTTCCACTTTTCCATTAATTTGAGGACCTTTGGAGTGGGTGCCGTCCTCTGGTTTTCCTGTTTCCCTAAAAATCTCTCCTGGGTGCAGTTGATCGAACTACTCAGTCCTTTCATTAATCAGTAATCATGAATGACCTGACCAGGAAAAAGAACAGGCCCAAGTTATAGCCTCTGTGGGACCCATAGTTTTTCCCGGACAGATCAGATAGTCAGTAAAACCTCCAGGCTCTAGTCCTGATGAAAGGAGATGAGTGAAGGAGGCAATATTACTGGTACTGACTCAGGTTCAGAGGGAGAACTATAGTGTGCTGTGATGCCTCTGTGAATCTGTTACTGCTGCTCTCATCCCCCTGCAGCTCCTCTTACATAAAGCCTCTGACGAGGATGTCAAATGGCCTAATTAAGACTAAGATAACTGCTGCCGCTTGGCAAATGGAAACTTGCTGCAGCCAGCAGAACTCGCTTTCAAAGAGCAGTGTCACGTGTCATCACTGTTCGAGCTATTGATTGGTGAGTTTAGTCTCCCAATTTAAGGACACCAGGAATAGGAAACCACTAATGGAAAAACATGCTGTGCAACTTATTTTGTTGTTGAGGCTCATCATTCTCTGACATATACCTATTTATTTTCCTTAAGCTACACATTTATACCGGCAAATGTCAGCAAAACAATTTGCAATCATTACTGGGAAGCACAGGGGTGACGTCTTTGTCCTTTAAATGGTAAGGTAGAGAAGAGAATAGAGATTTACAATCATTGGAGTACAATCTTAGGGATATGGGTCAGTATGTTGCAGGGCATATCTGCCACCTGTTCACCTCCGTCACTACAAGCCAAACCAATCCCACTGTATTCAAGGCCAGATGTGTAACAGAGACAGGACAAAGGGGCCTGTGTGTGTGTGTGTGTGTGTGTGTGTGTGTGTGTGTGTGTGTGTGTGTGTGTGTGTGTGTGTGTGTGTGTGTGTGTGTGTGTGTGTGTGTGTGTGTGTGTGTGAGTGAGTGAGAGAGACCATGTCTGGTCCTCAACAGCCTAATGAGTCTGACGTGGAGAAAGGCAATGGGAGACGGTGTTGTTTGTGTGATTGAAGTGGTCTATCAGTCACGGTGTGGGTAACTTCCTTCCGCCTTGACTAACCTGTATCCCCGCACATTGACTCAGTACCGGTACCCCCTGGATATAGCCCTGTTATTGTTATGTACATTTCTTGTGTTACTTCTTGATTAGATTTTTTTACTTTAGTTTTAGTAAATATTTTCTAAACCAACAACGCAGTTCAAGAAAAAGAGTTAAGGGCTTGTAAGTAAGCATTTCACGGGGGCCTCCTGGGTGGCGCAGTGGTTAAGGGTGCCTAGGCTCCGGGCCTAGCGTCGTCCGGGTTAGGGAGGGCTTGGCCGGTAGGGATATCCTTGTCTCATCGCGCACCAGCGAGTCCTGTGGTGGGCCGGGCGCAGTGCACGCTAACCAAGGTTGCCAGGTGCACGGTGTTTCCTCCGACACATTGGTGCGGCTGGCTTCCGGGTTGGATGCGCGCTGTGTTAAGAAGCAGTGCGGCTTGGTTGGGTTGTGTATCGGAGGACGCATGACTTTCAATCGTCGTCTCTCCCGAGCCCGTACAGGAGTTGTAGCGATGAGACAAGATAGTAGCTACTTAAACAATTGGATACCACGAAATTGGGGGAAATAGAGGTCAAATTTAAAAAATAACAAATAAAAAATAAAAGTAAGCATTTCACGGTAAGGTCTGCACCGGTTGTATTCGGCGCATGTGATAAACACAATTTGATTTGATTTACTAGAGCAGCCATGTCCACCTCTAGTTTGACCCACATTCTGACGAAGATGAATGTCAAGCACTTACTCTCTGTTGCTCTTTCACTCTTTCTCTTGCCCTCTTTCTTCCTCTGCCTTCCAGAAGAACAGAAGCGGGGCTGGCAGGCCGAGTGGAAACAGAACGTGTAATTGGAGAGGTGTGCATTACCACAGCTCTTTCAAGTGAAGGGGGACTATCAAACAGTGGCAATTGCAGGAGTAAATTCCCCTCAATGGAACTGATTTCGCAACATGAATATGCAGACAATGTTGATAAGGTATAAAAATTTGACTCTTCAAATTAATTAACTTCTAATTTATTCCACAAACCTATGCATGCACAACGTTAATGATAGACAATCTCTCTGTGTGTAGCCTAAATGGTAAGAATAAGAGGTAATTCCGTTGTCTATCTGGCTGAATTCTGTGAAAAATGCAAGCTTGTCATGTAGGAATAATGTACCGTAAAACTTCTAATAGCCAGTGCATTTATTTGCTTCAATCACTGAACACAACTGGCGCTTCTATTTGAACCTGTCATCTATTTCCTTAATGCACACAACTTTAGCTCAATAAAATGTTGAAAAGACTACCAAACTGTTTATTATGACCAGTAAAAACATAACAAATCTATCGTAGATCATCGGCCTATCATTCACCCCCCAATTTCACGCTTCCGCAGCAATCTCACCCATTGCCCCTCTTATATCCACCATAGTTGAGCCAACCATGTCAAACCACACCGATGTCTCATCCAAGCAATGAAGTTGCTCTCCATCTTCTTTTGAGCAATCTTTACGGTAGCCTACTCAGAAACAATTAATTTAGACCCCGCGTTTATTTCAAACAGGTGTTTATTGGCTGAAATGTGTGCCGATGCCTTCCTATTAAAAGGGACAGGCAGCTATTTGAGACAGCATTTAAATTGACGTTTTACAGTGCGTGACTCAAGTCATGACTACTACCTAGTGCAGAATAAGTGGCAAGAGTCGCGAGACAATGACAGGTCCCATGAAGACACACAGGTGAAGTATCTCTAATGAATGTCCTTGCAGAGTGCTGTTTCAGCTTGAAATTACTATGGCTACCAATTAGAAGTAGGAGGGAAATTACATACAACTTTTTGTCCAAACGTCAGCATTAATTACTACATGGATACTTCTATCTTAATGTAGGAAACGGCTTGTGAAATTCACCTTACTCTACACGTTGGGAGGCAAGGTTACTGTTCGTTGCGCTGTGTGGAATGGCCGTACAGTGATGCTACCAAGCGACTAGCACCTTGGGATGAAAGAATGGCATGTGTGGGAGGAAAGTGACAGAAATAGGTAGTGTTTCTCTCTCTTAAACAAAAACACACTCTGTCATCTTCAGATAATCTGTGTAGCGCCTGACATGAGGCAACAGAGAGGTATGAAAAGTGACACTAGTGATTTAGAACTAGCATAGGGCGTCCCTACAAGAGCCAATGTATTTTCTAAGAGTGGTGCGATGTACTGGCTGGTTGACAAAACTCATATACACTGAACAAAAATATAAAACGCAACAGGCACAAATTTAAAAGATTTTACTGAGTTACAGTTCATACAAAGAAATTAGTCAATTAAAATAAATAAATTAGGCCCTAATCTATGGATTTCACATGACTGGGAATACAGATATGCATCAGATGGTCACAGATACCTTAAAGGTAGGGGCGTGGATCAGAAAACCAGTCAGTATCTGGTGTGACCACCATTCGCCACATCTCCTTCGCAACTCCTTTGAGTTGATCAGGCTGTTGATTGTGGCCTGTGGAATGTTGTCCCACTCCTCTTCAATCGCTGTGCGAAGTTGCTGGATATTGGCAGGAACTGGAACACGCTGTCATAAACGTTGATACAGAGCATCCCAAACATGCTCAATGAGTGACATGTCTGGTGAGTATGGGACATTTTCAGCTTCCAGGAATTGTGTACAGATCCTTGCAACATGAGGCCGTGGAACATGAGTTGATGGCAGCGGATGAATGGCAGGAAAATGAGCCTCAGAAACTCATCTAATCTCTGTGCATTAAAATTGCATTGATAAAATTCAATATTGATTGTGTTGATCATGTGAACTTCATACTTTCAAAATCTTCATCATCTGCAGTCGTCATCATGAATCAAGTTGACAATCTACTGGCAAATCCTATTTAATCCTTGTCATATGAAGAGAAATAATGAAGAGAAATTATAGATAAAACGCATTGGAGCTCATCGGCCATTGGACATAAACATTAAACAAGTTGGAAATTGCAAATTCAACAATGAATGGTTTAGAAGGAATCAGTGGCTAAATGCAACCATTGCAAATCAATCATTAGCCTGCTATTCAGTCCAAAAATGTCTTGTATTCTGCTGCATAAATGACGTAATATGCCATGGAGATACAGTGGGGAGAACAAGTATTTGATACACTGCCGATTTTGCAGGTTTTCCTACTTACAAAGCATGTAGAGGTCTGTAATTTTTTATTTATGGCAGTAGGTGCCATACCACTTTGTGTCAAGAACTGCAACGCTTTTTCACGCTCAACAGTTTCCTGTGTGCATCAAGAATGGTCCACCACCCAAAGGACATCCAGTCAACTTGACACAACTGTGGGAGGCATTGGAGTCAAAATGGGCCAGCATCCTTGTGGAATGCTTTCGACACCTTGTAGAGTCCACGCCCAGACGATTTGAGGCTATTTTGAGAGCAAAAGGGTGTGCAACTCAATATTAGGAAGGTGTTTCTAATGTTTAGTACATTCATAGTACAAACTACCAAAAATATTTAACAAAATCACCCTACTTTTCTGTAAAAATATAATTGAATCTAATCATATTCCGCCAAATTGGGAGTTTTAGCTGCCTGGCGAAAGATACTGTACATTGGATGTTGACTACAAAATCGCTCTTGAAAACACACTTTGTTCTTGCCTTGTCTATTGGGACACACACAGCCATTGTCAGAATTTCACATGAAACAGATGATCTACTCTATTCATGTTACTTCCATCTACCATTATGAGAGGTCCCATAAGCTAGTCTGAAACAAAAATATCCAAAATGTTTTATGATTTAATTAACAATTATGATCAAAACCAGGGTACGTGAATGACTGATTAGGGATCCTTTCACGATGCTAAGGGTAAACGTTACAGAAAAGTATGAGAAGTGCCATCAGTGAGTGGTTTCCCATTTAATATAAAGCATAATACTGAATACAAATGACAGATACTCCTTTTCAGTCAATGTTAAAGTGACATCTTCGAGGGGACAGCTGTTACAAAAAAGCCATAGAAAATGCTACAAACTGCAAAGACACACAAGGTCTTGAGATTTTTTACAAATATAATACATAATGCATGTGTTTCACTGTGTTGACTGCACTTGTTTGCTGAATATGCCCTTGTAGAAAACATAACACTTACATTCAATACAGGAGCATTTGAGTCCATTGCACAATATGATACAAACAAGTGGCACTGACACTACAATAATACAACAAAATACATCACATGAACATCCACAGCACCAAAATAAGACCTTTCGAAATAAAAGTACAGTACAAAAGCAGTAACACAAAACACATGTAAATGTCATAACCCACAGAGCCCAAAATAGACAACAATTCACTTGACAAGCTAAAAAATAATTTAACATTTAAAAAAAAAATACAAGTGATTCTGTTTCACTGGACAACTGAAAAGGAAATGCATGACTTTGGCTCCGTCATCACACAACAGCAGCAGATGACAATCTCCTATTGCATTTTGTTTTATATGGTTGGGAGTGCAACGACAAGTCTGGAGTGGCATATCCTTATTCATGGCTGCTTATTCAATCTACTCGATAGGCTCTTAGGGTATACAGTGGGGCAAAAAAGTATTTAGTCAGCCACCAATTCTCCCACTTAAAAAGATGAGAGAGGCCTGTAATTTTCATCATAGGTACACTTCAACTATGACAGACAAAATGAGAAAAAAAATCCAGAAAATCACATTGTAGGATTTTTAATGAATTTATTTGCAAATGATGGTGGAAAATAAGTATTTGGTCACCTACAAATAAGCAAGATTTCTGGCTCTCACAGACCTGTAACTTCTTCTTTAAGAGGCTCCTCTGTCCTCCACTCGTTACCTATATTAATGGCACCTGTTTGAACTTGTTATCAGTATAAAAGACACCTGTCCACAACCTCAAACAGTCACACTCCAAACTCCACTATGGCCAAGATCAAAGAGCTGTCAAAGGACACCAGAAACAAAATTGTAGACCTGCACCAGGCTGGGAAGACTGAATCTGCAATAGGTAAGCAGCTTGGTTTGAAGAAATCAACTGTGGGAGCAATTATTAGGTAATGGAAGACATACAAGACCACTGATAATCTCCCTCGATCTGGGGCTCCACGCAAGATCTTACCCCATGGGGTCAAAATTATCACAAGAACGGTGAGCAAAAATCCCAGAATCACACGGGGAGACCTAGTGAATGACCTGCAGAGAGCTGGGACCAAAGTAACAAAGCCTACCATCAGTAACACACTACGCCGCCAGGGACTCAAATCCTGCAGTGCCAGACGTGTCCCCCTGCTTAAGCCAGTACATGTCCAGGCCCGTCTGAAGTTTGCTAGAGAGCATTTGGATGATCCAGAAGAAGATTGGGAGAATGTCATATGGTCAGATGAAACCAAAGTATAACTTTTTGGTAAAAACTCAACTCGTCGTGTTTGGAGGACAAAGAATGCTGAGTTGCATCCAAAGAACACCATACCTATTGTGAAGCATGGGGGTGGAAACATCATGCTTTGGGGCTGTTTTTCTGCAAAGGGACCAGGATGACTGATCCGTGTAAAGGAAAGAATGAATGGGGCCATGTATCGTGAGATTTTGAGTGAAAACCTCCTTCCATCAGCAAGGGCATTGGAGATGAAACATGGCTGGGTCTTTCAGCATGACAATGATCCCAAACACACCGCCCGTGCAACGAAGGAGTGGCTTCGTAAGAAGCATTTCAAGGTCCTGGAGTGGCCTAGCCAGTCTCCAGATCTCAACCCCATAGAAAATAATTGGAGGGAGTTGAAAGTCCGTGTTGCCCAGCAACAGCCCCAAATCATCACTGCTCTAGAGGAGATCTGCATGGAGGAATGGGCCAAAATACCAGCAACAGTGTGTGAAAACCTTGTGAAGACTTACAGAAAACGTTTGACCTCTGTCATTGCCAACAAAGGGTATATAACAAAGTGTTGAGATAAACTTTTGTTATTGACCAAATTCTTATTTTCCACCATAATTTGCAAATAAATTCATTCAAAATCCTACAATGTGATTTTCTGGATTTTTTTTTCTCATTTTGTCTGTCATAGTTGAAGTGTACCTATGATGAAAATTACTTGCACAATTGGTGGCTGACTAAATACTTTTTTTGCCCCACTGTATATACACATAGGATCTAGTCAATGGACCAAATCCCAAAAAAGACTGACCTCATTAGCTTGCCTTTAGATTTATTTTGTAAATACATTGGAAATATTAATTAAGCTGCTATCTAATGAACATCTTTATCACTATACCGGAGGTAGGCATAGGGTAGAGTGGAAGGAAATAATACCCCCTATAGATTAATTACACATTTAACTGGACTATACATTAAAAGCTTCCTCTTTTTTTTATGAAATAGGAAACAAAAGTGGGTCCGTGTGTACAGTCACTACGGTGTCTGCGTCTCACTTGAAAAAAACCTTGTGTGTGAGTGGGTCAAGTACCTGTAGGTGTAGCCTATCAGCACTCTCATCATCCCTCACCTCTACCCTCTCCCTCTTTTCTCTCCATTAGGCACTCAGTGGGATGTCCTAGTGGGTGCCAGTGTGTCTTGCCTCCTGCCCACTCAGCCTGCCAGAGAAGAGTCCAGAATTGGCAAACAAAAGCCCTCTTAGAATGTCACCGGGACGTGAAGTGAATGGGCACTGATTATTAACCCTCACCTAGTCTCAAACCTGAGGCTGATAAAAGTCTAAGCCGTTGGGGAATTGTTTTATGATGGTCATACCATGGATCATTTAGCTATATGATATTGCATTTTAGGACCTTTAGATATAAAAAAAATATATACACTTTTTGGAGGGATAAAATATTGAATTTGGCCTTCGCAGACGTTGACAAACCGAGCTCTTCAAAGTCATTCTATTTTTACCTAAATAACAATGTTGAAACAATGTTCTAACATCAGCTGATAAATTGTCAAGTACTTACCTTCCCAAAGAGCCATGGACCTCCGACCGAGAGGCAAGAAGGACGACCAAAACGTAGTTGATTCCCAAGATAGCGATAACACTACAGCTAGCACGATTAGCATTAGCCCTCATAACTCAGACGACAGTTCCAGACTGTTGCTCTCAGCAGCCTCTTGCGAGCCTGCCGACATGCTGGCTACTCTCCTCCGGGAAATTCAGGATGGTAACAGAAGTCTTTCTATGAAAATTGATAAGAAATCGGCTGAACTCCATTCTTCCATTGACGACCTGAAATCCTCCATGAATGATCTCCTTTTGAGAACGACTGAGGCAGAGTTGCGCATTAGCACAGTTGAAGATACCATCGCTAGACATGACCAGGTCTTGATACAACTGCAAAAGGACAATGCCTACCTCAAAAACAAGGTAGATCAGATGGAGAACCAGAGTAGACGTAGTAATATCAGTGTGGTGGGATTGAAAGAGGACAGCGAGGGCCGTGACCCAATCCGTTTCTTCACTCAATGGATCCCAGAGGTCCTAGGCATAATCAACTTCACCAAGCCGCTGGAAATCGAACGCACCCACAGAACATCAGTGCCAAAACCACGGCCAGATGAGCCCCCACGTGCTGTCATGATCAGGTTCCTCCGTTTCCAAGACAGAGAAGATACTGCAACTCGCAAGAGCCAAAGGGGACATCACCATCGATGGTAAAGAGGGTCAGCCTTTTCCCAGATATGAGCACGGATCTCGCCAGACGTCGCAAGCAGTTTAGACCTGCCGCCAAAGCACTGAAGGAGAAGAACATCACCGGCTACCTCATCCGCCCTGCGCGGTTGAAAGTTCAGTACAAAGGCCGAAGCCATCTCTTCAACACACCGGGATAAGTGCACACTTTTCTCAAAGAACTGAGCAACGTCTGAGCCAGGACGGTCTCTCTGGGGGATAAAATGCAGTTAGTTTGTTTTCTCTTATCAAGAACTGAACTGCTGGTATCTCCCGGTCACTATAATTGATTTGTACATTTTCAACTAACCGTATCTATCCGGAGTGAGTTCTATTACATTTACAGGAGAGTATATTTTGGTTTAGTCCATATCTACTGGGCGAAGCAATAAGTGGGCTTAGGCCCACTGCTTTCCCCCTCATTTATGTTAATCTTTCATAAAGAGACTCAAGCAGCCCTTAACGTGGGCAGTAAATATTCAGCCATAAATATCTATTCACAACGTTTGTTTTCAACTTAGAGAGCTCGCAGGTTTTAGTTTACGCCAAGGTTTAGCTAGTAAGAGCAAGATGGAAAGCGAGCAGCAACGTATCTCTACAAGTGTATTCATGTTTGATTGTTGGGATTGTTGTTTTAGTCTGACAATCGGGGTGGGTGGGATTTTTTTCATTTTTTTTCTTCCTTTTTTCTATGTTTTTTGTTTCCTTCCTAAAGAGACACACAGGACACTTTTGTGCTCAAACCAAAGTTGAAACATTTCCTAATTATCTGCATATGATAGATTTCTATTCAGTTACATGTGTGAAACCCAACCTATGTTTAATCCACTAAAATATGTCACATTCAACGTAAAAGGTCTTAACAGCCCGATTAAAAGGAAAAGAGTCTGTTTTTACAAGAAACACATCTTACAGCCAGTGAACACAAGAAATTGAAGAGGGAATGGGTAGGACAAGTTTTTGCATCCTCTTTTAACTCCAAAGCAAGAGGAACTGCAATTTTGATAAGTAGACACATCCCCTTCTGCGTCAACAACACCATCTCTGATCCCTCTGGCAGGTTTGTTTTGGTGCAGGGGCATATGTCTTGGACCCTATTGAATATTTATGCTCCTAACTTCAATGACCATATGTTTATTCAGAATGTCTTCCTTCAGGTCGCTCAAGTACCACCAGGATGGCTACTGGTTGGAGGAGATAAAAATTTTTGCTTAGATACAGTTCTTGATAGGTCTTCTGATAAACCCTCACTTCTTACCAAAGCCGGCAAGCTCACCATGTCATTCATGAAAGATCTCAATTTACTAGACATCTGGAGACAGTTGCACCCACAGGATAGGGACTACTCTTTTTATTCACACCCACACAAGACACACACACGCATAGATTACTTTTTACTTTCAACACAACTGTTTCATAGAGTGTTAGATGTCGAGTATCTCCCCAGATTGCTTAGTGACCATTCTCCTTTGGTATTATCAATCTCCATTCCTACCAAGGTAAATGGAGCATATAGATGGAGACTAAATTCTACACTCCTAAAGCAACCTGAATTTTGTGCATTCATCAAAGAGTAGATCAATATTTTTACTTTGACAAACAAACCCTCTGCTCCTGACAGCTTCATTCTTTGGGACACATTGAAGGCCTATCTGAGGGGATTATTTCCTATACTAAAGGGTTGAAGAGAAAACACGGTGCTGAACTGAGTGCCCTTGAATCTGAAATCTCAGAGCTAGAGAAAACCTACCAAAGAGGCCCGACTAAAGATCTATACAGGCTTTTGGTAAATAAAAACTTAAATATAATATTCTGAACACATATCAAGCTGAGAGGGCCATCACTAAATCAAAACAGCGTTATTACGAGCTTGGAGAGAAAGCTCACAAAGTATTGGCATGGCAACTGAAAGCAGAGGAAAGTAAGAGGACAATTAATGCCATAGAAACTCTTACTAATGAGATATCTTTCTACCCTACTGAAATTAATAATACTTTTAAGAAATACTATGAAGACCTCTACACTTCCCAATCAAGCGATGATCTATCAGAGATCGACTCCTTTCTCTCCTCTCTCAACCTCCCATGCCTGTCAGGGGAAGACAGCGAGCGCCTGAGTGAACACTTCTCAGTTCCTGAATTGTTGGAGGCCATTAAATCCTTACCTTCTAATAAATCTCCTGGGGAGGATGGCTTTCCTCCAGAGTTCTATAAAGAATTTAGGGAGCTGTTGGTCCCCTATCTTATGGAGGTACTTAAAAAAGCCAGAGAAGACAACTGCTTTCCAGAGTCCTTCTCTCAAGCAGTGATTACTGTAATTCACAAGAAAGGGAAAAACCCGCTAAAGTGTGCCTCCAATAGACCAATCTCTCTCCTTAACACAGATTGTAAACTGGTCACCAATATGCTATCTAAGAGACTGGAGTCATGTCTTCCCCTGTTGGTCAACCCAGATCAGACTGACTTCATAATTAATAGATTGTCCTCCAATAATCTCAGAAGGTTCTTTGATATGATTCACCTTGCTAACAAAAACAAAATACCTAGTGTCGCAGTCTCCCTCGACGCTGAAAAGGCCTTTGATAGGGTTGAATGGCCATACCTCTTTCTCGTCTTGGAAAAGTTCGGTTTAGGCACCGTGTTTGTAAATTTGATAAAATCACTCTACAAATCTCCTAAAGCTAGGATTGCTACCAATGAGATTACTTCATCCCCTTACCCTCTTTATAGGGGTAACAAACAAGGTTGCCCAATTAGCCCCCACCTCTTTGCCCTCGCCATCGAACCGTTGGCTGAGGCTATTAGAACGTGTCCTGACATACATGGCTTTGAGGTGGGCCCCCATACCCATAAATTATCACTCTTTGCGGACGACCTTATCTTATTTCTAACAAACCCAGAACACTCCCTCTCTCACTTGCAGATCATACTACAGTGTTATAGTTCTTTCTCTGGATATAAAGTCAATTTTGATAAAAGCGAAATCTTACCGTTGTCTGTCTTTGACCATCATACCATCAAGCACAATTTTCCTTTTAGATGGTCGCCTATGGGCTTCACATATTTGGGCATAATGGTGGATGGTAATCTGAACAACCTCTATAAACTCAATCTGGCCAGTTTGTTGCAAAAGGTGGAGGTTGACCTTTGTAAATGGATGGATTTACCTCTCACGCTACTGGGTAGAATCAATGTAATTAAAATGAATGTCCTGCCCAGATTTCTATATTTGTTTCAATCTTTCCCTATCCCTGTTCCCGCAGCATTTTTTTCCTCTCTCGACAAGCTGACCAGACGGTTTATCTGGCACGGCAAAACCCCTAGGGTTGGCCTGGATAAACTGACCCTTGATTACAGTCAAGGGGGCTTAAACCTCCCCAATTTTAGAATGTACTACTGGGCTGCACAGTCTAGGTTTCTGGCTCAGAGGTTTGACAATGGTCCCTCTCCCTCATGGTTGAGATAAATGATGACACTGGGGCAGAATTGTTTTACAAATGGGACAGAAAATCTATAAAAAACATCACATACAACCCTTTAATCATACATTCTGTCCTGGCATGGTGCAAACTGCATGAGCTGTTCGGACGAGGGGGATTCCTTTCCCCTAAAACCCCTTTATGGAACAATAGATTGATCCCTATGTTTTTCCAGAATAGTAACTTTAGACCATGGTCTGATAAGGGGATCACTCTTCTGGAACATTGTTACGAGGAGGGAGTTCTTATGTCTTTTGATCAGCTGAAACAGAAATACCACTTGCCTAACAGGGACTTCTTTAGCTACCTACAACTACGAAACTTTATTAGGGTGACTCTCAAGGGACAATGGAACCTACCTAAGATGTCACCTATTGAACAACTCTGCCACGCAGACCAACCACTGTTCAAGACCATTTCCCGTGTATACGATGCTCTTAAGTCAGGACTAACACTGCCTGGGCTAGATAAACCCTGACTTAGATGGGAAAAAGATCTGGGTGTTGATCTTGATGAGGATCTATGGAGTGACCTATGGAGGGATGGTGTTACATCCACATTGAACACCAGATACAGACTGATCCAGTTTAATTTCCTCCATCAGCCCATCTAGACTGCACAAGTTCAACCCAGATATCTCCTCCCTATGTTTTAGATGTGGCTCAGATGAAGGAACATTCCTCCATTCCACTTGGCAGTGTTCAAAACTACACGGTTTCTGGCAGGGGGTATGCAATACCATATCCTCAATTCATGGGGTTTCATTCCCTTTAGACCCAGAGGTCTGTCTACTGGGTAACTTTACTAACACCAATCTTAGGCAAAGCCATACTATAAAGCTAACAGAAATATTGCTAGCGATTGCCAAGAAATGTATTGCCTTGAACTGGAAATTGGATTCCTCCCTGCCAGTTGCAATGTGGCTATCGGAAGTTAATAGTTGAATCCCTTTGGAGAAAATCACGTACTGCTTGAGGAATAAGTTAAAGACATTTTACAGAATTTGGCAACCTTTTATTGACTATATGGAGAATCTCCCCCCACATCTCATTGATTGAATCTATATATAATCCTCACATAATGTTTCACACGTAATGTATAATATGTAGCCTACGGCAGGTGATCCAATGTCTCGTTAATTTATTTTTCTTATTGTATGTTTGTATATATAATTATAATTATTTTTTATTTTTTGTTACACTCGTCTGTTACTGTCACTTTGTCCTATCGTTGTCTAATATCTTTTCACTTTTGTTTTGAATGTTCTTAATTGGAAAATGCAAAAAAAAAAAGATTAAAAAAAAGAAATTAAAAAAAGAAACGCATCGAATAACATTCATAAATGGCCAAAAAATACAGTAAAAAAATAAGGTTTTGAAGTGTCTGTCCTATATCTAGGAGATATAAGATATAAAACTCAGGAAATATTTGTTTATTTTGGACACATTTAACCCCGTACTTTTATTGGCACAAAACTACCTCCATACTTCCATTCATTTGTATGAGTTACCTTCAGATAAGTCCTGTGACACTTGTGGGGGTCGTAGAGTAAAACATATTAGTTTCTAGGCACTACATACTTTTTCGTGAGAAGACCGATTTTCAGGATGTCTTATGGTCTGACAAACACCGCTGTAGCTTGGCCACCTTCCACCGCAGATGCGGAAGGCCAACATAGGCAGATGCGGTGGATAGAGACGCAGCACATGCAAAAAAAATATTTCTCTGATTTTATTATGTTACTTAGATTGACGCTTAAAGGATTAATGGTTCACATTCATTATTAGCTACCCACTTGACATTAGTGGAGTGAGTGAGACGCCACAGTACTATCTGTATTGAAAACCAGCCCAGCACGGGGCTGGAGTGGGAACGGCGTTTACAGTAGCAGTGGCACAGTACCAAAGTGGTTCTGGTTCCAAAACGTTTGATGCCAAACTAAAGCCTTTTTGGAGTTTTGTTGTGACCCAGAAAGAGTTTTCCCTGGTCAACTAAGTTATGTTATTGTGAAGTGGAAACATCTTACGCACGTAGCACGTAAAATTGCATGTCCTCGGTTGCAAAAATCACTACAGAGTTCCAAACTTCCTCTGGAAGCAATGTCAGCACAATAACTGTTCGTTGAGAACTTAAAGAAATGGGTTTCCATGGCCGAGCAGCCGCAAATTGGACTAAAATCACCATGCCTAATTTTGGCTGTAGGGGTGTAAAGCTCGCCGCCATTGGACTCTGGAGCCATTGGACTCTACAGACCTCATCCTCACATACAACACCTGTTCTGCCAGTCACATTCTGTTAAAGGTCCCCAAAGCACACACATCCCTGTGTCACTCTTCTTTTCAGTTCGCTGCAGCTAGCGACTGGAACAAGCTGAAACAAATCATTCAAACTGGACAGTTTTATCTCAATCTCTTCATTCAAAGACTCAATCATGGACACTCTTACTGACAGTTGTGGCTGCTTCGCGGGATGTATTGTCTCTATCTTCTTGCCCTTTGTGCTGCTGTCTGTGCCCAATAATGTTTGTGCCATGTTTTGTGCTGCTACCATGCTCTGTTGTCATGTGTTGCTGCCTTAGGTCACTCTTTATGTAGCGTTGTCTCTCTTATTGTGAATTGTGTTTTGTCCTCTATTTTTTATTTTTAATCCCAGCCCCCATCCCCGCAGGAGGCCTTTTGCCCTTTGTGGTAGGCTGTCATTGTAAATAAGAATTTGTCCTTAACTGAATTGCCTAGTTAAATAAAGGTTAAAAACAAATAAAATAAAAATGTTCTCTGGAGGGATGAATCATGCTTCACCATCTGACCATCCAATGGCCGAATCTGGGTTTGGCAAAGTACCTGGAGAACGCTACCTGCCCCAATGCTTAGTGCCAACTGTAAAGTTAGGTGGATGACAAATAATGGTCTGGGGCTGTTTTTCATGGTTCAGGCCACTTAGTTCCAGTGAAGGGAAATCTTAACGCTACAGCATACAATGACATTCTATACGATTCTGTGCTTCCAACTTTGTGGCAACAGTTTGGGGAAGGCCCTTTCCTGTTTCAGTATGGCAATGCCACCCAGCTGGACTCACCTGCTCCCGCCTTCTCCCATTGTGCTTCTTACAAACAAAGATGTGACTGGCTCAGATGTTCTGGGGAACTACGCTAAGGTTCAATGTAAAATAATGTGACCAGTGAAATTTAGAACGCAATCTGGTTTATATTATAACATATTGCACAAGATGACTGCAGGCATCTACTTAAAAAGTAGCTACAAATATAACAATTTATTTAAAAAATCTTCCCGTGGCTATTTCCAAATACCCGGTATACGGTATACCTGCCAAGCCTACTTTTGATGCGTATACTAATGCAAATCAATATGTTACATATAGTTACATCCCCCACCTTAAAAGTCCAGTGCAGTAAACATTCTGTTGTTCCTGTGTTTCATATCATATTGTACAACAGCTGATGAAACTAACACAGTAAAAGTTTTTAAAAAGGTGTTATTTCAAGATAATTGCTCGTTGAAAATACAATCTACACAGGACCTTCTACTGATGGCGCCATACTGTATGGCCGCCATTTTGTGATTCTTTTGGTGTTTATCTTTAGTTTTTTGTCAGTAAAATGTATCCACGATAATTTCTTATGATCAACAATCATTTTTGAACATCAGATCGTCAGTTACGAACCTCAATTTCGGCTTCAACTTTAACTCATCTACCTTGGGCTCTGTGTAATTCCGACCCAATTTTCTGCAGACCCAAATACCTATCGAGAGAGTTTTCAGCTGTTATTGTGACTGCTGTATATATTCCACCTAAGGACAAGAAAAACAACAAGCTGGCACTTAACGAACTGTACGAGGCTATGAACAAGCAGGAAACCATGCACCCGGAGGATGCTTTCCTTGTTGCCAGTGATTTTAATTCCAGGTCAAGACACGTAATGTCCAACTTCCGTCAACACGTCTCCTTTGCCACTAGAGGCGATAAAGTCCTACACCATTGTTACTATACCCACAAGCATGCATAGAAGGCTTCAGCAAATCAAATCATGTCTCTATAGCTATGCTACAGGACTGCTTTGCTAGCGCTCACTGGAATATGTTCTGTTACTCCGCTGATAGCGTCGATGAGCTAACCACCTCTTTCACTGACTTCATTAGGAAATGCATCGGCGACATTGGTCCAAAGTGAAGGTTTGCTGCATCGCAGCCAACCCTGAGGCTATGGTTACGAACATGTACAAGAAGTCACAGGAGTGTGTCCTTGGTCCCCTTCTTTACACTCTCTTCACCCACGACTGTGTGGCCATGCATGACTCCAACACCATCATCAAGTTTAATGATGAGACAACGGTGGAAGGCCTGATCACCGGCGACGATGAGACAGCCAACAAGAAGGTGATCAGTGACCTGGCAGGGTGGTGCCAGGACACGAACCTCTCCCTCAACATCAGTAAAACAAGGGAGCTGATCGTGGACTACAGGAAACAGAGGGGGCGAGTACACCCCCGTCCACAACGCACCACTATAGAGGGTGGTGCGGACAACACAGTACATCATTGGCGCCGAACTCCCTGCCATCCAGGACCTCTACACAGGCGGTGTGAAAGGATGGCTGAAAAATTGTTAAAGAATCCAGCCAGCCAAGAAAGACAGTTCTTTCTGCTTCCTCACGGCAAGCGCTACTGGCGCAACAAGTCTGACACCAACAGGCTCCTCAACAGCTTCTACCCCTTCTACCCCTGCATTGACCCTTCCATTTTATTTCTATTTTTGCACTGACTACAGATCTGGGTTTGAGAGGTGCACAATTGGCCCAGCATCGTCCGAGTTAGGGGAGGGTTTGGCCGGCCGGGATGACCTTGTTCCATCATGCTCTAGCGACTCCTGTGGTGGGCTGGGAGCATGCATGCTGACACGGTCGCCAGTTGGAAGGTGTTTCCTCCGACACATTGGTGTGGCTGGCTTCTCATTTAAGCGAGCAGTGTGTCAAGAAGCAGTGCGGCTTGGCAGGGTCGTGTTTCGGACGACGCATGGCTCTCGACCTTCGCCTCTCCCGAGTCTGTACGGGAGTTGCAGCCATGGGACAAGCCTAACTATCAATTGCATATCATGAAATTGGGGAAAACAGCTAGTTTTAAGTTTTCCCCTCCCCACCCAGACAGTCCTAAAAAGCCAATTTGGTCCATTTTAATTGAAAACTTTTACAGTAAGTTAGTTCAATTGTAACCCAGACATGATTTAATATTGAGACACTTTAAGGACATTTTAACTAAATAAATACTTTGTCATGACGATATGGACAGATGGATATGTTCCAGATAAGTATACCATCTACTGGCTGATTTTGCGATCTGGAGTGCAGGTAATCGTTTTAAAAGCATTAAGAAACGTGATAGTTTGTTATTCCATATCTCCAGTGACGAGAACCTTGATAGAGCACAACAGGATGTCCTAATTTCACAGACAGACCACTTATAAGTTAAAACATTATTTTACCCACTCATTGAATTTAGGCTATGACCAAATTGACAAGAACAAATTGGCTAACCCCAGAGAGCTCTGATCTGAAGGGTATTTTCTAGGAAAGGAGTAGCCTGCTTCCAACATGCGGTGCTCTGCACTCCAAATCGAACAGAGGAATGTGAGGCCAGAAGTCTAGTAGTCTAACAGTGTGTTTGCTCAGCTGTGGTTACCCTCAGGGCCAGACACCGACTCTCCACCATTTTGACACCACAGCACTCCCTTATGGTGACCGAGGGGCAGATGCAGTATGGATGGATTTAGGGGAGCTCAGGGTGGACTCAGGACAGAGTCATTTAGCCCTCCACAGGCTTAGCCCTTTGCAGCGTGCGAGAGTGAATAACACATACCTGCCGAGGAGGCCTGTCTCTCACAAGCAGCAGCTCATGCAGGTGCAGCAGTATAACTTTAGACCGTCCCCTCACCCATACCCGGGCGTGAACCAGGGACCCTCTGCACACATCAACAACAGTCACCCACGAAGCATCGTTACCCATCGCTCCACAAAAGCCTCAGCCCTTGCAGAGCAAGGGGAACCACTACTTCAAGGTCTCAGAGCAAGTGACGTCACCGATTGAAACGCTATTTAGCGCGCACCACCGCTAACTAGCTAGCCGTTTCACATCCGTTACACTCACCCCCCTTTTGACCTCCTCCTTTTTCCGCAGCAACCTGTGATCCGGGTCAACAGCATCAATGTAACAGTATAACTTTAGACCGTCCCCTCACCCATACCCGGGCGCGAACCAGGGACCCTCTGTACACATCAACAACAGTCACCCGCGAAGCATTGTTAACCATTGCTCCACAAAAGACGGGGCCCTGGCGGAGCAAGGGGAACCACTACTTCAAGGTCTCAGAGCAAGTGACTTCACCGATTGAAACGCTATTTTGCGCGCACCAGAAGACATCCGTTACACAGGAAATCCACAGAAGGCTCTACAACCATTCAGAAGATGGTTTGCAAAAGCCCTGTCAAAACACAGGCAAGGTGAAAAACTCATCCTTCCCTCTCTTTGTCTCTCCATCTCAAAGAGGACTTTGTGGACTGAAATTCATTGAAGCCTATTCTCAAGGATAGTGCAGTTAACTCAGTGTCTACAGTCAGAAAACAATGGTCTCCCAGTAGAGAAGCTCTGCCCGACTCTCCTTGACTGCTGTGGAGAGGCTCATGCAGTGTCAAGGAAGACTTTTATCCACGTGCCTCCAATTCAGAGAAACTCCCTCCTCTACTTGAGGGCCTTTGGAGCTGAAAGCTGTCCAGGTAAACAACCAGGAGATCGCAACCACATCTCAAAGTCCTCCTGGAATTAACTCCTGCTCTTTGAAGCCCTGGGAAGCACCTGCAATGTTACGCCTTCTGCTTTTTATCTGTGTAACCTCCACTCAGGACTTTAGCTTGAAAAGCCACAAGAACAAGACAACTTAAAAGAAACAGGGAGAACTGAAAGCTTAACCTTTTGCTTTGTCTCCACTACCTGATTGGGTGAACTGAGAGTTTCTGAGTTACAGTACTACATCTCCATCCCATGGGTTGTCTTTAAAGTGCAACAGGTTAACTTGTGAGCTCTACCAAGAAATAGTAATCACAGTAATACAATGACTGAATCCTTTTAAATCAAAGGATCAAAGTTGTGATGCTTGAAAGAAAGAGGACGATCAATTTGCAGGGCCACCACCTTTGCCTGGAGAAAGTTAAAATACATAATGACCTTGTCAACAATCTTTGCCGCCCAAAGCGTCCTCCACTATGAGATGATGATCTAAAAGCCGGAATACGAAAGGTGAACCATCACAATTAACAGCCGAATCACATGAACAAAATCTTTCAGCTCAGAGTTTTCTACTGGCGTCAAATGTCAACCTACCAACGCAGTGTTTGTCCCTTTTTAAAATGCTTCTTGGAGTCATTTATCTTTGGGCATCATGTGTCAACAAAACAAGGGAAAGCGTATTTGTTTTGGTGAAAATGTTCTGGCCTGATGGTTTTCACGTCTTATTTATGAGAAAGCCCTTGTGCCTCAATCCAGATCTTGGAAACCATCCATCTCTCCTGAGTTTAGTTAGGCAGAGTGCTACGTGCACTCAGCCACATATTTGTGCCCTCTGCAATCGTCTAGGGCAACACTGCCTCAGCCTTTCCCATGGCTGTTTTGAGGCCAGGCTTTACGTTGAATAGGAAGCCATCTTACAGACGGAGGATAAGCGGCACTAAGACTGCAGTGGAGGAAAACCCTGACCTATACCGAGCTAGGGTCAAGGTGAGGAGTGAACTATGATGGGGAAGTACACTCTCCTACATATGTATTCGGGCAGTGATGCTAACATTTTAAATTTGGCCCTCTACTCCAGCATTTTGAATTTGAGATTAATGTTTAATGAGGCAACAGTACAGAATGTAAACTTTAGGAATGAAAGCACTTTGTACTGTATATCTAGTCCCCCCCATGTGAAGATGTTCTAAGTATTTGGACAAATTTCACGTTGTGTATTAAAGTAGTCTAAAATGTTGTATTTGGTCTCAATCCTTGCACACAATGACTACATCAAGCTTGTGACTCCACAAACGTGTTGGATGCATTTACAGCTTGTTTTGGTTGTGTTTCGGATAATGTTTTGTCCAACAGGAAGTAAATGGTGTATAATGTACTGTGTCATTTTGGAGTCACTTTTGTTGTAAGTAAGAATATAACATGTTTAAACACGGACAAGAATGTGGACGCTACCATGATTATGGATAATAATATATGAATTGTGAATGATGATGAGCGAAGGAAGTTTGAGGGACAAAGATCACACCCCCAAAAATGCTAATCTCCTCCACTCTTTGTAATGTTGAGAGGTGCATGCTGCTTTGTGGAAGCCTCACTCATCATTATTCATGATTTTGCTAAATCATGGAATTCTCAGGGTTGACTTTAAGTGTTCAAAAACGTCTTATCTACTCAGAAAGAAAATGACTCCAGTCATCATTCACTTCCTATTGGGCAAAACAGTTTGCAGAGTCACAAGCTTGATGTAGTCATTGCGTGCTATGAATATGGGAACAAATACTAAACTTGACTACTTTTGTACACTATAAGTGTTATTTGTCCAAATACTTGACATCTTCAAATGGGGGGACTAGATCTATATTTCTAAACGGTAAATCAACATCTAACAAAAGGTCACAAAACAAGGAGACATTTTGATCTCAAATCCAAAATGATGGAGTATAGAGCCAAATAAAAAATGTTTTGCGTCAGTGTCCAAATACATACGTAGGGGAGTGTACAGCGTGGGGTTAGGGTTGGATAAAATTCTATCTTGGTGGCTGACTCAAAATGTCCACAGGGTAACATGCATAAACACACACCCACAAGTATGCGGTACATGCACTTCTGTCCACTTAAGTAATTCCAATCCTCTGATGATAAAAGAGGGAAATTGCAATGTGAAAATGACTCATTTTAAAGTTCTCATGTCCAAGGACATACAGTACCAGTCAAAAGTTTGGACACACCTACTCAAAAAGTTTTTCTTTATTTGTACTATTTTCTACATTGTAGAATAATAGTGAAGACATTAAAACTATGAAATAACACATATGGAATCATGTAGTAAGCAAAGAAAGTGTTAAACAAAATATATTTTATATTTGAGATTCCTCAAAGTAGCCACCCTTGCCTTGAAAGCTTTGCACACTCGTGGTATTCTCCCAACCAGCTTCATTAGGTAGTCACCTGGAATGCATTTCAATTAACAGGTGTGCCTTGTTAAAAGTAAATTTGCAGAATTTCTTTCCTTCTTAGTGCGTTTGAGCCAATCAGTTGTGTTGTGACAAGGTAGGGGAGGTATACAGAAGATAGCCCTATTTGGTAAAAGTCAATTTTATAGCAAGAACAGCTCAAATAAGCAAAGAGAAACGACAGTCCATCATTTATTTCTTAAAGTAAGTTCAGTCAATCTGGAAAATGTCAAGAACTGTAAAAGTCGCAAAAAACATCAAGCGCTATGATTGAACTTTCTCTCATGAGGACCGCCACAGGAAAGAAAGGCCCAGAGACCAAATTTGAGATTTTTGGTTCCAACCGCTGTGTCTTTGTGAGACGCAGAGTAGGTGAACGGATGATTTTCGCATGTGTGGTTCCCACCTTGAAGCATGGAGGAGGTGGTGTGATGTGGGGGTGCTTTGCTGGTGACACTGTCAGTGATTTATTTAGAATTCAAGGCCCACAACCAGCATGGATACCACAGCATTCTGCAGCGATACACCCTCCCATCTGGTTTGCACTTAGTGGGAATATCATTTGTTTTTCAACAGGACAATGACCCAACACACCTCCAGGCTGTGTAAGGGCTATTTGAGCAAGAAGGAGAGTGATGGAGTGTTGCATCAGATGACCTGGCCTCCGAAATCACCTGCCCTTAACCCAATTGAGATGGTTTGGGATGAGATGGACTGCAGAGTGAAGGAAAAGCAGCCAACAAAAGCTCAGCATATGTGGAAACTTCTTCAAGACTGTTGGAAAAGCATTCCAGGTGAAGCTAGTTGAGAGAATGCCAAGAATGTACAACACTGTCATGAAGGCAAAGGGTGGCTACTTTGAAGAATCTCAAATAGAAGCTACAGTATATTACGATTTATTTAACACTTTTTTGGTTCCATTTGTGTTATTTCCTAGTTGAGATGTCCTCACTATTATTCTACAATGTAGAAAATCATCAAAATAAAGAACAACCCTTGAATGAATAGGCGTGTCCAAACTTTTGACTGGTACTGTAGACAAAAGTCGAGTTAACATGTTCCCTTACAGGAATTGAACACCAAAAAAAAAACTCTGCTCAGGCCCATCCATCTACATCAATCGAGCGAAACATGCATGAAACTATTTCCAATAAAAGCTTTACAGAAGAGCCCAGAAGGAACTGTTCAAAAGGGAAAAGCATGGTTAATGTGCCAAAACACGCATTTACAATTACAAGTGTACCAGAACATTTCACCACTCACTTCTCCATGTCAAATAGTTCTCTGCTGTTTTTCAGCCCAAAATCTAAAAGCAACAGATAAACCAGGATTCAACATTTGATCAAAATGAACTCGATGCATGTAGATGAGGGGGTATAGGCAACGAATATGTAACCAATTCGCATGAGGCCAAAAGGGTCTGGGTGTTGGACTTAATGGCTGAATTGTCATTCTTTGCCTTTGAGACCATAGTACTCTACTTGGTACATGAAGTAGGTCAAGATTCTGAACAGTCCGCGGTGCTCTCATCTGCTGGTTCTTTGTGAGCTCACAGGAAGACACCAGGCTGTGACGTGAAGCCTCTCAAAAACAGTAGCATGACAGAACGTCAGGGATGATCTGTAACGCTCCTCATTCAAATCTTGCCTCCATATTTTTCAGAGCACGGGAACAACCAGATCTCACAGAGCAGATTAAACATGTTGAGTCAGAGATGGGGTATACTATTTTTACAGAGATAAAAAAAAAATGCTTGTTCTCTGCATTGCATTGCTGTTCGGCAGATTGTGCAGGTATAGCAAAGAGTGTTTCAATAAGGAGAAAGAAATGGGGATATAGTCAGAATATAAAAAGAGTTGGAACTTGGCATGTGAAAACTTCCACTTAATAAAACATTCACGCTATATTCCCAACCAATTATCCTTTGACAACGTGAAGCATGAAAACAGAACACCCTCAAAAGAAATAATTCATATTTTGATTTATCCAGAAAAAAGCCAAAGGGGTATGTAATAAGAAACTACTTGGCCGGTGGAAACATCAGCCTACACCTCATACGCATTCACATTAAATTATGTACCAACCCCCTCATAAGGAAATTACACCATGGTACAAAAATAACCCCTCGACCACAAACAAAGCATGAGTCTATGTCATCAAATCACATAGGCCTACAGTATGTCTATTACAGGTAGGAAAACAGTATTAAGACCAATCAGAAGCTAATGATTATAGCACTCACGATGACCTTGGTAGTTAAGTGGATGCTGTGTAGTCATTGTGTGTCAAGAACATTTTCAGGAAATGACACGAGATAAGAATGCTGTTCATTGACTACAGCTCAGCATTCAACACCACAGTACCCTCCAAGCTCATCATTAAGCTTGAGGCCCTGGGTCTCAACCCCGCCCTGTGCAATTGGGTCCTGGACATTGACGGGACTCCCCCAGGTGGTGAAGGTAGGAAACAACACCTCCACTTCACCGATCCTCAACACTGGGGCCCCACAAGGGTACGTGCTCAGCCCCCTCTTGTACTCCCTGTTCACCCATGACTGCGTGGTCATGCACACCTCCAACTCAATCAGGTTTGCAGACGACACAACAGTAGTGGGCTTGATTACAAACAATGAGACAGCCTACAGGGGGGAGGTGAGAGCACTCGGAATGTGCTGTCAGGAAAACAACCTCTCACTCAACGTCAAAAAAAACAAAAGAGATGACTGTGGACTTCAGGAAACAGCAGAGGGAGCAAAACCCCTATCCACATCGACGAGACAGTAGTGGAGAAGGTGGAAAGTTAAGTTCCTCGGCATACACATCACTGACAAACTGAACTGGTCCACCCACACAGACAGTGTGGTGAAGAAGGCACAACAGTGCCTCTTTAACATCAACTTGTCACCTAAAACCTTGACAAACTTTTACAGATGCACAATTGAGAGCATCCTGTCGGCTGTATTACCGCCTGGTACGGCAACTGCACAGCCCTCAAAAGCAAGGCTCTCCAGAAGGTGGTGCGGTCTGCACAACGCATCACCGGCGGCAAACTACCTGCCCTCAAGGACACCTACACCACCCGATGTCACAGGAAGGCCATAAAGATCAAGGACAACAACCACCCGAGCCACTGCCTGTTCATCCCACTACCATCCAGAAGGCGAGGTCAGTAGAGGTGCATCAAATCTGGGACCGAGAGACTGAAAAACAGCTTCTATCTCAAGGCAATCAGACTGTTAAACAGCCATCGCTCATCCATATATTAATATGCACATATTCTTATTCCATCCCTTTAGATTGGTGTGTATTAGGTAGTTGTTGTGGAATTGTTAGATTACTTGTTAGATATTACTCAACTGACAGAACTAGAAGCACAAGCATTTCGCTACACTCGCATTAATATCTGCTAACCATGTGTATGTGACCAATAAAATTTGATAAATGGCCCATAATTGAGCTCAATCAGTATTACTTTCTAACAGGCTTTTACCAGGATGTCTTCTTACTCCAGATCTCCCGTGTCAAACTAAGGTTGTTTTTACAAAGCAGCCCAATTCTGATCTTTTTTTCACGAATTGGTCTTTTGACTTATCAGATCAGCTCTGAAAAAATCTGATGTGAAGAGATCCGATGCGATTGGTCAAAAGACCAATTCGTGGAACAAATGTCAGAATAGGGCTGTCTGTGTAAACACAGCTTAAGTTGACTATGGCGGTGGAAGTAAACCAGATCTTGCTGCAACCAGTAAGTAAACCAGACAGGTGCACTGGTTTATAGTTATTGTCTCTGGTACACAGTGGTCTGGCTGTACATCCAGGTGTTACGTAAGCAGGGCTACTGGGCTTTAAAACATTAAGGATGAGACAGGAAGAACATGTTTTCCAGTAATTACATTTTCATTGGAGGGACGTGTTGTGAATGAGGACGAGGAGGGCTGTGCACTCCTGCATAATGCGTTTTCTGTTAGCAACAAACAAGATGAGGAGCAGAGAGCCTTCTCGGCCCTCTCACTCAGCACGGAGATCACCCGAGGTAGTTACACAAACAAACCAGTATTCATTCACAAACCCCTTTGCATGCATGCACACAAACTATTTATATTTTTGCATGAACATACAAAGGTGTACGACAGCAGAAAGTGAACTGTATGAGTATGATGCTAATATTCCTAGCGTATCTGTAATACTGGAAAACATTCCACAATCACATCATTAACGTTTGCTGCCTGCTGTCGTTACTTAGCATTTAAGGGCTGGCAGCAGTTAAATCCTACAAAATAGTTGATATTCAACAAAACAAATTGCTTTTGGGATTAAGCAAATTTATTACAATTAAATTGAAGACAGTTTTTTTGGCCAAAAAACCTTGGGCCTTTGTCTGACAAACTAAATACACTGTGCTGTAAAAACATTTGATTTCCTCCCCAAAAAGCCGTCACCCATTTTCTTGTCCCCTTTTCTTCCCACAACTTTAGCTGACTTGTTTTACTGATTCTACTTCAGCCTGTTGAGTTATGCTGCCACTACTACTTGGACAAACACATCATCGCTGCCTGGGAACACAAACAGGTCAGGATTGGAAAAATACTGGGTCTTGACGTAGGTCCTCGTGGGATACGGTAAACCCTTAGAGAGGCTAGTATGACTGTGTGCAGTAAGTTATGTGGACACTTGTCTGTTTGTGTACATCCAGGAACAGATAACATTAAGGGGGGGGGGGGGTTCCCCCAGTGAGTGGCAACAGTGGCAGGTCTACGGTGGGAGAAGAGGCCGGGATCTGTTTGGAGAAACTGGAGCCCTCTGCGACATGCCAAGAATGCTGGGGTTCCCCTGAAATATAAACCCTCCCTCTGCTCTGGCCCAGGCAGACAGCATCTCTACTGGAAAAACACTGCATAGAGACACAGCGTTAGGATGATACAGTGAGGGGAAAAAAGTATTTGATCCCGTGCTGATTTTGTACGTTTGCCCACTGACAAAGAAATGATCAGTCTATAATTTTAATGGTAGGTTTATTTCCCTCATTAAAATGCAAATCAATTCATAACATTTTTGACATGCGTTTTTCTGGATTTTTGTTGTTGTTATTCTGTCTCTCACTGTTCAAATAAACCTACCATTAAAATTATAGACTGATAATTTCTTTGTCAGTGGGCAAACGTACACAATCGTACAAAATTTTCCTCACTATAACCTCTCTATGTGAACACTAGTGTAACCTGGAAAGAGGACCAGAGAGGCGAGCACAGGATAGACAGGGCTGGTGTCTTCACTTCCATGGGGTACAGACAAGGGACGACATACATGAGAGACGAGGGGACATGAGTGACACAAAAAACACTTTATACACTATATACAAAACATCCACCAGAACCGATGTCTTTCCAGATGTCTTCAACAACAGACTGCATGAGTACACAGTGACCAGATACAGTGTGGCATGAACTGCCATACAAAACCTATACAAGTTGTGTTTATTTCACTGGAGACTTGCAGAATCCATTTTGTTTTTGCTGAGGAATGTGGTTTGGTGACTCAGGAGTGAAAAGTGCTCTGTAGTGTAAAATGGTACTTAAACCAGCCAATTTACATTCATGCAAATGTATGGGTAATGGGTTTCTGCTAAGAGTAAAATAATGAGCAGTAAACAAAAAACATTAATCTAGTTTTACACAACCTTCTGGAGAGTGAATATTGAGGGAAAAAGCTTCTCTTTAAAGTGTGCGCAAGATTGATGATATGCAAGTCCAGTTAAATTGGATACTTTCTCAGTCTTCCTATTTTCAAAGTCTTGCTGAGATGAATTTGCTCCGGATGTGGTGAAAAGTAGCAACATTTCCTGCTCTAGACAGACTCCCCTCTGACACTTGGGTGAATATGAGCAGAGAGATCCTGTGTACTTCTACTACTCAAAAACTGCATAGAATGTTCTATGAAAAGTGCTGTATGTAATAGGTACAGCACACACTGCCCCATCCATCTCCATAGCATTTGTACTCAAAAAAGGTGGAATCAAAAGTGAGAGGGGTTAAACAGCAAAACAGGCCTAAGTCTACAATGCTAGAGATGCAAACACTCAAACTCACTCCATCTTCATTTCATATACACTTGCTCACACACATTCACACTACCTCTAAAATCCTAGACTTGTTTGTTTACAGCAGTAAGCAGCTGCTCCACAACCCCTTCCTGTGAGCATGGCCCACACACACACACACACACACACACACACACACACACACACACACACACACACACACACACAACCTCCCTCCGGCCGTGACGTCCTGTTTTGATGCAGGACCCGGGTGGAAAACAGAGCTGCAGTCTAAACGGACCAATGGTGTTTCTGTTAGTGGCTGTTAATGGGATGTCACTATCAGGCCAAGAACAAAGGCTGGGAATGACTGAGCCCGGAGCTCACGCTCACTCCCACACAGCTCTGGAGCAGGTCCAATAACATGATTTTCTTACACCCTTTACCCATCTGACCACTGATCAGCTGGGCAGTAAAGTAGAACAAATATTTTTCTGAAAATAGCATGAACATCTATGATAAGTCTCATGATACAACCAAATTGCATCACGTCTCTTAAGGGCTCACGTGTATGCATGGCTCGTTTCTCCGAGAATGGAGAGCGATTCTTCTTCTTCCTATACTAAAAACGTTCACTCCGTTTAGTCTCCCCCTATAGTACAGTATACAGTGTCTTCAGAAAGTATTCATATACCCGAGACTTTTTCCACATTTTGTTACAGCCTGAATTCAAAACGGATTAAATCCATGTGTCACGTTCTGACCTTAGTTCTTTTGTTATGTCTTTGTTTTAGTATGGTCAGGGTGTGAGTTGGGTGGGTTGTCTATGTTCGTTTTTCTATGTTGTGTTTTGAGTTTGGCCTGGTATGGTTCTCAATCAGAGGCAGGTGTCGTTAGTTGTCTCTGATTGAGAATCATACTTAGGTTGCCTTTTCCCACCTGTGTTTCGTGGGTGATTGTTTTCTGTTATGTGTCTGTCACCTTGCCGAACTGTTTCGTTTCGTTCTCCTTTGTTATTTTGTTTCGTGTTCTCTGTTGAATAAATATAATGATGAACACTTACCACGCTGCACTTTGGTCCTCACCTCATTCCAACGACGAGCGTTACACCATGTTTTTCCTCTCACCTATCTACACACAATACCCCATCATGACAAAGTGAAAACATGTTTTTAGAAATGTGTTCAAAATGTATTGAAAACAGAAATCTAACTTACAAAAGTATTCTCACCCCTTTGCTATGACACTTCAAACTGAGCTCAGATGCATCCAGTTTCCCTTGATCATCCTTGATGTCACAACAACTTGATTGGCCAATTCAATTATTTGGACATGATTTAGAAAGACTTATATATAAAAAGATCCCACAGTTGACATTGCATGTCAGAGCAGAAACTATAACATGAAGTCTAAGGGTCTGTCCGTAGAGCTCAAGGATAGAATTGTGATGAGGTATATCTCAGCGGAAGGGTAGAAAACTTGAAATACTCTAGAAATTGTTTTCAAGAGGACATAGTTTTTTTAAATGGAAAAAATATGCAACTACCCAGACCCAGAGTTGGCTGTCCGACCAAACTGAGCAACCGGGCAAGAAGGACCTTGGTCAGGGAGGTGACCAAGAACCCAATGACCACTCTGACAGAACTACAGAGTCCCTTGGCTGAGATGGGAGAACCTGCCAGAAGGACAGCAGTCTCTACAGCACTTCACCAATCTGGGCTTCTTGGGAGATGGAAGCCACTCCTGAAAAAAAAGGCACTTCTGGAGTTTGCCAAAAGGCATGTGAAAGCAAGAGATTATAAAGCAAGAGATTCTGATGAGACAACAATTGCACTTGTTGGCCTGAATGCAAAGCGCCATGTCTGCAGAAAACCAGGCACAGCTCATCACCCATCGAACACCATCCCTACCGTGAAGCATGGTGGTGGCAGCATCATGATATGGGGATGCTTTTTAGCGGCAGTACCCAGGGGACTGGTAACGATTGAGGGAACAATGAATCCTTGATGAGAACCTGCTTCAGAGTGCAAATGACAGACTGGGGGCGAAGATTTATGTTCCAACTGGACAATGATCCCAATCATACAGCCAAAGCGACGCTGGAATGGCTTCAGGACAAGAATGTGAAAGTCCTTGAGTGGCCCCAGCCAAAGTCCAGACTTCAAAATCACATATAAAATCTGTGGAAAGACAGGATGATTGCCAATCACAGCTGCTCCCCATCTAACTTAACAGAGCTTAAGAAAATGGGTGAAAGAAGGATGGGTGAAAAATCACCAAATCCAGATGTGCAAAGTTGATACAAACATACCCAAGACGACTCAAAGCTGTAAACAACACCAAAATGTGCTTCTACAAAGTATTGACTCAGGGGTGTGAATACTTATGTAAATTAGCTATTTCTTCATTTAATTGTCAATACATTTCGCAAAAAATTCTAAAAACCTGTTTTCACTTTGTCATTATGGGGTATTGCGTATAGATGGGTGACAGAAAAAAAAATCTATTTTTTTATTTAAGCTGTAACAAAATGTGGAGTAAGTCAAGGGGTATGAATACTTTCTGAAGGCACTGTATATACTATACACAGCATTAGGTACGGTTGAGCCTCTCCCTAATCTGTATTATGTTATCATAGGGTGGCGCACAATTGGCCCATTGTCGTAAAATAAGAATTTGTTCTCAACCGAGTTGCCTAGTTAAATAAAATTAATAAATTGTATGCCTTCCTCCAGCCCAAGCCACAGATGGTGGGAGAGAAGGGGGAATTTGTGTGGTGGGGAATGGGATCCCATATTAGATAATCTCATTGGATGAACTTCACAGCACTGTGATCTGGGAGTCTGCTTGTCCTTAGGCAACATCCATCCATGCTTATGTCAGTTTGTCTCACACCTGCAAGCAAAAATGTTGACACTATACTCCAATGAATTTCTCAAGTCTTGTTTCACTCACATAACAGTAAATTAAATGGGGCCTTATATAGTGAACACTTACTGACTCAACATAGCTGCAGCGTGACAACTGTTTTGGATGGGGTAAAACAATGGGCTGAGTGCTGTGTATTCCCTCTCCGGCTAGGATGGCTGGACAGAGGGGGAGGGAGGGAACAGGAGAAACCAAAACCATGAGTTCAGACTATTAGCTGTCTCTAGTACCACTTAGAGCAGTGTTTACCAATCCTGGTCCTCGGGTACCCCCAACAGTACACATTTTTATTGTAACCCTGGACAAGCACACCTGATTCAACTTGTCAACTAATCAATCCCTCAATGAGCTGAGTGAGGTGTGTTTATCCAGGGCTACAACAATGTGTACTGTTGGGGGTACTCGAGGACCAGGGTTGGTAAACACTGACCTAGAGGAGGTGGTGTAGTGGTATAGGTATAGTGCCATCAGAAAAAAAATCCAAAGTTTAATCCATTTTAAATTCAGGCTGTCACAACAAAATGTGGAAAAAGCCAAGGTCACTGTAGGTGGGTGATGCTGGCACACTTGTATAATTTTTATGCTGAACAAAACCTGATATAGCACCATTTCAGCAAAGCCCCGGGGTCGTCCTGTAGCGTCCCCTACAGGTCAATGGTGTAAAAACAATTACTGTAATGATGTTTTGGGTAATGTCCTCCTGTGTTTGGTCCACAGGCCCCAAAATAGCTTAAAATGTTTGCATTGGTTTGGGGAACACATTCCATCAACAGCAAAAACCTTATGGTCTGTGTTTTGTCCTAACAATGCCATCAGAAATAGCAGTAAAATGTGGATGTTTTTGCTTTCAAACATTAAGATATTAATATTCTAGACACATTTCATGGGAACGTTGCAAGAACATTCATGTGTCCAGTTCTGTAGGTTAGGAGAATATTTCATCAATGTTACACTAAACATAGTTGCCATGTTCTCAGAATATAAGATCATGTTTTAAACACGTTTAATGGCAAAGTGGGTGGGTGTATACCCTGCCTGGTTTGCCCTGTCCGGTGAACAGGTCAGGGTTCAATAGCCGCAGGCAGAACAGTTGAAACTGAAGCAGCAGCATGACCAGTTGGACTGGGGACAGCAAGGAGTCATCAGGCCAGGTAGTCCTGAGGCATGGTCCTAGGGCTCAGGTCCTCAGAGAGAATATATTAGAGGGACGATACTTAAATTCACCTTGTCCCGGACCTGCTGTTTTTGACTCTCTCCCTACCGCACCTGCTGTCTAACTCTGAATGATTGGCTATGAAAAGCCAACTGACATTTACTTATGAGGTGCTGACCTGTTGCACCCTCTACAACCACTGTGATTATTATTATTTGACATTGCTGGTCATCTATGAACGTTTAAACATATTGGCTATGTACTATTATAATCTTCACCTGGCACAGCCAGAAGAGGACTGGCCACCCCTCAGAGCCTGGTCCCTCTCTAGGTTTCTTCCTAGGTTCCTGCTTTTCTAGGGAGTTTTTACCAGCCACTGTGCTTCTACATCTGCATTGCTTGCTGTTTTGGGTTATAGGCTGGGTTTCTGTACAGCACTTTGTGACATTGGCTGATGTAAAAAGGTATTTATAAATCCATTTGATTGATTGATAAATACATAATGGGAACGTTGCAGTAATATTTCTGTGTATCAGTTGTCAGGATGTCTTTTGATGGTCCCAAAGAAACGTACTCCCCAAAAAATTTAAAACGTTATTACACATCACGCATTGTTACTGTTGTTAAGCCAATCAAGGTCCTGATTGGTGAATCACTGATCCATTCATAGCTCTGTCTGTTGGCAAGTTTACGGATACTCTCAAACATATACAGTGCTTTTAACATACATGATTACATTGTGCGTTTTCATAATCAGTAGACTTCGACAGTATGTTCTCTGAAGTCTACTGATTACAATGATATAGAATATGATATTATATCCTGTGTCACTTTTAAGAACTGTGATAGGAAACCTGCCCTGTACACGTCACTCTATGCAAAATCCCATAGGAATTGTCATGACTGTCCTGTGAGAATCACAATGAGTCAGATCAGCTTGGCAATGGCCAATAATAACCAGACTTTTCTCTCACCCGCAGAGGGGAGGAGGGAACGAACTGGTATGGAGGTTGACACCTCCACATCCAGTCGTAAATTAAGCAGGCGAGGACTCTCTCCCTCTCTACCCTCCAGTATTGGTGAAAGTAATGTGCCTTTGTTTCACAGACTTGTTATCGCCAAAACTAACATCCAAAAATTGATGTCATCACCCCACTGGAACCATCGGCACGGCCGGCTGATCGTCAAATTAGCAGCTTTAGGAGCAAATGGAGGAGTGAACTCTGTAGTTCTGTTCAGGACTACATGATGGACAAGGACAGCCATACGTAAATACATTCATGATGTCTTATTTGAATCATGTGGCAGTTTGTGTGCAAAGTACATGATTAATGGGAGAATAGTTATAGAATGTATCGACGATATGGGTCTTTCGCTCTATTTATGTTGTTGGGTAAAATGTCATATTGTGTAAGTCTGCTAGGGACCTTTGTCTCATGTAGTAAGTGTGTGTGTGTATTATTTAGATAGCTAGTAAATAAATGATTAAATCAATTTGTGTAGTTCTGAATAATGAACAAGGCTGGGGTTTTTGTAGATCCAAGAAGGTTATGACTGTTCAGATTGATGATATGATAATAGGTAATGATTAATAAGATGCCTGTTTATTGATCAAATAGATATAACTTAGAGTTTAATTCGGGAGATGGTAACTCTTTAAACAACTTCTTCCGTGGTGCCCCAAATCCTAATGAGTTAATTGTTACATGATTATAATGTAATTGGGTAACAATTAAACAAACAGTTAGTGGATTCAATAAATAAGTAATCAGATTAATGAAAGGAAAGTCACAACAGAATGGATTATGTCCAGCAGGGACAGAGGTAACCCATTTAAGCAAAATCCCTTGGTGAGACCACAGAAAATGTACAAAAAGCTTGGATGTCTCAAAGATATCCAGCTATAATGCCATTGCAGATTTAACCTATTACACTCTAGGGCAGCAGTTTTCCTAAATGGCCACCAACCAGCTCCAAGGGGTCAAATAGAACAGGTTAACATGGCAGTATTTCAATTCATAATTGCTGTGTAATGCCCAATGATGGCTTAAAATGTTTGAGTTGGTGTTGCGAACACAATAAAATGTCTGATCCTCAGTGTTCACTGACCCTCAGTGTTCACTGAAATAGCACGATTTCAGGTTTTGTTCAGTCTGCCAATTTTCACACTTCTATACCAAATTGAACAATATGGTATTTTTTGGGAGCTTGTCTACTGAACTAAGTAGTTGAAACGTATTCAGAAAATCTACCCCAGAGCTCCTTGACGGATGACGATGACATTGATGTAATGGAAAGACAAATAAAACTACTTTCTGTTCGCTAAGTACCTGTTAAAACATTCTCTGTTTGTCCCCTGAATATTACAGAGTATGTTTATCTAGTGCAAGTTTTCCCTTCAAACACACAGCTTTGTGGCAGAGCTAATTACAGTAGGATTAATGTGAGCAGACAAATTCCTTAGGGAGGAAAGTAATTAAGCAGAGGACTGTGGACAGTGGACACACACAGGGCAACTGGATGCTTCCTAGAACCATAAACTTGGCTCTTATGTCTCCGCAATTAGTTTTATTTGACACCTGAAAGTAGAGGGCATCAGAGTAAAGGAGAGGAAGAACGGCAACTGTCCTTCAGTGGAGAGAGAGAGGCAGCACTGATGAGCACAGCAGCACAGTGCTTCCTGTTGTTGCAGGCTAAAAACACAGTGACCTTCAGAATGTCATAACATATACACACACTTCCACACTCACAATTTTCATTTTGGTGCACGCGTCCGTCCCCTTCTCTGATTCCCCCACCTCCAACCTCTCCCCTCCCCTCCCACTGGACTCTCGGCCCTCCTCCTCAGACTCAACACATCTCGGTCTCTCTCAACTCCCCTCTTGTAACTTCCTCCCCCTTTCCTTTTGGACAGCCCTTGACAGCAGGGCTCTGAGCGGATCTCCTCTCTGCCAGCTCCTGTCACTGTCACTTCAGTGGGAATGTGTGGCAAGGGAGCACTCGGAACGCAAAAAGTGCCATCTCCTTTCAGCTTTTAGAATGCCCCACTTTAAACAGGCTGGACACGACTGGCCACAAGACCATATCGACCAGTCTTGCCTCTCTGCCACCCAAAGCCATACGTTTCAAGAGAAAGTTCTGGTCTGCTCTCTCATCTAATACTGTGATGTTGTTTCTCCCAGTTTAAAATATTGATTTTTGTGATGTGAAATGGTTTGTACAATAGTTTGTGGCAGTGATTTAATTTCTTCAGTAACACACTGATGTTTTCCAACGCCAAGAGTCCACACATCATGTGTGCACATGTGTGCTTGGTTTCACTATCCTTGTGGTGACCAAAGTCCTCACAAGGATAGTAAAACAAGGACAATTGTACTATTTTATTTATAAGAATCTTTAGGGGTTGTTAATAATTTTGCCCCCTACCTTTGAGAAAAAAAGTATTACTTGTTAAACAAAATCTCTTTCTCTGACCAATTGTATTAGGATAAAATATAATTTCCCAATTTTTTGAAGCATACAATATAGCTCACTATTTCAATTATTTACTTTATACAGTCATTATTTCTCATCTTTCTCGAGGGTGTCAATAATTTCAGACCACACTATACACAATGTCTTTGTGTTGTGTGGGTACATATTTTAACCGGTCTCCAAAATAAAAAAAAATGTGTATTTTAGGATTAGGGGTTAGGTTTATGGGTTAGGGTTACACTTGGGGATTTTGAATGGGAATCAATTCTTTGGTTCCAACAAGGATAGTAAAACAAAAAGGTATGCATGTGTGTGTTCATTGTGTGTTGAATACCTGTATACCGGCTGCATCTCTCGGGCGATGCCGATCACAACTCCAGAAGGGAAGCGATCAAACTCCAGAAACAGCTCCCTGATGTTGCTCCTGTACTTCAGATCTACGTCCAGCAGTACAATGCGCTGCAGATCTGAAACAAAGAGTTCAATACATTTTTACTCAGAAATTCAAACGTATTGCTAGCACCCCTTGAGTAGCAGATTACTTTGGCTATACATCATATCAGCCAAAATGATCAGCTATGAAATTATTCTGATTATTGTCTGATACCAATATGTTTTTAGCCATCATCTGATACCGATATAAAGGATGATATATCATGCATCTCTAATCATAGCTCTGATGTAGGCCCTGTTTCTGGGTAGCTCCCACCGGTCAATACCCAGCAGGGCTAGGAATTGCCAGGGACCTCATGATACGACATTACCACCATAATTAGGTGCCGATACAATATGTATTGCGATTCTCACGATTCTATATGTATTGTGATTGTATTGCTATTTGATGTTCCAAACATATTGCTCATCATATGTCTGCTGCAGAGGGACAAGAGAGAGCCATGAGAAGACGAATTTTGAACAGTCATGGAAATAAAAGTCCTGAAAACAATTGGTCTCCTTGTTTTAAAAAAGCATGTGTTGAACAAGCTATGAAGGAAACATACTAGCCCAAAAATAATATTGTGATAGTCAAAACAATATCCCGATATGTAACAGTATCGATTTTTCCCCCATCACTAATAGCCAGGAAGCAGCACTCTGTGGACACAGTCACCCCAGTTACCAGGAAATACAAACTCCTCTGTTCATTGTTTCACCTTCCTGTGTTTTGCTGGTTGGCATGGCAGTGAAAAGTAAGGACATTCTAGGGTGCTGGACTGCTGTGCAATGGACAAAATACTGTGCCAATCTGGATTTACAGAGGGGTGTCAATCTGAAAACCATGCATTGGGTGTTGGCATCTCAAACTGCTAAAATGTTACAGCGACTCTAAAGATGCCATTCACAATTGTGTATACTGTAACATACAGTTAACGAGTGTTATAGTAAAATAGTAACCTTAAAGTGCAAAAAGAAAGTATCCAGATACTCGATGGGCCTCCAAAAATGTCCTCTGCAAGTCCAAAAAACAGACCACGTACAGACCACGTATGCAGATGGTCCAAAAGGCCAGTAGTCTAAGAAAGCAATCTCGGTATGACCCCTGATGGTTCAAGAAAGTTATGTGGTTCCAAGAACCAAATTGCTAACCAACCTCCAAGAAGGAAATGCAGGTACAAGAAGAAGTAAGTTCCAAATCGAGATGGGTGATTTGATGGGAAAACCACATGATCTATTGGTGCGAGCAGTGGTGTAGTACAATTTGTTTAGGTGATGGAGTACAAAAAATAAATACCGACAAATGTAGCCAATTGAATAGGCCGTCATTATAGAATATGCATAAAAGACATCCTCCAATTGCAACATCTGGTATATTGGACTGAAATGTGTATATGGGAAAGTATTCAGACCCCTTGACTTTTCCCACCTTATCTACATAAATATTCAGACCCTTTGCTATGAGACCCGAAATTGAGCTCAGGTGCATCCTGTTTCCATTGATCATCCTTGAGATGTCTTTACAACTTGATTGGAGTCCACCTGTGGTAAATTCAATTGATTGGACATGATTTGGAAAGGCACACACCTGTATATATACACAGTTGAAGTTAGAAGTTAACATACACTTAGGTTGGAGTCATTAAAACTCATTTTTCTACCAGTCCACAAATTTCTTGTTAAGCAACTATAGTTTTGGAAAGTCGGTTAGGACATCTACTTTGTGCATGACACAAGTAATTTTTCCAACAATTGTTTACAGACAGATTATTTCACTTATAATTCACTGCATCACAATTCCAGTGGGTCACAGTTGACTGTGCCTTTAAACAGCTTGGAAAATTACAGAAAATTATGTCATGGCTTTTGAGTCAATAGGATGTGTACCTGTGGATGTATTTCAAGGCCTACCTTCAAAGTCAGTGCCTCTTTGCTTGACATCATGAAAAAATCAAAATAAATCAGCCAAGACCTCAGAAAAAAAATTGCAGTCCTCCACAAGTCTGGTTCATCCTTGGGAGCAATTTCCAAACTCCTGAAGGTACCACGTTCATCTGTACAAACAATAGTACGCAAGTATAAACACCATGGGACCAGCCGTCATACAGCTCAGGAAGGAGACGCGTTCTGTCTCCTAGAATGTACTTTGGTGCAAAAAAGTTCAAATCAATCCCAGAACAGCAGCAAAGGACCTGGTGAAGATGCTGGAGGAAACAGGTACAAAAGTATCTATATCCACAGTGAAACGAGTCCTATATCGATATAACCTGAAAGGCCTCTCAGCAAGGAAGAAGCCACTGCTTTTTAAGTTTATCTTTTTAATTTAGATTTGGATAGAATTTTGATTAACTACATGACAATGATTGAGATACAAAGACATCATTATAAATGAAATGAAACTATGCTGCGAAAATGTGCATCTAAAACCATTACTGGCACGCAAGATTGGTAGAAATGGTAAGATAAATTGGCATTCCACATGAGAAAGGTTGCCGACTCCTCGTGTAGCCTATTACCGGCAACTTCAGGAGAGTAAAGGCAGAAATCTGCGAAAGCCAGCAGCAGGAGAATGGTCGGGTCAGGTTAAAAAAAAATCTTCTGGGTATCTTGATCTCTGGCTCCCTCGAGTCATTTGTGTCTTATTTCATCAAAACAGAGCGATTAAAGCATCAGACAAGCTCAATGCATATAGTTGATGTTATTAAAACTAGAGGTTGGCCGATTAATTAGGGCCGATTTCAAGTTTTCTTAACAAATCGGTTATCAGCCTTTTCGGATGCCAATTATGGCTGATTACATTGCAATCCACGAGGAAACTGCGTGGCAGGATGACTACCTGGTACGTGAGTGCAGCGTCAAAAGGACCTTGTGGCTGCAAAGAGCCAAGGTAAGTTCCTAGCTAGCATTAAACATATCTTATAAAAAAACATCAATCTTCACAATCACTAGTTAACTACACATGGTTGATGATATTACTAGGTTAACTAGTTTGTCCTTTGTTGCATATAATCAATGAGGTGCCTGTTAATTTATCATCGAATCGCAGCCTACTTCAACTTCACCAAACAAGTGATGATTTAACAAAAGCGCATTGCTGAAAAAAGCACAATCTTTGCACAAATTTACCTAACCATAAACATCAATGCCTTTCTTAAAATCAATACACAGAAGTATATATTTTTAAACATGCATATATAGTTAAAAGAATTCATGTTAGCAGGCAAAATTAACTAGGAAAATTGTGTCACTTTTGTTGCGTTCAGTGCAAGCAGAGTCAGGGTATATGCAGCAGTTTGGGCCGCCTGGCTCATTGCAAACTGTGAACTAATTTGCTTCTGTAACCGTGAAAGCCTTGGTTTCATGCATGTTAATATCAGAAGCCTCCTTCCTAAGTTTGTTCTATTCACTGCTTTAGCACACTCCGCCAATGCTAATGTCCTAGCCGTGTCTAAATCCTGGCTTAGGGAGGCCACCAAAAATCCTGACATTTCCATCCAACTACAACATTTTCCGACAAGATCGAACTGCCAAAGGGGGCAGAGTTGCAATCTACTGCAGAGATAGCATGCAGACATCTGTCATACTATCCAGGTCTGTGCCCAAACAAATCAAACTACTACTTTTAAAAATCCACCTTTTCAGAAACAAGTCTCACCGTTGCCACTTGTTATAGACCCCCCACAGCCCCCAGCTGGACACCATATGTGAATTGATTGCCCCCCATATAGCTTCAGAGCTCGTACTGTTAAGTGACTTAAACTGGGATATGCTTAACACCTCGGCCGTCCTACAATCTAAGCTAGATGCCCTCAATCTCACACAAATTATCAAGGAACCTACCAGGTACAAACCTAAATCCGTAACCATGGGCACCCTCTGAGATATCATCCTGACCAACTTGCCCTCTAAACACACCTCTGCGTCTTCAACCAGGATCTCAGCCTCATTGACCGCTTCCGTAATAGGTCTGCGGTCAAACGACCACTCCTCATCACTGTCAAACGCTCCCTAAAACACTTCAGCGAGCAGGCCTTTCTAATCGACCTGGCCCGGGTATCCTGTAAGGATATTGACCTCATCCCGTCAGTAGAGGATGCCTGGTTGCTCTTTAAAAGTGCTTTCCTCACCATCTTAAATAAGCATTCCCCATTCAAAAAATGTAGAACTAAGAACAGATATAGCCCTTGGTTCACCCCAGACTTGACTCCCCTTGACCAGCACAAAAACATCCTGCGGCATTCTGCATTAGCATCATTAGCCCCCGCGATATGCAACTTTTCAGGGAAGTCAGGAACCAATATACCCAGTCAGTTAGGAAAGCTAAGGCTAGATTTTTCAAACAGAAATGTGTATCCTGTAGCACTAATTACAGTTTTGGGACACAAGTCCATGGAGAATAAGAGCACCTCCTCTCAGCTGCCCACTGCACTGAGGCTAGGAAACACTGTCACCACCGACAAATCTACAATAATCGATCATTTCAAAAAGCATTTTTCTATGGCTGGCCATGCTTCCCACCTGGCTACCCCAACCCCGGCCAACAGTTCTGCACCCCTGCAGCAACTTGCCCAAGCCCCCCCCCCCCCCCCCCCCCTGCTTCTCCTTCACCCAAATCCAGACAGCTGATGTTCTGAAAGAGCTGCAAAATCTGGATTCCTACAAATCAGCTGGGCTGGACAATCTGGACCCTCTGTAAAAATTATCCGCCAAAATTGTTGCAACCCCTATTACTAGCCTGTTCAACCTCTCTTTCGTATCGCCTGAGAGCCCCAAAGCCATGCCCTGTTCTCCCTGCTTCAAATCACTGATGCGGGTAGTACAGGAACATCATGGCAAAAACTGGAAAATAGTTTCAGACCATCAGGCAGCTGAAAAGCCACCTCTAGTCAGCTACCTGCTACTCCCCCTATGGACATTTACCCCCCCCCCCTCGACATTTTCCCCTCACACCCCTTCAATGGTCACTTACCTCACATGCTGCTCCCCTTATGGACATTCCCCCCCCCCCCCACCAAATGACTTGTACTCTTCCCCCACCCCAATGACATTCATCACTGTTGCAGTTAATATGTATATTATTGACTAATTAGAATTATCTTTATTTCTTTTGGTCCCCACACCCCTACATGTTTATGCTGCTCCTCCTTTGGTCATTCCCCCACATCCCCTAAACAGTCTTTACTCTGCCTCCACTCCAAATTGACATTTATTCATCCCTTCTACAGTTGTGAAGTATATAGTGCCATTTCTATTTCTATTGTTGCTTTATTATCACCATTTTCATTATTTTATTTCACTTTGTCCTGCATGTTTTAGCTCGGAGCCAAAGATTTTCACTGTACCCTGCAATCACCACTGCAACCCTGCACATGTGACTTTTAAACACTCAATCTCTGAATCTGAAAAGTGAGCACAGAGTGCTTGAAAGATGGACCATACCACACACACTGTGCAGAAAAAGCTAGCCACCCAGCGTGTTCCCAGTACGAGCTTTATTTTAACTACTTGTTGCTGCAGTTCGGCAGTGCAATCAGCAAGTTGGTTCTGGTTTTGGGGAGATCGACTGTGTTTAGTGTACAATTTGTTCATGACGATATGGAAGTGGTTCACACCACCAACCTCTGACACTTCGTCCCTTACCGCCAATTCATGTCTATGGTTTAGACAGTGCCACACAACAAGGTTTGGATAGTGCTGGGAGAGCCTCCTGCGTGCAACGCCTGATTTCTTCCCCAGCATGACACTGGCACAACCACTTGCAAAGGACACCAAGTGTTTCTTCAGACAATTGTCGTTGAATTCGTGACCACACAAGCGTTCAAACAAATGTTTCACAGTCTCCGCCTTGTGGGTCAGGACGCTTGACAAAATCAAGACTAAATCTGGGTCACGGGGCTTGTCGGTTTTACATTTGAAATAAACTATCAGCGTAGTCTTGCTGCTAAGGCTTGTAAACTCATCTACGGCCCTGGGCTGGTCTGATATGCGAGTGCAAGACCAAGTCAAGCTTCAGCACTTGATTAAGATGGCGAGCATGATAATTGCTATAGATCAAGAATCAGCCACTAACCTGTACACAAAACTCATCCTCCGAAAACTTGAAAGCGTTTTACAGGACAGTACTCATCCCCTTTCCTCAAAATTCAGCCACAGCAGCAGCCGGACAAGGGGGGGGGGGGGGGGGGGGGATACTTCTTCAAAAGAAAATTCTAACAGAGAGATATGGGGACTCTTTTATTCCAAGAGACATTTGGCTGTATAATAGATAGTCTGTGTGTCCCTCGAGTATACAGCATATTGCACTTTCATTATAAATGTGTAGCTATAGCACATTGAATGAATTATTTTGTGTCGTTTCTGTGTTTTCATGTTTTATTTACTGTCTTCTTAAGCACATGACCAAAGGATTTTTCCCCTAACTCGATAATAAAGTTGATCTGAATCTGACTTGTAAAATGACAGACGTGTGACATCTGCACATAACTTCTTTACAAACTATTCATGAGTATGCCTCCTGTTTGTTCCTCCACATATTGCTTGACCATACGTCAGCACATGGTAGCAGGCCTATTGGTGCCGTGGTGGTGGTGCCAGCTACAGGGAGAGGAGCTGTTCTGTCATCTGAGGGAACAGAGGTAGCTGAGGACCTGTGATCGGGAACTGTCAGTGTTGCGGAGTTCAGGCCTGGACCTGGGGACAGGGCAGGGAGGGAGCCGTCAAGGTTGTGGTGCTGGCTGCAAGCTAGTAGCCAGGACAGATGAGGGAGCTGGATTAGGATATTCACCTATGTCAACTTGCTGGCTGTTTGTGTTGTTGTCAGGCCTGTTGATTGTGGTAGTTGCTGCAGCTTTTGTCGTCATTATGTCTATGACAGCTAGCCAGCTGTCCAAAAATGTACCTCTGCTAACCGTGCATGCTGCAAAGTGATGAAATGATGACAAATCTAAGGATTCATTTTTTTACGTTCTGATTGATCAAAAAGTAGCCAAGCCTCTGACGGGCCTCCGCAGTGCACACATGTAGCCTACAGTTCATCATTCTCACCACTGTCGAGAGAAGACTGGGAAGAAACCACCATTTACCTACCTCTAGGCTGGGAAGAAACCACCATTTACCTACCTCTAGGCTGGGAAGAAACCACCATTTACCTAACTCTAGGCTGGGAAGAAACCACCATTTACCTACCTCTAGGCTGGGAAGAAACCACCATTTACCTACCTCTAGGCTGGGAAGAAACCACCATTTACCTACCTCTAGGCTGGGAAGAAACCACCATTTACCTCTAGGCTGCTATAAATATTTATCTGGTTTGTCATACTATCATTTTTCATGGAATTTTAGTGGTAACTTATTTATCATTTATGTTTAATTATCAGAATACATTTACCAGCTCCGCGTATTCTCAAATTGAAAAAAGTGAGGGAAAGCCGCTCCTTCACTACACCCCTGGGCGCGAGACCCGTTTTCTGATTTCTAGACCATTCAAGGACTTCAAGGACTCTTTTCCAAAAACCTTCTCAGATCAATTTATTGGATAGATAATGTTAATTAGGGTAAGGGGTTTGACACCCATGACACTGAGTATCTATAACGCAAAGTAAGACACCAGTGATGTGTCGGTATTGAACCCAACCCAGCTCACTGTTTTTCAAGCCAATATAATCTAGGCCTATCTACAGTACAAGCAATCGCTGCCTAAGTCAAGCAAGAAAAACGTGATTCCAGTTAACAATACTAACAAATAACAGAACAAGAAACCGTTTTCCAGCTTCTTGCTTCTTGAGGTCAGACAGTGGCATGCACTATAATCATATGTGTCTCTGTCCCAATCTGATGGTTGAAGTCACAATGGAAAGGCCAACCCGACTTGGGGCCCTGGCCTGGAGAGGCCAGCACTGCACAGACAATGGCCTTGTATATGGAGAAAGGAAAACAAGTGTCCTAAACTAAGTCTGTTGAAACAAGAACAATGCTGGGTGACTGGGCTAGAGCAGGGCCTCCACGGAGACCTTGGCCAGAGAGATATTTTAGGGTCGGTCTCTGTCCAAACAAGCAGCGGAAACTAAACTGTCTGCAGAGTGTCAACCATTTTCTCCCCTGCTCTTTAAACAAGGAAGTCCCCTTCAAAATGCCTTCATGTGTTGCGTTAGCAGAGGGAGGTTGGCGGCGAGTCATGCCCCGCCGGCTAATGCTGACTTTGTTCGTTCTGAGGGGGCTTAACAGCCTGCTTTGGAACAGGGGAAAGCAGGAAGAGAGTCTTCGGCTGATACATGATTGTGCTAAGCTAAAATATAACCACATAAATCATGAAGGCCCACACAGGCAGAGCCACATTCACGCACACTCTCCCATCGCCGCTTCTCTTTAACGGTCAATGACAGCCATTATGAGAGCATTTAATGCTGACAGGCAGTGCAGAATGGCCTTTAAAACAAATGTGATTTTGACATGAACTGCAAGAGGTCAAATTCCCAAAGAATACCGATAGGGCAATGCAGGGTGACATTTGACCATATCGGAGGAGCTGGAGGCTCTCTGGCCGGTGCCTTGGGGGTAACGTTACAGTGCACGATAACAGAATGTTTGCGTTTGGCCAACTCAGATTAATTTCACCAGGCCTAGTTTACCCGGAGGGAGAGACCAATTCCCGAACCGGAGGGATCACGGCAGGGTTCACTGCCACAGCCCACCTCTGGAGACCAGCCGAGCGTGCGGACCAGCAAAGACCGTCTCCACGGACCAGGTTTCAGCAGGCCATGATAGGGCAGGCGGGCTGGCTGCACAACACTGCTTTGTCTAAATCATGCCTTGAAGGAATGTTGTGTCTGAGGTCAAGTATGTGGCATTGAATGGGGGGAGGGGTGGGTTTTTATCTATGTCTAATGTGTATTCATGTGATATTTGAGTAACTTAAACATTACTACAAAATCTATGGGCTAAAGAAATCTAGCTAAAAACATTAGCTGACATGGACTGGTTGATCTGGACATTTCTGACCATTTATAAATAGCTCTCTAATGTAATGACAGACATGACAAGAGGAATACTGACGATGCACTACCCAAATTCAAAATTTCTCCTTGTGCATTTTACTATTACAACTTTGAAGAGTAAGTTGAAAGATGGACTGAGTTCTGAACCCTTTAGAACCCATAGCAGCTGTCAACAGTCTTTCTTTAAATTACTATAGCGGCCGCGAACAGCCTTGTTTTTCTAACAGTAATAGCTGTATCAATATCGCAAAATTAACTTGCTAACAACCTGTTGTATTCGTGTGGCTGTTGTCATCAATCAGAAACCCGGAAACAGGGTTTGCGGTCATTTGACTTTTAAAATAATTGTTTTTACTTAAATTACTCAAAATGGGGCCTCCAATTGGCATAGCATCGTCTGGGTTAGGGAGGGCTTGGCCGGTAGGGATATCCTTGTCTCATTGCGCATCAGCAACTCCTGTGGTGGGCCGGGCGCAGTGCACGCTAACCAAGGTTGCCAGGTGCACAGTGTTTCCTCCGACACATTGGTGCGACTGGCTTCCGGGTTGGATAGGCGCTGTGTTAAGAAGCAGTGCGGCTTGGTTGGGTTGTGTATCGGAGGATGCATGACTCTCAACCTTCGTCTCTCCCAAGCCCCTACGGGAGTTGTAGCGATGAGGCAAGATAGTAGCTACTAACAATTGGATACCATGAAAAAGGGGATACTTTTTTTTTTTAAATACTCAAAATGAAAATGCTGGAGTGGCCACAAATTTTCATTGTGGAAGAAGCTGTAGGTTGGTTGTTGGTTGGTGATATGGCTTCGGACACATCCTTGCACTTTGAAAGCGATGATGATGTCGAGGTGAGTGAAATAAGTAAAACAGCAGATGTTTGGTGTTTTTGATTGATGCTGTGAAACTGTTCTCATATTAGCAAATCCTGTCATGATCACTTGGTTGGTACAGGTGAGCACATCAGCGGTGGAGCTTGAATGATTGTTCTCTGTCTCATGGAAATAGTTGCAGTGCTTAGCTGTAAATAATCAGCTAACTAGTTGGTTGTTTTGTCTTGTTTCTGCTGATGTAATTCATATGGAAGTGGCCCAAGCTTCTTTCTATAGTTAGTTAGCTAGTCAGTCAGGCAAGAAAAGTTGTGTGGCGGTAAATTTGGGCTGTGCTAGCGAAACGTCAACCTCAGCTGTCACTTTCACTAGCAAGCCATACAGACAACCAGCTAACTAGCCACTGAAATGGAGATGAGTCATTTGTGTTTCTGTTATCATGGTTGCTAGGTACAGATATTCAGAGGCTATACATTGCCTTGTTTCCCTATTGTTTGACAGCTTAGCTTTCGTGTTAGGATAGATGCACGCACAATGGAGCTAAATATTAGCCTCCCGAGTGGCGCAGTGGTCTAAAACACTGCATCTCAGTGCAAGAGGCATCACTGCCGTACCTGGTTCAAATCCAAGCTGCATCACATCTGGCTGTGATTGGGAGTCCCATAGGGCGGGGGATGTGTTCTTAACTGGCTTGCCTAGTTAAATAAAGGTACAATTTTAAAAAATGGTTTAAAGTAAAATATGTTATTGCTTTGCAGTGATATTTGTTTACATAGCCAGATGCTTGTTTGGTCCTGTGTCTACCGATGCAATTCATTTGGAAACTGTCCCACCTTCGTACCTTCAGAATTAATCAGCTAACATTGGCAAACTCTGTAGTTGGTCTGTAAGGCAAGAAAATGAGAGCTGGAAGCAACATTGTGCTTCGCTCGCAACACTGTCACACTTGATCCAGTCACTCCCTCCCTACAAAAGACAACCAGCTAAATCTGTTTGCCCATCGGAATAGATTACATTTTTCAAAATCTGTTTGGCCAAATTGCGTCACGACGTGGGGGTCCTGAGCCAGAAGCTCTTCCCCATCGTGCAGGCCATGCAGAAGCACTTCAGCGACACCATCTTCTTCCTGTTCGTGGCCATGCACCACATCATGTCCACAGGTAAGGGTTGCCTTAGTTACAAAGATAAATATGAATGTGTAACTTTTTCATAGGTATTTGTGTCATCTTTGTAATCTTTTACTTTCAACATCCTAAATAAATAACAATAGTTGATGTTAGAGGTTGACCGATTAATCAGAATGGCCGATATCAAGTTTTCATAACAATCAGTAATCTGCATTTTTGGACACCGATTATGGCCAATTACATTGCACTCCACGAGGAGACTGCATGGCAGGCTGACCACCTGTTACACGAGTGCAGCAAGGAGCCAAGGTAAGTTGATAGCTAGCATTAAACTTATCTTATAAAAAACAAATCAAACACAATCACTAGTTAAACTAGTAATATCAACCATGTGTAGTTTTTCTAGCTTGTCCTGCTTTGCATTTCTGTGTGTTTATTATGTTATAATTAAGTCTATGATTTGATATTTGATAGAGCAGTCTGAGTGGTGGTAGGTAGCAGCAGACTCGTAAGCATAAATTCAAACGGCGCTTTCCTGCGTTTACCAGCAGCTCTTTGCTGTGCTTCAAGCATTGTGCCGTTTATGACTTCAAGCCTATCAACTCCCGGGATTAGGCGGGCAATACTAAAGTGCCTATAAGAACATCCAATAGTCAAAGGTATATGAAATACAAACAGTATAGAGAGAAAAAGTCCTATAATAACTACAACCTAAAACTTCTTACCTGGGAATATTGAAGGCTCATGTTAAAAGGAACCACCAGCTTTCATAAGTTCTCATGTTCTGAGCAAGGAACTTAAACGTTAGCTTTTTTACATGGCACATATTGCACTTTTACTTTCTTCTCCAATACTGTGTTTTTGCATTATTTAAACCAAATTGAACGTGTTTCATTATTTATTTGAGATTTTATTGATGTATTATATTAAGCTAAAATAAGTGTTCATTCAGTATTGTTGTAATTGTCTTCATTACAAATATAGAAAAATCGTCCAATTAATCGTTATCGGCTTTTTTTGTCCTCCAATAATTGGTATCGGCATTGAAAAATCATAATCGGTCGACCTCTAGTTGATGTGTTGAATCTGTAAACCGTTGTGCCACATACTGTACATTGACTTCTTGCCATCTATGAAAAATGGGTCTTGAAGTATGTGTATCCTATATTGCCTTTTTGCTTATAATCTGGCCCATCTAGGAACATATTCTTGTGTAATCTATCCCGTCGGATTATCCATTAGTCATACATAAGCACATCGTGAACTGAGAAACAATCTGGCCGCTACGGACTTCATAAAATCATTTTGATTGATTGATTGATTGAAAGTGCTGTATAGCATCACGATGATACTGTTTTGTGTGTGTGTGTGTGTGTGTGTGTGTGTGTGTGTGTGTGTGGTGTGTGTGGGGGGGGGGGGGGGTAATGGGAGGCATGTAACTATCGTACAATTGATTATGGAAACCTCTAAGAGGTGAGGATTAGGAAGAGAATATGTGTATGGTTGAGAAAAAGACAGGAAGGAAGAGATGATGATCCTGACAAATTGTATCCTATTTGTTGTCTGCTCCTTTCTCTCTCTCTCCCCATTAGTCTGTTCCTCTAGGTCAGTGAAAGCAAGGGAAGTTATATGGAGACTATGGAGACTTCAGTTATATGGAGTTATATGGAGACTTCAGCAGCAGAAGGCATGGAGGATGAGCAGTTATGAGATTATCGAAGAGATGTGGAGGGAGAGGAGTCAGCAGAGGGAGAGGAGGGAGAGCACAACTGAGAGGATAGCCTACATTTCCATGGAGGGCATCTGCCCCAATTCCCACCATTCACCCTTGTGCCACATACCCTGGGCCTAAAATGACAGTAGCAGGGGTTTGGAGTTGTTTTAAAAGTGGTAGGAGTCAGTTTATGTATGTTCAGATCTAGTGTTTAAAAAAAATTGACAGCGAGTGTCTTTACACAATGGAAGACAAAATTAGTGTTATTTCTATTGACATGAATGTGATGTCATATTAAATAGGTTGTGCTCTTTAAAACTAAGTTAACTTGTATTTGTAATTTGTTCTTTGTTTTTGAGCTGTGCCTGAAATGTGTGAGGAAACAAGCGTAATCTTACATTCTCAGTAATCCACAGCAGATTCTAGAATTCTACTGGGGTCTAAAGGGTAAGAAAACACCCCGCGCCCCACAGTTTGGGAACCACTGACTTAGGGGACATACTGCTTAAGACAGACAGAAAGAATGAAAAATAAACATTTAGTATATTCCAGCAATTGTACTGAGTCATCGACCTGCACTCACTTCCTAAACATAATCTAGTGCTGATTAGTGATGTGTGGGGTTGTTTTTAGTTGTTGCAAAAAAAAACTAAAAGATGTGGGTCGAGATAAAAGTTGTGAGGAGGACAAGGACTTTGCAAGTTCTCATCACCTTGTTTATTCCCCATGTTCTTGTTACAGGCTGAATTAAAACATGTACACACAAAACCCCATAATGACAAAGTGAAAATGTGTTTTTAGACATTTTTGCAAATGTATTGAAACTGAAATCTCATTGACATGAGTATTCACATCCCTGAGTCAATACTTTGTAGAAGCACCTTTCCACAACTGGATTTTGCAACAATTGCCCATTCGTCTTTTCTAAATTCTTCAATTCTTTCAAATTGGCTGTTGATAATTGCTAGACAAGCCAAGCTGAAAGACTTGTCTCACACACACACACTGCTCTCCCACTGTACACTGTACTAGATAATTAAAAAAAAAAGCTATTATTGATCACTGTTGAGTCATGATCACAATGATGACACTTTCTAGTCACCAGTGCATTGGCACCTATCTGAAACTCAGTGTAACTGGGGCAGACAACATTTTGATGGACTAACAGTTTCTCTGTGGAATGGCACAGACTACATTTTTTAATAAATAAGTCTGGCCCAGAATCAGATAGTGGCCACATGACACAGTGAACATTCCAGATCAGGCTGTTTTGAGCCTGCCTAGAGACATTTCATACTACATTGAAAACAATCTCTGGCTTTATGCATGACCAATGGTGTCATTCACACAGCTTCTCAACACAGCCCAGTCCAGCCCATTTCCCAGGCCTCTCAGCCTGGATTGACGGATCTGTTGGGTAGGATTTGAAAGCTGGAACAAGCTATTGAATCCTGCGTCCATGGAAATGCCTCGTGACTGCGCTGCAATTCCTTGAAATTCTCCAGCGTCGGCTCATTCATCCCATCCTAGAAAAACCTGAAGTAGATTCAGAGCAGCCCGTGTAAAATGAGATTTAAGATTAATTTCTTACATTTTTCCCTCCAATCCCTCTTGCTTTGGACAACAACGTAGCATGCCACTGGGCTATGGGCCCAAAAAAATGGAGTAAGGGTCTCAACTTACTGTTGCGAGTTAGAATAGTAGAATACACAAGGTGAATTCAACATTTGGTTGTGCTTCAGCAGTTTTTATTTTGTTATGTCAGTCACTGATAGTCACTCAATTAGTCCATGACAGCTAACATATTTTAGACTGGTAAGTTAGTCTAGCGGCCAGCTATCAAACTTAGTAATCATGGTCAATTTACTGTCTGGGTGTCCCCCAATAATTTTGTTAGTCAGTCTCACTCGGATAGCATATTAAAAACTGCAAACTTTTATCTTCAAACTTTTATCTTCAACTTATGGCAAAATGTGTAGAATTGCCTGAAATGAGTTATAAAACTGCAAAATCCCCACGGCAAAACTTAAAAATTATCTCCACTGTCAAGAGGGGAGCAGCTAAAATGTGTTGCTCGCAGTGTGTGTGTGTGTGTGTGGGGGGGGGCTATGGATGTTGGTACGCAGTACCTTGAGCAACTGCGGCCCCTCACGGTGAGTTCAGCTTTTTTGTGGCCCCCTATCCCGTCAAAGTAGTCCAGGCCTAACAACTGTCTAGGTACTAAACAGGCTCCATCTGTCTTCTATCATATTGATTATAGATGAAAAACGGCACAACTGCCACCTCAAACAGCTGTTGCCCAACCACTTTCACACTAACAAAGTACTTCACACAGACTCCGTTCTCTTGCTCTATTAAAAAAGGCCAGGTGGAAAAGGAAGGGAGACAGGTATGGTTGAGGCCAGGGGGACAGTCAGGTCAGAACATGTTAGAGACCACCCCTGGGAGTTTACAGGCCAACTCAATCTATAAAGGATGAATCACTCAGGGGCTTCATTAAATTAAGATAGTGAGAAATATTTCCATTGTGTACTTCCCCTCGTCTATTTTTAAGAGCAAGTTCTGCGTAGGATACTTATTTTTAGGCTGTTGTTCAATCCCTCATTGTATCCCTTTGGAGTTGAACGTTTGACATCTGACTGCATTGTATGATGAAACTGTTGTGTCCTGGAATAACCAGGTTGCCATTTTCCCCATGTGTATTGCCTCATGCTACTCAGGTGGGTGCATGGCATTCTGTATGGTTGGAGTGAATGGAATGAACGGTTTGTATGGTTAGGGTAAGAGAGGGAGGAAGCCTAACAAAACTAATCTATTGCCCCCACAGAGACCTACATCCTTCCGAAATAGCTGGAACATTTCCGTACAAATGATCAACATCAAAACGATACATAAAATACAAATGCACTTCCCCATCACATCTGTGTCAATTCTAGCTAGCACTTAACTGTGCAGAAAATATAATGTCCAGTGGTCCACACACACTATCATATTCACACAATCTGCCCATCTTCAAGTGAAGATTCCAGCAGCCCCCTGCAGATATTACAGTTCCTCCGACAGAGGAATAGCTACTTGGTGACTCCGAAGCAACCTTTGGAGAAAGCAGCTCAGAACACAGTAAACAAAGAAGCCACACGAACACGCCTCTGCAATTTGGACGGGCAGAAAAACATCTGTTCAACCTCAGGTTAGCCTTCAATTGCTAGTTGAAGGGGCAAGCAGCTTGGCAAACAGCAACGTTGAACTGAAGAACCATGTTCAAAGTCCTCTGGAAAATGGATCGGATTCTTCAGTAAATTGGCCTCACAGAACTGAAAACTGAGTGACAACTGGTCACTTCAGACGGCGGAACACAGCGCTGTGTTCAATCCTATTCCTTCCCCTCTCAGACTGTTGACTACGTATGGTTCCTTTGAGTGTGTTTTCATGTGTGCAATTAACTTTTTCTTCAGGACTCTTCACATCGCTCCAGGCCCAGGCATTACTAACCAGTCTAGTGTGAATAACACACTTCTGGTTCTTAAGTATTGAAAAAAAGCGCTCATCCACCAGTCCGTGACATCCGTCTACCTTAAGATCTTCTCCTGGATGTTGCTTCTAATAGGAATTCAGGATATCTTGGTGCATTCATTTCTAAAGGGCACCTTACATAATTTTTTACACTGAAACCTTGTTTCGCTACCACTTAGATGGACAACTGACTGACCGTGATCTTATAACCTCTTGTAACATCTTGTTGGAAAAGCATTCATTGAACTCTTCTACTCTTAATGCTTCCGTGTTACTGTAAGGAAGGAGCACAACACACTCATGTTCCAATGCCCACTCTTCTTTTATGAAAGGGATTCATAGCAGGGCCACTGTGTGTGTGTGTGTGTGTGTGTGTGTGTGTGTGTGTGTGTGTGTGTGTGTGTGTGTGTGTGTGTGTGTGTGTGTGTGTCAAGGTGTTGTGTAGTGAGCATTGATTCGGTATAAGGCGGTATACCATATATTAAACATTAAAGCATTGTATTTCTATGATTCCAACATTTCACGCAAGTGTTTTGATCTAAATCGGAAGTCAAATAGATTTTTGCCCATATTGTGCAGCCCTACAAGGCAGTGTCGAAATGATCTCAAATGAGATCAACTTTGGTTGAAGTTTGATTGAACGGTATAAAACAAATCACAATGGAGAAAGCCCCATTGAAATCACTTACAATGTATGTTTCAACTCTAAGGTCATGCACAACTCATAAAGCAAATGTTGAACTTTTATTATTCCAAACCATCATTCCATAATTGCCAAGAGTGTGCAAAGCTGTCATCAAGGCAAAGGATGGCTACTTTGAAGAATCTCAAATATACTTTGATTTGTTTAACACTTTTTTGGTTACTACTTTTTTGTGTCCAAACTTTTGACTGGTACTGTTGTGATATGATATTTTGGCCATAAATCGCCCAGCCCTAATTTGGCTCCAAAAGCCCGGTCACTGGCTCTACCGGCTGAGCGACGCCCCATGCTGTCCTTCCAGCGGGGTGTTAAAAGTGCTCAACCAGAGGGGACTGCCATCATCAGTTCACACGGAGGGACACTGAAGCGTCATGTGACAATCAAACAGAACACTTCCCTCCCTCCCTGGGAGAGCGTTCCATGCCATGTGTCCTTCAGGCCCCTGCCAGTCTACCGCATGCTTCAGCTAGGCAAACCGAACAAATGTGCTCGCATACTCCCTTAAAAGACAACTCAAGGAATCTGTCATTCATTTTGACGTTTTTGACGAGGACATCTTAGTCGCGCAATTTTACATCAAACTAACATGTTCGGTGCAGTTTGCATACACCTTTATCCAGCTGTGTCCACCCCTACCCTCAACACCCATCCCCTCAGTTCTCCCCAAGCATCCTGTGAGGCAACACAGAATAAACAAGTGTATACATTTGACTGAATGTAAGTGTAAGAAACAGTGTACGGTTTGTTTATGAGAGAGAGAGAGAGAGAGAGAGAGAGAGAGAGCAAAACACTCCTCAGTCTCTCATTGAGAGCCCTATCAGTGCCCACTCACTAGTCATGGCTCACTGCGTGTTAGAGAGACAGGTTGAGGAAACAAGATAGTGTGCAGAGACAGACAGACAGGAACGTGTTATTTCGAGGTTAGCTGTCTACTCCACACAGCCTTCTGGGACTCTGACTCCGTTAGAATACATTAACGTTGATTAGTCATAGTCTGGTCCCAGATCTGTTTGTGCTTTTGCCTACTCCATTGTCATGCCAAAACTGTTTTGCATGAGCATTCCACAAGAGAGCCGAAACAGACTGGCTAGATTAGTCATCCACCAAGCACATAACTTCAGATTGAGCTGGTCACCTTGGGGTGTATTTTGGGGCACTTTGTGAGTCACCCCCAAAAAATAAATCAATAGCAGTAAACAGCTGATAGAGTGTGGGAGCAAAAAAAACACCCAATTAGTATAGTGTGTAAGACTGAACTTCATAGTTTTAAACAGTAATGGTCAAAAACATGTCAACCCGCCAAGACATCTTCTGATGGTATTGACATGTTGGAGTGGTACTTACTGTAAATGCCTATGAAAAAGTTACATATTCATATTTATCTTTGGCGCTTAAGTGCTTCTGCATGGCTTCCACGATGGGGAAGAGCTTCTGGCTCAGGACCCCCATGTCATGGACCACCACAACACACACAAATGAGGGCAGTCAGTCATATGAGAAACATCTCATTCAGACAGTTAAGTCATTCCGACTTGATATTGTCAATTGCACAAGGCACATGTGATTAGAATAATAATGTCATGGGCAAAATCAGAGTGGGCATAAGGGTTCATCACTTTCAAACAAAGGTCCCCCTGTCCCACTTCCCCTCCCTCCCTCCCTCTTCTCTGCAGGTCACTCTCCCAGCTCCCATGAAACCCTGCTGCCCCCAGTGGGCATAATCCCACGGTGCAGGGCAGGGATTTGACTCCAGCGGTCCCCACTCCCCAGTCAGATCATATGGATCTCCCTCCAGATTAATGAAAGAGGATTTTGCAGTAATTTATTACTGCAGAAACAAATATGTTCCAGATTGTGTCTCGGTTAAATGCTACTGCATTAAAGATGTGTGTGTGTGTGTGTGTGTGTGTGTGTGTGTGTGTGTGTGTGTGTGTGTGTGTGTGTGTGTGTGTGTGTGTGTGTGTGTGTGTGTGTGTGTGTGTGTGATAGCGAGAGAGAAACTGTGTGGTAAAGTTGGGGATTAGACATATTTAAAAGCAGATGTGTGATTTGGACATGCAGACATAATTTTATGTTCCATAACTGATTAAGATAAGCCTTCCCTACGTCTGGCAATAAAAACAGCCCTGGAGATTGTATTGTGGTAGAGCATGTTAGCCTAGCTTTGGGAACAGCTAACTGTTACGTTAGCCCATAGAGTACCCACTAAACACAGTGCAATTAAAAGTAAATAAATCTTCTAAAGCTAACTGGGTGAAATCTGAATGTTGTGCTGATTTTGCCTTTCCCACATGACTTGCAGCTGAGAGCGCCTCGACTTAGAAAAAGCGGGAATGAGAGCAGCAAATTAAACATTTATATGATGTTTATTTCCAGATTTTGCTTGTATATTTAATAGATTACGTTCTTTTTTTAAAAGCTACAGTGCCTTTCGAAAGTATTCGGCCCCCTTGAACTTTGCGACCTTTTGCCACATTTCAGGCTTCAAACATAAAGATATAAAACTGTATTTTTTTGCGAAGAATCAACAACAAGTGGGACACAATCATGAAGTGGAACGACATTTATTGGATATTTCAAACTTTTTTAACAAATCTAAAACTGAAAAATTGGGCGTGCAAAATTATTCAGCCCCCTTAAGTTAATACTTTGTAGCGCCACCTTCTGCTGCGATTACAGCTGTAAGTCGCTTGGGGTATGTCTCTATCAGTTTTGCACATCGAGAGACTGAATTTTTTCCCCATTCCTCCTTGCAAAACAGCTCGAGCTCAGTGAGGTTGGATGGAGAGCATTTGTGAACAGCAGTTTTCAGTTCTTTCCACAGATTCTCGATTGGATTCAGGTCTGGACTTTGACTTGGCCATTCTAACACCTGGATATGTTTATTTTTGAACCATTCCATTGTAGATTTTGCCTTATGTTTTGGATCATTGTCTTGTTGGAAGACAAATCTCCGTCCCAGTCTCAGGTCTTTTGCAGACTCCATCAGGTTTTCTTCCAGAATGGTCCTGTATTTGGCTCCATCCATCTTCCCATCAATTTTAACCATCTTCCCTGTCCCTGCTGAAGAAAAGCAGGCCCAAACCATGATGCTGCCACCACCATATTTGACAGTGGGGATGGTGTGTTCAGGGTGATGAGCTGTGTTGCTTTTATGCCAAACATAACGTTTTGCATTGTTGCCAAAAAGTTCAATTTTGGTTTCATCTGACCAGATTACCTTCTTCCACATGTTTGGTGTGTCTCCCAGGTGGCTTGTGGCAAACTTTAAACGACACTTTGTATGGATATCTTTAAGAAATGGCTTTCTTCTTGCCACTCTTCCATAAAGGCCAGATTTGTGCAATATACTGTCCTATGGACAGAGTCTCCCACCTCAGCTGTAGATCTCTGCAGTTCATCCAGAGTGGTCATGGGCCTCTTGGCTGCATCTCTGATCAGTCTTCTCCTTGTATGAGCTGAAAGTTTAGAGGGACGGCCAGGTCTTGGTAGATTTGCAGTGGTCTGATACTCCTTCCATTTCAATATTATCGCTTGCACAGTGCTCCTTGGGATGTTTAAAGCTTGGGAAATATTTTTGTATCCAAATCCGGCTTTAAACTTCTTCACAACAGTATCTCGGACCTGCCTGGTGTGTTCCTTGTTCTTCATGATGCTCTCTGCGCTTTTAACGGACCTCTGAGTCTATCACAGTGCAGGTGCATTTATACGGAGACTTGATTACACACAGGTGGATTGTATTTATCATCATTAGTCATTTAGGTCAACATTGTATCATTCAGAGATCCTCACTGAACTTCTGGAGAGAGTTTGCTGCACTGAAAGTAAAGGGGCTGAATAATTTTGCACGCCCAATTTTTCAGTTTTTGATTTGTTAAAAAAGTTTGAAATATCCAATAAATGTCGTTCCACTTCATGATTGTGTCCCACTTGTTGTTGATTCTTCACAAAAAAATACAGTTTTATATCTTTATGTTTGAAGCCTGAAATGTGGCAAAAGGTCGCAAAGTTCAAGGGGGCCGAATACTTTCGCAAGGCACTGTATGTGTGAATAATTCAGATCGTAAACAAGACAAGGCAAACCACTCCCAACAACCCACATGTACTAAATAGCCTAATACAGGAGAAGTTATACTCTTATACCGTTATATTCCTCAGCTGTACTGAACCAACGTACAACTTACATTCTATTTCGACTTTATAGAACATAAAGGAAAGGGTAGGCAAAGGGAAGCAGTAGAGAATAGACTCACCTAACATAAAATAGGCTGTCTACAATTGTCATTGTGATTATACACTGAACAAAAATATAAAACGCAACATGTTGGTCCCATGTTTCATGAGCTGAAATAAAAAGATCCCAGAAATGTTTCATATGCACAAAAAGCTTATTTCTCTCAAATTTTGTGCACAAATTTGTTTACATCCCTGTTAGTGCGCATTTCTCCTTTGTCAAGATAATCCATCCATCTGAGAGGTGTGGCATATCAAGAAGCTGATTAAACAGCATGATCATTACACAGGTGCACCTTGTGCTGGGGACAAAAAAAGGTGCAAATTTGTCAGACAATGGCACAGATGTCTCAAGTTGAGCGAGCATGCAATTGGCATGCTGACTGCAAGAATATCCATCAGAGCTGAATATTAATGGCTCTACCATAAGCCGCCTACAACGTTGTTTTAGAGAATTTGGCAGTATGTCCAACCGGCCTCACAACCACAGACCATGTGTATGGCGTTGTGTGGGCAATCGGTTTGCGGATGTCAACGTTGTGAACAGAGTGCCCCATGGTGGTAGTGGGGTTATGGCATGGGCAGGCATAATCTACAGACAACAAACACAGTTGCATTTTATTGATTGCAATTTGAACGCACAAAGATATTGTGACGGGATCCTAAGGCTCATTTTCATTTTCAAGGTATTTGTGGCCAACAGATGCATATCTGTATTCCCAGCGATGTGAAATCCATAGAAGAGTGCCTAATGGATTTATTTAAATCGACTTGTTTCCTCATATGAACTAATTCAGTAAAATAAATGAAATTGTTGAATGTTGCGTTTATATTTTTGTTCAGTATAAATTCAATCAAGAAAACGTTGAATCTAAACCGAACAGTGCAGACTGAACCAAGTTGCTTACTAATGCTACTGAGTACAACTACATCCAATTGCTTACTAAAGCCAATAAGAAGAGCATGTTCTGAGTTGGATAGTTGACTTGGATAGTACATGACAGCCAACAGAGGAGAGGTTAAGCCTCCTTTACGCACAAAGCACTGGGATAATTACTTACTGAGGAGAGGGGAGCTTTATCAAATTAAAAAAGGCCCCTCTGTATTAAACCCTATGGGACATAAGCACAGGGGCAGCTGGTTGTCAGTCTGTCTGCAGCAGGCTGATTATCTGAAAAACCACTAAGGCCTGAGACCATGGCATGACCACATAATTATCCCATTATCTCCACAAGTTCTAGCATTACAGCGTAACTCACTACATGATCATGACTCATGTGAGGCTACATGTGAGGCTACAGAGTGTGAGAACATTTTTGCTAAGCCAACACTATATTGATAAGTCACAATTCCATCCATAATTAGGCTACAAAAGTCATTTTCAGTTTCAGTTCAGTTTAAATGTCCTTCATAACAATTGGGTTATCTGCTAGCAAACAAGAAAGAATTTAGTAAGAAGAATAAAATACTCGGTCTAAGCAAAGCAAATGTTCCATTGTGAGTGACTCACAAGTGAGAAAAACAAAAAAGGTGACATTCCAGTCACCTTGTTGGGTAGAGAATAACAGTTTCCTTTCCAAATCTGAGTCAAACTTCCGCTTTGTTGAGAAGAATGTTTTCAATTGAAAACAGCCATTTCAGTATAGGCCTAAATACGTAGCCTAGCTCACATTAACAGGATACAGTACAGTCAAAATAAAACATACAAAAACAGAAGAATCAAAGGGTTAGATACAAACAAGTTAATAAGAATTTAATTGGGCAGGTATTTGGTGCTGCACTGGTTTGAGAAGGGAAGCCCACATTGAGGAAAGCTTCCTTTCAGCTTTTCCTGGCTGGCTCGCTGACTCCAGTCCACTGAACAGGGAGACTAGGGTCACCGACTGTCACCCCTCTACGTCATGAGAGCCTGCAGTACGAGCAGCCACGGGGATGGCGGAAAGCCCATTGTCCTGTCCCATGCTTCTACCTACTGCCTAACAAATCATAAGCAATGTGGGCAACACCCATGGGACTGGGCAATAACAACAGAAACAACGATTTTCCTTCAGTTCTTATGGGCTACTCTGTCAACAAGGCCACACACAAGCATAAACACACACTTGTTAGAGTGCGAGTAACTTATACATGCGCGTGTGAGTGTGGGTCAGAGATGCTGTAATGAGCATGGCCCCCGGTGGTGGGATTGTATAGGCTGTTTGCTCTGGTTTTACAGCAGTGTAGCACTTTCAATTATTTTTATTTAAGTCGTTTTTTGGTGTATCTGTGCTTTTCTATTTACATTTGACCACTTTTACTCCACTACATGGAAATACTATATTTTTTGCTCCATACCTTTTCCCTGACACTCAAAAGCTATCATTCTTTGAATGCTTAGCAGGACAGGGAAATGGTCAAAGTCACACTTATCAACATCCCTGGTCATCCCTACTGATTATCTGGTGGACTCACTAAACACACATGCCTCGTTTGTAAATGATGTCTTGGAGTGTGCCCCTATCTATGCGTACATTTTAAAAACAAGAAAATGGTTCTGTCTGGTTATCTTAATATAAGGAATTTGAACATTTGGTACTTTTACATTTGATGCTTAAGTATTTTTCAGCAATTACATTTACTTTTGATACTTAAGTATATTTAAAACCAAATACTTTGACTTTTACTCAAGTAGTATTTTACTGGGTGACTTTCACTTTTACTTGAGTCATTTTTTATTAAGGTATCTTTTCTTTTACTCAAGTATGACACTTGGGTACTTTTTACACCATTGGGACTCAGACAGTGTTTTGTCACTAAAAAGTCACGGAGGAGTTACATATCCACTGTCCTGTGTTGGCGCTTCTGAGAGATACATAATTAAAGAAATTAGGTGAGAATCTGCTGAAAAGCACATCAACATGCTCACAGGACATTGCAGTTCATAGCCAGCCCCATGAAGATCCGTCCCATTAGTGACTGTGCAGGATGTGTTTGTGTGTGTTCAGTGGGCCCTGGGTAGTTCAGTAAAGCGCTACTCATCTGAGAGCTACTGCTGCATCCCATAGCAGGGGCCGACAGGAGCGCAGAGGAATAAACTGGATGTCACGGCCTGTCAAGTTCTCATTATATAGCATTACCCTGTTGTGCCTGGCAAAGGGGGCTGGAGCAGGGTTCGGTTGGGAGCAAGGGAGAGGAGCATTAGCTGAAGAGGGAGTAATCTGTCCCTCTGTCTCTGAGCCGCCTAAGATGCTAAACTGAGCAAACTGCTAAACTGAGCAAACTGCCACTCAATCCAAGGCAGAGGATCAGATTAAGCTAATGCAGTGCCTCAACATTCCCCATCAGATGAAGATATGTTACCGGTGACGTGCCTGGCTGGTGAGGGAGGATTTATTTTCATTAGCGGTGGATAAACAACTTGTAAACAAGTTTGTTATCGCGTGCTCTGTGACGCAGACAAAAGAGGTGAGCGGAGTCCCTTACTGCAAGAAACTGTACTCAGATCAAGGGGACGACAGAGGAATTCCTAGTTAGGAATCGGAGGTCACCGCAGGTTTGAGATCAGACTGTCACTCTTCAGGTACAGGGCTTCTGTCAGTGAAGACATTCTAAAGATGCATCAAGACCATGCATGGACGATATTAGGTGCAGCATAATCCTCCCATTGGCTGAAAAAAGCAGAAGAGGGGTATTTCTAAACCGTAATATGTTTTGAAAGGGCAACACTGCCCCCCTGTGTTAAAGAATAAAACTGTTCACTCAGTGCATTGTTGCACTCTCTAGCCAGTCTGCTCCTCCAAGCGTGGCCTGTGCTTGCCAGGTTCCGGATTAAGCCTTGTTTTAAGGATTCAACTTGGGTCTCCACACTTTAGGACTAATATGCCATGTAACACCAGCACAAATACACTGACTGATAAGTGGTCACCCTGGTAAGAAATGCATCCGGGTTCCAATCAGACTTGCCTCATACTGAGACATTGTGCCGAGGAGCAGCTCCGGGAGCATCCTCTCGCCCAGCTCTCGGCTGGCTTCGTCGCTCACAAAATGAAGGACCAGCACCTCTTCGTCCAGGAAGAGACCATGTTTGGCCATGGATAACATGGCCACCCAGAACTTCGCCTGAAGGCTCCGGCTCCTGTCTACCTTGGTGAACATCATGAGGGCATGGTAGTACTGGCTGACCTTGGGTCCACTGTCTGACCCAATATCCGCCCTCCTAGTCCTGCCTTCGCCCTTCTCCCCATCTCTACCCTCTCCTCCCTCGGGGAGCAGCAGCGTCGTTCCGGTTGGCGTTTTGGCTGGCCTGGGTCTGCTTGGTTTGCTCTTGACAAACTCAACAGTGAGTTCAGTGAATTGGTAATTGTTGGAAACTCTTCGATCATCTCACTTGCACCTCTCTGACGTTATTTGTCAACAAAAAGGACAGCAAGCATGGCGGCATCTTCAGCAGTTATTGTTTATGGTAAGAACAAAATACAAGTTGTTGATACAGAATTGAGTCCCGTTCATCTAACGTTTGTATTAGAAAGTCACAGCAGCTCTGATATACTTTTTATGGGCAAAAAAAGAGCAAAACATGCCTTCTAATGACCTCAATGTTTGAAAACGTGAATGCAGTGCACCCAACTTCTATTTACGACTTCACAACTTTTTTTGGTCACTACATAATTCAATATGTGTGATTTCATAGTTTTGATGTCTTCACTATTATTCTACAACGTAGAAAATAGTCAAACATAAAGAAAAACCCTTGAATGAAAATATGTTTCCAAACTTCTGACTGGTACTGTATGTATTTATATTCCAGACTCTAACATTGCTTGTTCTGATATTTCTTATTTTGGGGATTTGTGTGTATTGTATTACTTTACTTACTGTTGGAGCTAGAAACATAAGCATTTCGCTGCACCTGTGATAACATCTCCAAAATATGTGTGCTCGACCAATAAAATTGGATTTGATTTGACATTGAAGTCATTACATCTGGTTTGCAAGCATGTAAATGGTTTGTGTGGAATATATGGTTAATGAAATAGTGAAACATATGTAGGTGTATTGTTGTAGGTACTAGTTAGTATGTGGAAGAGAAGGAAATATTCCTGTGTAGGGGGTGGAAGAAATTTTGGGGATGGGGAAGCGTTTTAATTTTTTTATTAACCCCTCCATCACCCTTCGTTTTTTTTTTACAGTGTTTGTGTTACATATACAGTGCCTTGCGAAAGTATTCGGCCCCCTTGAACTTTGCGACCTTTTGCCACATTTCAGGCTTCAAACATAAAGATATAAAACTGTATTTTTTTGTGAAGAATCAACAACAAGTGGGACACAATCATGAAGTGGAACGACATTTATTGGATATTTCAAACTTTTTTAACAAATCAAAAACTGAAAAATTGGGCGTGCAAAATTATTCAGCCCCCTTAGGTTAATACTTTGTAGCGCCACCTTTTGCTGCGATTACAGCTGTAAGTCGCTTGGGGTATGTCTCTATCAGTTTTGCACATCGAGAGACTGACATTTTTTCCCATTCCTCCTTGCAAAACAGCTCGAGCTCAGTGAGGTTGGATGGAGAGCATTTGTGAACAGCAGTTTTCAGTTCTTTCCACAGATTCTCGATTGGATTCAGGTCTGGACTTTGACTTGGCCATTCTAACACCTGGATATGTTTATTTTTGAACCATTCCATTGTAGATTTTGCTTTATGTTTTGGATCATTGTCTTGTTGGAAGACAAATCTCCGTCCCAGTCTCAGGTCTTTTGCAGACTCCATCAGGTTTTCTTCCAGAATGGTCCTGTATTTGGCTCCATCCATCTTCCCATCAATTTTAACCATCTTCCCTGTCCCTGCTGAAGAAAAGCAGGCCCAAACCATGATGCTGCCACCACCATGTTTGACAGTGGGGATGGTGTGTTCAGCTGTGATGAGCTGTGTTGCTTTTACGCCAAACATAACGTTTTGCATTGTTGCCAAAAAGTTCAATTTTGGTTTCATCTGACCAGATTACCTTCTTCCACATGTTTGGTGTGTCTCCCAGGTGGCTTGTGGCAAACTTTAAACGACACTTTGTATGGATATCTTTAAGAAATGGCTTTCTTCTTGCCACTCTTCCATAAAGGCCAGATTTGTGCAATATACGACTGATTGTTGTCCTATGGACAGAGTCTCCCACCTCAGCTGTAGATCTCTGCAGTTCATCCAGAGTGGTCATGGGCCTCTTGGCTGCATCTCTGATCAGTCGTCTCCTTGTATGAGCTGAAAGTTTAGAGGGACGGCCAGGTCTTGGTAGATTTGCAGTGGTCTGATACTCCTTCCATTTCAATATTATCGCTTGCACAGTGCTCCTTGGGATGTTTAAAGCTTGGGAAATCTTTCTGTATCCAAATCCGGCTTTAAACTTCTTCACAACAGTATCTCGGACCTGCCTGGTGTGTTCCTTGTTCTTCATGATGCTCTCTGCGCTTTTAACGGACCTCTGAGACTATCACAGTGCAGGTGCATTTATACAGAGACTTGATTACACACAGGTGGATTGTATTTATCATCATTAGTCATTTAGGTCAACATTGGATCATTCAGAGATCCTCACTGAACTTCTGGAGAGAGTTTGCTGCACTGAAAGTAAAGGGGCTGAATAATTTTGCACGCCCAATTTTTCAGTTTTTGATTTGTTAGAAATTTTTGAAATATCCAATAAATGTCGTTCCACTTCATGATTGTGTCCCACTTGTTGTTGATTCTTCACAAAAAAAAATACAGTTTTATATCTTTATGTTTGAAGCCTGAAATGTGGCAAAAGGTCGCAAAGTTCAAGGGGGCCGAATACTTTCGCAAGGCATACTTTAAACAAAATTTCATTTTCAATTAGTCGGAAATGAGAAGTTGTAATCTGTATTGAAGGCAAAAAGGCAATTTTTTAACAAAGGATAAGCCTTTCTTAATAATCTACTGGAGACCATTTTGGGTTTAAGTATAATTTATGTATGAGTGAAGCTTTTAGTGAGAGGTTTAAAGCTTTAATATTTAAGAATTTTAGCCCCCCAAACTCATATTCGTTATATCAATAGGCATGTATAATTTTGTCTGGTGTAGCATTCCAAATAAAATGAAATATTTTTTGCTCCCTAGATTTAAAAAACTAGTCATCTGGAGTGCCATTAGTAAGTAAGTAAACTGGGATAAGACCAGTTAATCAATGTGATTTTTCCATAAATAGACAAGTATTTACCTCTCCATGGTTGCAGAATCTTATCTATTTTTGCTAACTTTCTATTGAAATTAGTTGTGGTAAATTCATTTACATTTTTTGAGATGTGAATACCAAGTATGTCTACTTCACCATCCACCCTTTTTATTGGTAAACTACAAGGTAGTGTAAACACTTTTTTTAATGATCCAATACATAATATGGTACACTTGTCATAATTAGGTTTTAATCCAGAGAGGCTAGAAAAGTGGTCAAGATCTTCAATGAGACTGTGCAGAGATTCCGATTGGGGATTTAAGAAAACAAATAGAGTCATCGGCATACTTTGACACTTGTTTTGTTTTTATCCCCTGGATTCCTAACCCCTTGATATTCTTGTTGGATCTAATTTTAATAGCTAGCATTTCAATGTCCACAATAAATAGATATGGAGACAATGGACAGCCTTGTTTTACTCCTATTTAAAATCTCAATACTTTCTGAGAAGTAACCATTATTTACTATTTTACATCTGGGGTTGCTGTACATACTTTAACTCATTGTATAATTTGTATTAAATTAAAGTAAGCCAGGCATTTATATATAAATTTCAGTCATACTTTATCAAACGCCTTTTCAAAATCTGCTATGAAGACTAGGTCTGGTATCTTCGATGTTTCATAATGTTCAATTGTTTCAAGTAATTGTCATATATTGTCCATGTAAAAAACCTGTCTGGTCAGGATTAACAATATCTGGTAAAACCTTTTTTATTATATGTGCTATGCATTTCGCCAGCATTTTTTCATCACAACATTGAAGTGTTAGAGGCCTCCAGTTTTTTTTAAATGGACTGGATCTTTATACTTACCACCTGGGTCCTGTTTTAGTAGTAATGAAATCAGACCTTTTTGTTGAGTACCTGAAAGTCTACCATTTGTATAAGAGTAATTAAAACATGTTTATAATGGATCTATGAGTACATCAAAAAAGGTCTGAAATACCTCTACTGGTATACCATCAAGCTCTGGTGTTTTTCCAGACTGAAAAGATTTTATTGCCTCAAAAAGTTCCACTTCTGTAAATTGGCCTTCCTCTTCCTCTTCTGTTTGTTCCTTTATTAATTTAGTCTGTAAACTGTGATTGACTACACTCCAGTATAGTAGGTGGCGGCATGCACCTCAACGTTTGTTTGCGGACCGCCATAATATCATAGAAGTAGAGGCAGAAGCTAGCGTGGTACTCCTTACTAGCGAACAGTAGCGTCACAGATAGAACAATGAGACAGATATTTCACCGGATGTTTAAATGTGAAGCATCCGCGTGGCATTTCCACTCACTACCAATTATGGATTTTGGCCGATTTTTTGCCAATTTTCTCACCGATGAAACATTTGACCTCAATATAGTTTTCTGTTCCCAAAACTAAACTGTGTTATGAGTTTATTTAATTTTTTATTTAAACAACGCGATTTTCAACGGGTAAAGTGTACAAAACGTAGTAGACTTTACCCGTTGAAAATCGCGTTGTTTAAATAAAAAATAAAATAAACTTATATAGACAATAAAAAAAATAAAGAAACATGTATTTCTTATAAGGAGTGCAAAGGCGAATTGAGTTATTGCATATGTGCACTTCAGAGGTGGCGTTCCGTAACGGAAATATGCAGATGTCCGCTAGAAAGTGCCAATTATCACATCTCGCCAGCTCGTGCTTGGCTCTGCCCAATATGACTCAATTGTTCCCGTTTGAAACGAAAGGCTGTGGTCTATCTTGGTTTAGATATATGCATCTTTGGTAGCGTGCTAATGGCCGTGGGAATTCAATTGTGTAGCATTAGCTAGTGGAAATTATTGTTGTTTATGCTTGCTTGACTGCACAATTATATGTTACGTTCTTTAGATGCTAAATTAGTTGGGTTGTTACATCTAGCTAGACGTCTGTGCGTTTCAAATTAACATCTAGTCGTGGAAAATGACGAACGTTATTCAGGTGACAAATGTCTCTCCGAGTACCACCTCCGAACAGATGAGAACTCTCTTCGGGTTTCTTGGAAATATTGAAGAACTGAAGTTATTTCCACCAGAGTGAGTATTATGAATATTAAACAATTAGCTAGCTAGTAGCGACGTACATTTTCCATGAAAATTCTGCCAAATCTGGCCATCACATAGGTTGGGGCCTGTGCGGCCTCAGTCCACCCCTAGCTAGTAGTAATTAGTTAGCACACGCAAGTGTGCGTTTGCTCATGCAACTGATACAGAGGAGCCAAACTCGCGCCTACATGGCTGTGAGCTCGCAATTTAGCTAGATGGTTAACTTGATGGCTAGCTAGTGAACACTGCTTACTGCAAGCTCACGGAGTAGGATATCTGCGAACTCTTGTCCCTCAGTGCCTATATGAAACATCCTAACGTTAACCAGCTAACTGTACTGAGAAACAACTGGCTAGTAAGTTATCTTGTGATATCGAGAAATAAATCAGTCCTGCAGTCAGTAATATAGTAACTAGTTGACAAAACATTCTGTCGCGAATCAAACTGTTTTGAATTACAATGATACTGTGAAAACAAATGGCTCCTTTGAATAACAGGGCAGGGTAGTAGGAGCTAATTAATCTGTTCTGTGCTTTGCTGTTTTTCACCTGTCGAATTACACCTGGCTGCACTGCAGTTAAGGTAGGAATTACAAGACGTCTTGATCATCCCTCTGAAGCTCTCATGGCAAAGACAAGAAAAGACTACAAGAGATGCAACGTTCTTTCATTGCTCTCTCTTCCCAATTGTAACTAAACCAGACATAAAATATGTTTAATTAGAATAGTGAGCATATATGTTTTCAGGAAGAAAGTATACTAACAGTGTCAGTACCATGTTTCTTCTACCATATGTCGAGAATCTTTGTATTTCTTGCACAACAAATGTGTATTTTCTTCCAGTGAATCTTCCTTGCCTGTGACTTCACGTGTCTGTTTTGTAAAGTTCCTTGAACCTGAGTCGGTTGGAGTGTCCCAGCATCTGACCAACACTGTCTTTGTGGACAGAGCCCTGATTGTTGTCCCATTCGCAGAAGGTTGGTCGTCTTTGTCCTATTTCTAATGTTTTCCAACATACAACAAAGCTCAATCAAACCCCATTGATTATCAATATTTTACTTCAAGTAAGATTTAGTACAAAAGTCTTACCAGAGATTGACAATATAATAAGGGGTAAACGGGAATACATGTGTAATTTTGCAGGTCTAGTATAGCCTATTAATACAAAATAATTGTATCTGTAATTTGTGTGTTGTGGTTTTCGAAATGGACAAGGCATCTGCTGAGCCCCTTCCTTGCAGACTGAACAAGGTCCTGAACAAGGTCCTCCATAGCCATCAAGAGATTAGACACACAAATAGCTGCTCGGCTCCTGAGCCCCTTCCCACTGTTGTTCTGCTGCAGAGAAAGAGTTTATTTATATCTCTTTTCATTATAAGGATAATCACTCAATGAACCATAGCAATAGCAGGGGCCAAGGGCCCTCCCTATCCCTCATGTCAACAATCTTAATTCTGGAAACGAGATTAAAGTAATCCAAGTTTAAAGGCCACAATCAGTAGTAGGTATGCGTCTAATAAACTAAAGGAAGCATACAAAAGTAAATTAACTGATTGCGGCATTGCATGCCAGAGTAGATTTGTATAGTACTCGGCCGACATCCATTTAGCTACTTTCAGCTACTGGCCTGAAATTCTGAACATCATTTTAGTTATGATTTACATGCTTATCTGTTGTTTGGACTTAACCCACCCAATTTGAATAGCTTTGTTTCGCAGTCCTTTTATACATATGTGCATTTCCGTCCCCATATATTTTCACTGACTGCAGGTAAAAGTAGGACTGGTTGTTGTAGTGAAATGCTTTATAATGATCCTCTCCACTTGACTCTGAACGGGTTTAGTAAGTCACACATTTAATGGAGGCTTTTGTTGTTGTTTTTCCAGTTGTTTTCCTGGTTCAGCCCTATACACCAGGCCCTGCTGAAAATACCACCCAACAGTTTTGTCTTCTGCAGCTTATCCTGTTTCTCAAGTGTCTTTATTTATTTTTATTTTTTTTAGAAAAGATGAAACCTGTTTGATTTTAAATTATCTTAATTTTAGATTGCACCCCCATGGACCATCTCATAAGATTTTCGTTTTTATTTCACTATTATATGTTTTTTTTCTTCAGCATTGGGCACATAGTTGACCTTTTCTGTTTGGGCTTTTGCTGGCATTTTCCCTTTTTTGTCAGAGCCTACTCAATACTCTTTGGCAGGTAGCTTCGAGGTTAGAGTTTGGGCCAGTTTGAATACCAGAGCCGACAAGGTGAAGAAAGAAAATGTTGCTTTGCCCTTGAGCAAGGCACTTAATCGTAATTGCTCCAGGGGTGCTGTACAATTGCGACCCTGACCGTGACCCCACTCTGCAGGTCCTCGGGGAATTGGGATATTTAGAAAAATAAACACATTTCAATTACACACTTGTGAGTAACAGGATAAAATATAAACAACCCCCAAATTATTATATATTATTCTTTCTGCAAGTTAAATTTTACAACACTTTACATGAGTGGTATCCTACGAAGCGCATTTGAGGAGTTGTCAAAGTAACTTTGGTCAACTCAGGATAACCAGTCACAAGAAAGTGGCTCGCCTTTTAGCCAGGTACATTTCTATGGCAACAGATCCTAACCAGCTCCAGGGCAGGTTAACTCCACTTACCCTGAATGAAATGACTGAGCAACGAGTTGAGGACCAATTCAATCAGATTCCCACCCTCTTGCAAAGATTGCATCATCCGAGGAAGACAATTGTTTCAGTATTTTGTTAAGGAAATGTTTTTGTGTTAGAAATAGTTATGTTAAAATGTATCACATTACACATTTAGTCATGACAGGATGCATTTAAAAAAAACGTTCAGCGTTTGCTTAGCCATGTGCGACATAAACGCAGATATAGGCCTGCTAGAGTTGGAGGCAGGCTGAAGGGCAATATCCACCGTTGTAGTATGGATGAAGCCGGAGGTGAAATGTGAAACTAACTAATGCTGGTTAGCTGTAGAAAACCCTGAGTAGATCTAGCTTGCTTCGTAGTATACCCCCCTGGTGAATATATTAGCCAATCAACAGTGCTATAGGCTCTTTGGAAGGAAGAAAAGCCACCAGCAAAAGCCCAGAAAACAGAATTTGGTTGAGCCTTTTTCTGTTTGTTTTGTAATGGTAAGTGTTTTTAGGCAAAAGTAGTTACCTTTTCCCTGAACTTTTTTGTGTGTGTGTCTTGATGTTTTTGTGTGCTTTGTAGCGAAGCAGCCGTCACGAGTCGCTTGTTCATAAAACATCTAATGATACTTGAGAGCACATCCCACTGGACAACCGGCTGTGCTTGCTTACGTTTGGTTCATGACTTAAAAAAACAAGTACAGGTGATACAATCTTGGCAGTGTTGACCATAGTGTGTATTGTGACTTTATTCTCGTAGTAGTATTCTGAAATCATACTTAGCAAATCAGGGACCAACATTTTCCGCCAACACAAAATGGAATGTATGTCTTACTACATATCTATTGTGGTAAGACTAGTTAGGTTGATGTGGTTTGTTTGAGGCTCTGTTTGAGTGTGGGGGTTGTTTGCAAAGACCTGAACTGATTCTGTGGTGTTTTTCTCCAGGAGTGATTCCTGATGAGTCTAAAGCTCTATCACTGCTGGCACCAGCGAACGCCGTGGCAGGATGCATGCCTGGAGGAGGCCTTCTCCCCACTCCGAATCCTTTGGCGTCCGTAAGTGTTATCTATTGGTGTCGAAATGAGACCTATCAACTGTGTAACCAAAGGCCCCATTTTGACAACAAAAAAAAGTAGCTGGAAGGAAGATTTGTCTGACTTGTGTCCCTTGTCCTTGCAGATGGGAGGCGTGCCTCTTTCAGCTCTCGGAAATCCGAACATGGATCACATGGCTGCCATGGGCATGTCTGGCAACATCAACCCCCAGGTTGGACATGGCTACTTTCTATTTCACAACTCTGTACTTTAAAACGGGTGTAGGTTAGAGTTTTAACCTGTATGTAACATAATAAAAAATCCCTGTCTCAATCTGTCAGTTTAAGCTAGACATGTCTGTTTTTTGCATGGGCTGCGTCTCAATCCACCGCATCCGACTATGGCGGCCTTCCGCATCTGGTGGAAAGTGGCCGAGCTACAGTGGTCTTTGTCAGACCATGAGACAAAAATCGGTCTTCTCACAAAGCTTCCGAACTGTTTGGTCTACAAACAAATAATTTTTCCACTCTATGGAATGACTACGAACACGATGGTGTTTTGCACTACGACTGCAGTCGGTAACGGTGATGTGCCAACTTCTGTCTGTAGCATCCAAATTGTTTGGGCTACAAACTAATGACCCCATTGTGGAAAGGGGAGACTCATGAACCCAATTGTGTTCTCCATTTTGCGCTACGCCCCCACAAGTGTCACAGGACCTGGCTAATACAAATGAATGGAAGCATGTGGGTAGTTTTGTGGCAACAAAAATAAGGTGTTAAACGTGTCAAAAAAAACAAACATTTCCTGAGCTTTCTTATCTCCTAGATATAGGACAGACACTTCAAAACTATATTCCTTATGATTTATTTTGTGATTCTTTTTTTGCCATTACTGAATGTTATTCAATGCGTTTCTATGAGCTATAGTAGTAAAGGCAAATCATTTTGTAATTAACATGTTTGATTTTTAAAATTTGTATCTTAAAACAATTGCATATGTTAATTTAGTAGAACCCCCCCCCCCCCCCCCCCCCCCCAACAATAACCTTTTGATCTACTTCTCACATTATAAATGTATATAGCTATGCATTTTCATGTTCCCCTTTTCAGGCCCTCTCTGCTGACTTTCTGAAGCTTATGCAGTCCATGGATCCTACTAAGTAAGTATCACCTCCTATTCTGGCCGGTCTATAAAGAATATCTTAACTATTATTGTGTATGTGGAAAAGTCATCTAATTTTTCTGGGTTACTAACTGGGGTTTGACCATTGCAGGATGAATCCAATGGCTGCTGGTATGATGATTAATCCTGGTATGAAGAATGACTCCAACAAGGAGATAGAGGAGGCCATGAAGAGGGTCAGAGAGGCCCAGTCACTCATCTCTGCCGCTATCGAGCCAGGAAGTGAGTTATCACTAATTTAGACCACATTTGCAGTATTACACTTTGTATTATGACTGAATTACTCATTCCTCTATTCTATGGCGCTCTTCCTCACGTCTTCAGACATTGACGGCTGTCATGTTAGTCAGTTCGCACAGATTTGTTACGTTGGAGTTTCCCGAGCTTTCGTTCTTCCTCTTTGCAGATAAGAAAGACGACAAGCGCAAACATTCCCGCTCCAGGTCCCGGTCGAGGCGGAGGAGGTCCAGGTCTCGTCACAGGTACGCCGCTGATGAGAAACTGCATACCTTCATTAAATCAGCAGTTTTGGATGTGCTGAAGGTTAGCCCCACTTTACATGCATGTTGGAAAACATCAGCAAATCAGTCACGATGCATCTTGAGTGGTTTGAGTGCATGGATTAGTTGGGACAGCTCTGAGTTCTGGTTTAAAAATTAAAAAAACTGTCTAATCTCATTGCAGGCGATCAAAGAGCAGGTCTCGACGGAGGTCCCACTCGAGGAGCAGGAGGCGGTCGAAGAGCCCCCGCAGACGGAAGTCCCACTCCAGAGAGAGGGGTAGACGCAGCAAATCCAGGTGGGTGGCCATCTACAGTGTTATATTCACAGCAGGGATCAGGGGAAATGTGGTGCGTGATGTACCTCTTTCAGGATTCCTTCAAGTCATTGTTTGCCTTCATTGTTTTTCCTGCTTGTAGGGATAGGAGGAAAGAAGATAAATCCAAAAAGCGCTCCAAGACGCCGCCTAAGAGCTACAGCAGCACCAGGAGGTCTCGAAGCATCAATCGGTGAGTGGTTTAAATAAAGGAGGAGTCTAGTTAGCTTGACCAAAATGCATTGATTCTGCTTGATGTTCTAGACCACATATGTCAAGAGTCAAGGCCCGCGGGCCACATCCGGCCCGCAAGAAGGTTTTTTACGGCCCCTGGGATGATCTTGATTTATTATTAGAACCGGCCCGCAGCAAGCCGGCAGCCCGCAGATCTTTTACACGCACCAATACTACATTTCCCACAATGCAAAGGTGACGCACCGAGCAGTAGGCTGCTTCATTTCAATATTTATTGGCACAGCAGTTGTCAGCATCACAGTAAAATTAACTTTCAGATACCCATCAAAAATGGCAAAACGGAAGGTGGATACTGAGAACCGGGGGTTTCAAACAAGGTGGGAGTCGGAGTATATGTTCACGAAGGTAGCTGGAAAACCTGTGTGTCTTCTGTGTGGAGAAAGTGTGGCGGTACTGAAAGAGTATAATCTGAGACGACATTATGAAACGAAACACGCGGACAAAAACAAGAATATGGACATGGAACAAAGGCTACAAAAGGCAGAGGAATTAAAACGAGGCCTCAAATCTCGACAGGCTCTGTTCAAAAAAGCCAAATCACAAGGCCAGGCTGCTGTCAAGGCCAGTTTTATTTTGGCAGAAGAGATCGCTAAATCAGCCCGGCCATTTACGGAGGGGGATTTCATCAAAAACTGCATGATTAAAGTTTGTGACGAAGTTTGCCCAGAAAAAAGGCAACTCTTTTTAAATGTGAGTCTGAGCAGAAACACCATTGCCGAGAGAGTAGACCAGTTGTCCATCAATCTAAAAGAGCAGCTTGTGAAAAAGGGAAAAGATTTTATTGCATATTCCTTGGCTGTGGATGAGAGCACTGACATTTCTGACATTGCCCAGTTGTCAATTTTCATCCGCGGAGTGGACTCCAGCCTAAGCGTGACAGAGGAGTTTTTGGCTTTACGTCCTATGCATGGCACAACTACGGGGCATGATTTGTATGAAGAGGTGTCAAGATGTGTAAATGAGATGGAGCTGCCTTGGGAAAAACTCGTGGGTTTGACAACCGACGGAGCACCTGCGATGTGTGGACACAGGAGCGGACTGGTGGCGAAGATACGGGAAAAGATGCAAGAGGAAAACGCGACAGGTGAGCTGACAGCTTATCATTGTATCATACACCAGGAAGCGTTGTGCGGTAAAGCCTTGAAAATGGAGCATGTAATGAGCATCATTACGCGCACAGTTAACTTTATCAGAGCCAAAGGTTTGAATCACCGCCAGTTCAAGGCATTTCTGACGGAGTTAGAAACGGAGCATGGTGATTTGCCTTATCACACAGAGGTGTGATGGCTAAGCCAGGGAAAGGTGCTTCAAAGATGTTTCGAGCTTCGTGAGGAGATTTGTCTATTCTTGGACAGCAAAGGGAAAGACACAACACAACTCCGAGACGAAATGTTTCTGTGTGAAATGGCTTTTCTGTGTGACATTACGAGTCATCTGAATGCAATAAACTTGCAGCTGCAGGGTCGGGATCGTGTCATCTCTGATATGTACAGTACAGTGAAGGCATTTAAAACCAAACTGACTCTGTGGGAGACGCAGATGCGGAAAGAAAATTTGAGCCACTTTCCCAGCTGCCAGACCATGAAAGAGAAGCTCTCTACCAGTGCGTTCCCGAGCACACAGTTGGCTGATAAAATAGGTATGCTTACCACTGACTTTCGACGCCGATTTGCTGACTTTGAAGCACAAAAAAGCAGGTTGGAACTGCTCGGTAACCCATTTGCTGTTGACGTGGAAAGCTCACCACCAAACCTCCAAATGGAGTTGATTGACCTCCAATGCAATGATGCACTGAGGGAAAAATATGCGGCAGTGGGTGCTGCGGAGTTTGCCCGTTTCCTCCCCGGCACAATGCCCCAGCTGCGCATCCAGGCTGCTCAAACGTTGTCTATGTTTGGCAGCACATACCTGTGTGAACAACTGTTTTCTTTGATGAACCTGAACAAAACATCACACAGAAGTCGACTTACTGCTGAACACCTCCACTCAATTCTGAGGATTTCTTCAGCTCAGAGCCTTACCCCGAACATTGATGAACTTGTGGAAAAGATGGGACACCACCAAGTATCACCCTCAACCTCAAACAAGTGAACATTACTGTGCAATCACATATTTAGAGTTTTTACTCAGTTCAAGTTTAAAAGTTAAAATTTAATATTTGTTTTCACTGCATGTTACTTCTCCTTAAACAAAGTGTTGTTTTTGATTAATAGATTTTTGCACTTTATTTTTTTGTATTTCAATCCAATTATATTTTAAAAATATTTCAGTTGAGTGGATGATAGAAAATTGCTATTATTGTTTTTTCTTTGAAGTAAATTTAGCCCACTTTTGCTAAAATAGAAAATATAGTCTACTGATGGTGCCTTGAATACCGGTTTCTTTCATTTAATGTTCATGTTATGGGGATATTTATATAAAGGAAATTTGTCTTTTGTGTCTGTTGAAAATTAAAGATTACTGACAGAGCCATAAGAAAATATTGCTTTATTTATCTGATCATATTGTAATATATTTGTTAGGTTTTCAGTAGGTTCAATTAGGTTCACTAGACTATATGCGTCATTTAAAAATTTTTCAATGAACATTCGAACAGTCCGGCCCTCGTCTTGTAGCTGATTTTTTTATTTGGCCCTCCGTCCATTTGACTTTGACACCCCTGTTCTAGACCTTTCAGGAACCCGAAGACAACCAGTGGAATGTAGGGTTAAAGGTTTCCCTCCCATCTTTAATATCTTGTCTTCAACAGGAGACGTAGAAGAAGCCGCAGCGCCTCTAGGTCACCAAAAAAGTCCAGGTCCCCAAAGAGGAAACTGTCCAGGTCCCCTTCCCCTAGAAGGTGAGTGTGGTCCAAAAGAGGGTCCTCCTATTTCAGAACCACACTGGGCTTCACAGTGCAGTAGAAGCCGCAGCGCCTCTAGGTAGGTGTACCTGTCTGTATTTAAACTATAGTTTTTGTTCCCACAGGCACAAGAAGGACAAAAAGAAGGACAAAGAGCGAGAGAAGGACCGTGACAGGGGGAGGAAAGACGCCAGAGATCGGAGCCAAGACGAAAGAGAACGCTCCACTAGTAAGAAGAGCAAAGACAAGGATAAGGACCGAGACCACAAATCTGACAGTGAGAAAGGAGATGTCAAGGTGCACAACCACTGACTTTCCCCACATTAACGGCTCATTCTAATCGTATCTGTTAAATGTCCATCTAAATAGCTTTTTAGCCATGACTAGGCTTAATCTGTACAGCGACACTGACCCTGAATGTCTTCATGTCCCGAGTTTGACCTGTTTCATGTGTCATTTATTCCTTTGTTGCTCAGAATGCTTTGCTCTTGAAGGTGACCAGGGATTACGATGAGGAGGAGCAAGGCTATGACAGTGGAAAAGAGGTAGAGGACGAAGAGGAGAGGAAGAGCGACTCTGATTCTGCGTCTCCCCCGAAGCCCCAGGAGTCTGACGAGAAGCTTGCAGGGGAGAGCGGCAAGAAGTCCAAACAGAACGGAGATGACCACCATGATGAGGAAGACATGGAGATGAGCGACTGAGTACACCCAGGGAAACCCAGCCAGATGATGTCACTGAAAACCGACAGGCTCCATTCCCTACCGTTCTCTTTTTAAAGGCGTATAGATAACGTGTCTGATCTTTTAAATTAATACTTGTGGGAATCTGGTGGGTTGTAGTCCTATTGGGGAGATGTACAGTTTTTAGAGGTATAGAGACACTTTCCATCTCTAGACTGGTTAGGGGAAATATTGTTCCTGTTTGAAATAGCCAGTTTATTTCTGCCTGTGTCTGGTAAGCATGTGTAGGAAATCAAAATATAAAATGTCAAATTGCTGTACTTTTATGTTGAAGGGCCTGTTGAATGTGAGGGATTTTGAAAGTGATTTCCTTTTTGGGCCTCAACGATTTTATTCATCTTGAACATATAGGAACTGTTTTCTCCTAAATGACTCACTGAACTTATGTATACTTAAACCTTTTACAGGACAGGGGTTGGCCCCTCAACTACTCAGACTGTTAAATTGTTTTTAGCCTGGTACCATTCTGGTTTCGGTGTAGCTTTCTATTCTTTGTTGTAATCTTGACAAATTGACTCAATCTGTAAAGCACTTACTTACAATACTGTTGTAGACATACCCTTCCTCCCGTGACGATATACTGTAGATCCAAATCAGTGTTTGGATTATTATGATGGAACACCCTGTACTGTCTACATGTTTTACAAAGGAAAGTCTATAATAAAACGTGGTCAAAGTAACTATGGTTTTGTGGTGGGATATGTTTGATAGCCTGCACCATTTTTGAAATGCATGATAAACAAATGGTACACAATTTCATTATGTGTGGACATTTTAGTAAAAAATGTTTTTCATTTGAAAATAGTGTTAGGCTTATACAAGGTTTCGTGTACAACTGGCATGTAGATGAGTGAACTTGTTTACATCAGCTCCTGGCAGCTAAAGCCATGGTAAGGAGTAAAGCAACATTCAGCCCACAACAAAAAGTGAAGAAAACACATTTCCATTTGCAGCACTAACCAGTAGTGTGGCATGGAAGCATGATGGAAAGGTTTATAACTACCGGAGGGGTCAATAGGACCCTGATCAATGTACAAAGGAAATTAGTCGGGAGTACAAAGCATTCTGCTATTTCTATTGCTGCTGGTCACACTGCAGCTCAGCAAACCCTCCCTGTTGTACACAGTACCCAGCAGAACCAAATGAGCACCACTTCAGAGAAGTCCTATTTCATTCCTGAAGCAAGGCATAGCTAAGCTTAATGGATTTGACCTTTTCCTTGAACGTAAAGCTTTGTTTATACCTGGTGCTAACGTGTAATTTGTCCTGATCTTGTCCACATTGATTGCCCACATTTTCAGAAATGTCTACATGTCATTAAAATGTGTTTAATATCCATCCTTTGTATCTGCATTGTGACCAGAGTTCCAGGTCCCTCCCTATAATATGCTAATTATTTGACAGCTATTCTTTCAAAATACTATTGATTTGTTTTAAGACACATATTGATGCCATAATTCAATGGTGCCACCTGTCAGTGATTTTAGAAGGGATAATGATTTAAATGGTTTCACTGTCCAGAACTGTCTACACTTGTAAGATATCCTACCTCCGGAGGTGGTCAGAAAGATCTGATCACATTGAGTCTTTTAATCGTTTACACTGTCTGAAAATGTGGGCACAATAAGAATGTGAACAAAATCAGGACAAGGATGGATGTTGGAACCAGGTATAAACGGGGCAACATTTTGCAATGTTCAGGAGCAATCGGGACTCAACTGAAACTGTTCTTCTGAAGATGGAAACTCTGCTGAATAACCCAGTCCTTGTAAAACCCAAGGATGTAAGACCCCACAGTGCTTTGTACACTTGGCTCATACATAGGTCTGCAGGGGAGAAGCCAACAAAGAGTTTACATAAGTGTGACAATGAAGACAAAAAACAAAGAAGAATTGGAGACTTTTAACCAGCACAATATTATATGTACAAAAATATCCATTTCCACCACGATACAAACCACATCCACCTCTTTGGGTGAACTCACATCAACTAGGCTTGGCATCAAACTTCAGAAACCCTTCTTGTCATAGAAGACATCTACACCCATATTAACACAAAGAAAGTGAGAAAAAAAACACACAAAATAAAACAAACATAAAAGCAGCGGTATTTACACCTTGCGCAAAGGAAAAGGCCTGGTTTTTGCTAGCTTTAAAAATTGCATTTAGGGCTCGATTCAATCCATACCGCTGAAGTTGAACTCTATAGCGTGATTGAAATGTAAAGGTCATTTTGCGATTGAGCCGACATATGCAGTGTTTACTGTGAACACAGTCTCTGCTAACGCGGGCACGTTGACTTTACACTTCTATCGCGCAGTGGCGCTGAACCTCCGTGACTTGGAACGTAATCGAGCCCTTTACGTTGTACTTGAATCGTACCTAATCATCTACAGACAACTTTCACTCCTGGTTCATTTCCATTAACTGAATTGTACAGTTTGTTACATAGTTACAAAAAAAAAATGGTAGGATATGAAAGCAATTCTTATATGTCATACTTATAATGCCACACTTTGCTGCCAGTCAAATAGGGTAAGACAACTTCGCTCGGGTACAATTCAATTTCTTAGCATGTCTATCATTGCTTCCAGGTGGAGTACCACAGAGTTGAGTAATCGACTGGCGCAGTAGGTCCTCCCCTCTGCTGCCAAGGCCAACTCAGCCCAGTACTGACTGGCTGTAGTGCATCTAACCAGTGCCCAACGTTCAGTGCAGCTACTCCAAACAAAACGCTGGAGAGTAGCTACATCTTTTCATGTCCATTTTAAAACATTACACATACAATTTCCTTTTCTTGTCTTCTTCTCCTATGACAACTTGATGAAACATCAATGCCCTTTCATAGGTGACCCCTTTCTGGTGTCCACCCAACGGGGTTAAAGGTCAGGGAAGCGGCTGGGGTCCTCGTTGTACTCATTGGGGATGGTGAAGATGGACTCCTCAAACTCGTCGTAGCGCAACTCTTGAAATGTCACCGTGGCCGTAATGGTTGGAAAGACGGGGATATCTTTGTGGAGAGACGACAAATGTAAACATGTTATAACATCAGGGAATATATCTGGTCAGCCAGTCAGCAGGCGTCCAACTGGATCTCTTATATTTTAGAATATGTTTCCCACTAAGCAGTATACTATACATAGTAATACTATACATAGTACTTACCCAGTTTGACAGGGAAACCAGGAGGGAGTTTCATTTGAACAAACTCTCTGAGTTTATTAAAGTGCTTGAAGGGTGCTATCACCTCCAGAACGTTTAATAACCTGAAAATAAACAACAACAAAAATAACAGTCTTTTATTCTCACTCAATGAAGAATGGATTGCATGCATCACTTCATGCCAGAGAGCACAGCAGGTTACAGTCACTAGCACATTCAATTAGCGATGGGGATAATCGCGAGAAAACGAGGCCTCTGCACACCACAAAAGTGAGGGTTAACATTTTTGTTGTTGGTGTGATTACTGATCAATTAACTTATACATTTATAATTAGTAGGTGTTATTTGTTTTAACAAACCTTTTTATTTTTTTGTACTTATGTCTTGTATATTTTTTCTGTTGTGTTGTGGTTTTCATGTCAGCCCTTGGGCTTCCAACCACACCTGCACACAGTTTTTTTTAGTATTCATTTGTTTTTTATCTGTATTGTTGTCTATCGTGTGTTTTCTTTGGTGCAAATAAATAAATGCACCGTGTCCACCACCCTCTTAAGCCCATTCATTCACACAAACGTCATCTCAGATTTCAATACTTTATGAAGAAGAAAGAAAATACATTATTAAAATGTATCCTGCCTGGCAACTACTTGTGTCAGTCTAGACTTCCAAGTTCATCTGGGCGTAATAGAAGAGGATGCTTACGATTCAATGCTCAGAGGGAAGTCTTGACTCATGGCTACGGTCGCTTTGAAGTTCTTCTTGCTCTCTTTGCATACCAGGTCTCTTCCTAGATGAGGCGCTCTGAAGGAGGGGAAGAGGGAGAATGCCCAGTCACAAAATGAGGTGAAATTACTTTTTTGAAGGAAAAGAAAGGAAAGAAAGAATCCCTCCTGGGGAGGAGAGCAAGGTGGAGCAAGGTAGAGCAAGTTAGAGCAAGGTAGAGCAAGGTCTGACTAACTGTGATCCTGAAAGTAAATAACTGATGGGAGAGAGTGAAAAGATAGTGGATGATAGGGAGAATATGGCAGATCACACAATTTTGAAAATGTGTTGTAATAATGGTATGGAGATGATGCATTTGGGTAATTTTTAAAATAATTTGTCTTACAATAGAATACACATTTTCTGTGAGGAACCACTCACTGCTAGGTGGTGGAAGTGGGAAGCAGTAACCAGTTGCTACTGACACCGCATACCCATCAAGTCGATGGGTCAAGTTTCTCCAACAGGAAGTAGAACAGCTCTCCACAGCTTTAATTGATGAGGTAAGAGGGAATCCACCCTGTCACAACTGTACATAAGTGATCTATCAGTCTGTCCATCAATCCCCCTGGCAAGATGGCACTGCAGTGGATAGCAGCCGTCTCCTGACCTATTTTGAGTGTTTTTTTACGCTGATCGTAACTTTTTTGTACATAATGTTTCCAGCATCATTTCCTATGACCGAAAACAGCTTCAGGGCATCAGAATGGATGGATAATGTTTCCAGCATCATTTCCTATGACCGAAAACAGCTTCAGGGCATCAGAATGGAGGAACATTCCAACTTAAACGAGATGGCACCTCTGGACATTCTGCTTCCTCCGGACCAGGAACTAATCCCCGGGACTCAAAAGCGGAAGCGGCAGCGAAAGAGAGACAGGCGAGGCGGCAACCTGACGAGAGTACATTGGCGAGCAAATAGACCACCATTGCCCTCTGTTGTATTGACGAACATGCAGTCACTCGAGAACAAACTGGAAGAGCTCCGTATCCTCTCAATGGTACCTGAAAAACTGTAATATCCTATGTTTCTCAGAGTCTTAGCTGAACAGGGGGAGGAGAGGTGTGTCTCTTTGTTAACAACAGTTGGTGCGCAATCTCCAATGTCAAGGAAGTCTCAAGTTAGAATACCTCATGATAAGCTGCAGACCATACTAATTAATCTACATTTTTCGTAACTGTCTAGTTACCACCACAAACCAATGCTGGCACTAAGACCGCCCTGCCTTTGGAAAATCAGACTGACTAAACTCAGCAAAAAAAGAAACGTCCTCTCTCTGTCAACTGTGATTCTTTTCAGCAAACTTAACATGTGTTTGCATGAACAAATATTTGTATGAACCTAAGATTCAACAACTGAGACATAAACTGATAAACTGATAAAAGTTCCACAGACATGTGACTAACAGAACTTGAATAATGTGTCCCTGAACAAAGGGGGGGGGGGGGGGGGGGTCAAAATCAAAAGTAACAGTCAGTATCTGGTGTGGCCACCAGCTGCATTAAGTACTGCAGTGCATCTCTTCCTCATGGAATGCACCAGATTTGCCAGTTCTTGCTGTGAGATGTTACCCCACTCTTCCACCAGGGCACCTGCAAGTTCCTGGACATTTCTGGGAGGGGGAACAGTGAGAGGATGTTTTTTTTTATCTGTGACCAACAGATGCATATCTGTATTCCCAGTCATGTGAAACACATTGATTAGGGCACAATGCATTTATTTAAATTGACAGATTTTCTTGTATGAACTGTATCTTAGTAAAATCTTTGAAACTGTTGCATGTTGTGTTTATATTTTTGTTCAATGTAAAATAGCATATTTTCCATAACCAGTAGGTAGGTAGGTAAGAAGGCAGGAAGGAAGTTAGGTCTGAACATAACCTGTAGGGAAAACAATATATGATCTATACCTGGCATGTAGGTTTGTCACTATATGGAGGAGGGGAATGGGCAAGGTATATGCAAATGAAATACTGTAGTATTTACTACAGTTTTTTGTAAATGTAGTTTTTTTTGTGGACTGTAGAGTTTTTACGGACATTACTGTAGCATTTACTACAGTTATTTTGTGGATAATACTGTAGTATTTACTATAGTGATCTACAGTACACTACCGTTTACTACATAATTCTATAGTACGTACTGTAGTATTCTACAGTAAACCATAGTCTTTTTTCATGTGGGCTGTGACATGCTTAATAGTTGTCCGATGAAGCGGATGCTAAGATACAGGACAGTTTCGTACCAGCACAGACTGGAATATGTTCTGGGATTCATAGGATATTATTGAGGAGTTTACCACCGTCTTCATTGATAAGTATATTGACGATGTCCTCCCCACAGTGGCCGTACGTACATACCCCAACCAGAATCCATGGATTACAGGCAACAACCCAATGAACTAAAGGCTATAGCTGCCGCTTTCAAGTAGCGGGATACTAATTTAAGGGATGCTTATAAAAAACCCGCCACGACCTCTGACGAGCCATCAAACAGCCAAAGCAACAATAGAGGACTAAGATCGAATTTTACTATGCTGACACTTGACAGATGTATCAAGGCTTGCAAACTATCACAGATTACATAGGGAAACCAAGCCGCGAACTTCCCAGAAATGCAAGCCTACCAGACGAGCTAAATAACCTCTATGCTCGCTTCAAGGCAAGCAACACTGAACCATGTATGAGAGCAACCAGACAACTATGTGATCTCACTCTCTGTAGCCGATGTAAGACAATTAAACAGGTTATTAGCATTTGCAAGGCCGCAGGGCCAGACGGAATACCAGGATGCATACTCACAGCATGCGCTGACAGCTTGCAAGTTTCTTCACCAACATTTTCAACCTATCCCTGAACCGGTCTGTAATACCAACTTGTTTCAACCACCATAGTCACCGTGCCCAAGAACGGCAAGGTAACCTGCCTTTATGACTATCGCTCCGTAGCACTCACATCTACAGTATAGCCATGAAATGCTTTGAAAGTCTGATCGTGGCTCACATCAACACCATCATCCCAGACCTACTCCAGTTCGCATACCACTCCAAAAGAACCACATATGACGTATTGTATGAATGCTGTTAATTGACGGCAGCTCATTATTCAACACCATATTCCCCTCCAAGCTCATCACCAAGCTCAGGACCCTAGGACTGAACACCTCTGCAACTGGATCCTGGACTTCCTGACGGGCTGGCCCTAGGCGGTGACTTTGGCAACAAAACATCCGCAATGCTGACCATCAGCATTGTGTGCTTAGTCCCTTACTGTATTCCCTGTTCACCCATGACTGTGTGGCCACGCACGACTCCAACACCATCATCAAGTTTGCTGACAACACGACGGTGGTAGGACTGATCACCGAATACGATGAGGTAGTCTATAGGGAAGAGGTCAGAGACCTGGCAGTGTGGTGCCAGGACAACAACCTTCCCTGAATGTCAGCAAGATAAAGGAGCTGTTCGTGGACTACAGGAAACGGAGGGGTGAGCACGCCCCCATCTACATCGATGGGGCTGGCTGTAGTGGAGTGGGTTGAGAGCTTCAAGATCCTCGGTGTCCACATCACTAAGGAATTAACATGGTCTACGCACACCCACACAGTTGTGAAGAGGGGATGACAATGCCTCTTCCCCCTCAGGAGGCTGAAAAGATTTGGCATAGGCCTCAGATTCTCAAAACTTTTCACAACTTGGTACGGCAACTACAAGGCGCCACAGAGGGTGGTGAGTACGGCCCAATACATCACTGGGGCCGAGCTCCCTGCCATCCAGGACCTCTATACCAGGCTGTGTCAGAGGAAGGCCCAAAACATTTTCACAGACGCCAGCCACCCAAGCCATAGACTGTTCTTCCTGCTACCGCACAGCAAGCAGTGCTACTTACACTGACAACCCAACTCACACATACACACACACAGACTGTATACGCCCACACACACATAACACGCTCACACATGCATACTGACGCCACACACACACACACACACACACACACACACACACACACACACACACACACACACTCTTTCACAGTCACCACATACGCTGCTGCTGCTACTGTCTTATCTATTCTGTTACCTAGTCACTTTACCCCTACCTAAATGTGCATAGGTACCTCAATTACCTCATAATATATCTTCCTTGTTCACATGCATTGACTCCCGATTCGCCAGTCTCTAATTAACTATGCCCGCTTCTTAAGTAGGTGTCTTCTTAATTTGTTTGTACAGTACTGATGAAGGCATAAGGACTCCGTTCCTTGTTTTTTTATAGCACCTTGCACTTCTTTCGAGCGTGGATTCAATGAATGATATTCTTTCTGCATCTCGGGCCCCCTTGGGGTTTTCCTCTTCATGGTTTTGAGTGTGTTGAGTACTTTTTTCGAACACTACAGATATTTTCTCTCCCACACACCGGCCGCGGTTCATTCTAGCCTGAGCGCTAACCCTCATACTGGCTTTCCCCCTCCCTGTCTATACCCATGTCGTTTTGACTCTTTATTGTTATTCACTGTGTATTTATTCCCTGTGTCACTATATCACATCTGTAACTCTGCACTGTTGGACCTTTAAGTGTGCATTTCACTGTTTGTCTACACCTGTTGTTTACGAAGCGTGTGACAAATAACATTGGATTTGATTCGATGTAACCTTGTATGTAGTCATTTGAGACTAAAGGAAGTGTGTAAGAAGTGTACTTGTGAGAAGGTGATGGTCACACTTACTTTCCGTTTTCTGCGTTGATGTATTCCTCCCAGGAGATATTGTTGGGTGAAGGGGCAGTTAATGACTGTCGCCTCACAGGCTAAAGAGAGAGTGGACATACATATGAGTGGCAAGAACAGACACCTGGCAATAGAAATCTACACCGAGCAAAGTCAATCATCAAACTGAGCACAGAGTACACAAATCTCATAAACAAAGTCACAAAAAAAACAAAAACACATTCAGACATAACAAACAGCACACTAAAAGCATAAAAATCCCAAGCTAATCACTTCAATAAGGATTTCTTTTGCTGAGTTGTTTGTAAGATTTTGCCTACAATCGTGGCCAAAAGTTTTGAGAATGACACAAATATTAATTTCCACAAAGTTTTCTGCTTCAGTGTCTTTAGATATTTTTGTCAGATGTTACTATGGAATACTGAAGTATAATTACAAGCATTTCATAAGTGTCAAATGCTTTTATTGACAATTATATGAAGTTGATGCAAAGAGTCAATATTTGCAGTGTTGACCCTTCTTTTTCAAGACCTCTGCAATCCGCCCTGGAATGCTGTCAATTTACTTCTGGGCCACACACTGATGGCAGCCCATTCTTGCATAATCAAAGCTTGGAGTTTGTCAGAATTTGTGGGGTTTTGTTTGTCCACCCGCCTCTTGAGGATTGACCACAAGTTCTCAATGGGATTAAGGCCTGGGGAGTTTCCTGGCCATAGACCCAAAATATCGATGTTTTGTTCCCCGAGCTACTTAGTTATCACTTTTGCCTTATGGAAAGGTTCTCCATCATGCTGGAAAAGGCATTGTTCGTCACCAAACTGTTCCTGGATGGTTGGGAGAAGTTGCCTGTGAAGCCCTTTTTTTTGCAAAGCAATGATAACGGCCAGTGTTTCCTTGCAGGTAACCATGGTTGACAGAGGAAGAACAATGATTCCAAGCACCACCCTCCTTTTGAAGCTTCCAGTCTGTTATTCAAACTCAATCAGCATGACAGAGTGATCTCCAGCCTTGTCCTCGTCAACACTCACACCTGTGTTAACGAGAGAATCACTGACATGATGTCAGCTGGTCCTTTTGTGGCAGGGCTGAAATGCAGTGGAAATGTTTTTTTGGGGGGGGATTCCATTAATTTAAATGGCAAAGAGGGACTTTGCAATTAATCTGATCACGCTTCATAACATTCTGGAGTATATGCAAATTGCCATCATACAAATTTAGGCAGCAGACTTTGTGAAAATTAATATTTGTGTCATTCTCAAAACTTTTGGCCACAACTGTATATCCACCTGAGGTGAATGAAATGTAGGATGCACAACCACGTTTGGGTCACTAGAGGGCCCAAATACATCACTAATGCTGAGAGCGGGATTGACCACATGAACAACACAGTGCCAGTGGTAAAACCAACTTGATGATTTTACAGCTGCACACAAACTGCATGAATGAAAATGGGTCATTTCAATAAAGCACAGACTCAGTCGTTAATTCTCGACACGTGCCTCGTTACCAGCACCTTGACCTTAGGTTATCATCTCTCTGGACATCAAAGTAGCAATGGCCATCGAAATTGTTAAAAGGTTTTAATAAACGTAACAGTCAGACAATGGACAAAGATACTCCAAACGTTTTGAATTTGTATAATCGATCAGATATTGACTGAGTTATAGCACATAAAACATTTTACTGGCACGGACAAATAACAAATGGAATTCAGGGACTTTGGTGGGATCTATTGAAACATTCATATTTTTTTCTCTTAGAATACACTCATATATACATTTTCTTACTGTATCAGCAAATCGTTTTTATTCACTGTTAAAATAAAGAAAATGACATGTCCCTCATTTGCATAATCACACAAGGTGTGTTTGTATATATGCATACATTACCATAAAGGGGAGGAACAGAGCTGCAACCACCAAACACTTTCTCTGTCTACCCTACCTGCACTCACCAGTGCTGCCTACCCTACCTGCACTCACCTGCTCTGTCCACCCTACCTGCACTCACCAGCTCGGTCTATCCTACCTGCACTCACCAGCATTGTTTACCCTACCTGCACTCACCAGGGCTGTCTACCCTACCTGCACTCACCAGCTCTGTTTACCCTACCTGCACTCACCAGGGCTGTCTACCCTACCTGCACTCACCTGCTCTGTCTACCCTACCTGCACTCACCAGGGCTGTCTACCCTACCTGCACTCACCAGCTCTGTCTACCCTACCTGCACTCACCAGCTCTATCTACCCTACCTGCACTCACCAGCTCTGTCTACCCCACCTGCATTCACCAGGGCTGTCTACCCTACCTGCACTCACCTGCTCTGTCTACCCTACCTGCACTCACCAGGGCTGTCTACCCTACCTGCACTCACCAGCTCTGTCTACCCTACCTGCACTCACCAGCTCTATCTACACTACCTGCACTCACCAGCTCTGTCTACCCCACCTGCATTCACCAGGGCTGTCTACCCTACCTGCACTCACCAGCTCTGTGTACCCTACCTGCACTCACCAGGGCTGTCTACCCTACCTGCACTCACCTGCTCTATCTACCCTACCTGCACTCACCAGCTCTGTCAACCCTCCTGCACTCACCAGCTCTGTCTACCCTACCTGCACTCACCTGCTCTGTCTACCCTACCTGCCCTCACCAGCTCTGTCTACCCTACCTGCACTCACCTCCTCTGTCTACCCTACCTGCACTCACCAGCTCTGTCTACCCTACCTGCACTTACCTGCTCTATCTACCCTACCTGCACTCACCTGCTCTGTCTACCCTACCTGCACTCACCAGCTCTGTGTACCCTACCTGCACTCACCAGCTCTGTGGACCCTACCTGCACTCACCAGCTCTGTCTACCCTACCTGCACTCACCAGCTCTGTCGACCCTACCTGAACTCACCAGGGCTGTCTACCCTACCTGCACTCACCAGGGCTGTCTACCCTACCTGCACTCACCTGCTCTATCTACCCTACCTGCACTCACGTGCTCTGTCTACCCTACCTGCACTCACCTGCACTATCAACCCTACCTGCACTCACCTGCTCTATCTACCCTACCTCCACTCACCTTCTCTGTCTACCGTACCTGCACTCACCAGCTCTGTCTACCCTACCTGCACTCACCAGGGCTGTCTACCCTACCTGCACTCACCAGGGCTGTCTACCCTACGTGCAGTCACCAGCTCTGTCCACCCTAACTGCACTCACCAGCTCTGTCTACCCTACCAGCACTCACCAGCTCTGTCTACCCTACCTGCACTCACCAGGGCTGTCTACCCTACCTGCACTCACCAGCTCTGTCTACCCTACCTGCACTCACCAGGGCTGTCTACCCTACCTGCACTCACCAGGGCTGTCTACCCTACGTGCAGTCACCAGCTCTATCTACCCTACCTGCACTCACCTGCTCTGTCTACCCTACCTGCACTCACCTGCTCTATCTACCCTACCTGCACTCACCAGCTCTGTCTACCCTACCTGCACTCACCTGCTCTATCTACCCTACCAGCACTCACCAGCTCTGTCTACCCTACCTGCACTCACCAGCTAGGTCTACCCTACCTGCACTCACCTGCTCTATCTACCCTACCTTCACTCACCTGCTCTGTCTACCCTACCTGCACTCACCAGCTCTGTCTACCCTACCTGCACTCACCAGGGCTGTCTACCCTACCTGCACTCACCAGGGCTGTCTAACCTACATGCAGTCACCAGCTCTGTCCACCCTAACTGCACTCACCAGCTCTGTTTACTCTACCTGCACTCACCTGCTCTATCTACCCTACCTGCACTCACCAGCTCTGTCTACCCTACCTGCACTCACCAGCTCTGTCTACCCTACCTGCACACACCTGTTCTGTCTACCCTACCTGCACTCACCAGCTCTGTCTACCCGACCTGCACATACCTGCTCTATCTACCCTACCTGCACTCATCTGCTCTGTCTACCCTACCTGCACTCACCAGCTCTGTCTACCCTACCTGCACACACCTGCTCTGTCTACCCTACCTGCACTCACCAGCTCTGTCTAACCTACCTGCACTCACCAGCTCTGTTGACCCTACCTGCACTCACCAGGGCTGTCTACCCTACCTGCACTCACCTGCTCTATCTACCCTACCTGCACTCACCTGCTCTGTCTACCCTACCTGCACTCACCTGCTCTATCTACCCTACCTGCACTCACCAGCTCTGTCTACCCTACCTGCACTCACCAGGGCTGTCTACCCTACCTGCACTCACCAGGGCTGTCTACCCTACCTGCACTCACCAGGGCTGTCTACCCTATGTGCAGTCACCAGCTCTGTCCACCCTAACTGCACTCACCAGCTCTGTTTACCCTACCTGCACTCACCAGCTCTGTCTACCCTACCTGCACTCACCAGCTCTGTCTACCCTACCTGCACTCACCAGGGCTGTCTACCCTACCTGCACTCACCATCTCTGTCTATCCTATCTGCACTCACCAGGGCTGTCTACCCTACCTGCACTAACCAGCTCTGTATACCCTACCTGCACTCACCAGCTCTGTCTACCCTACCTGCACTCACCAGCTCTGTCGACCCTACCTGCACTCACCAGCTCTGTCTACCCTACCTGCACTCACCTGCTCTATCTACCCTACCTGCACTCACCAGCTGTGTCTACCCTACCTGCACTCACCTGCTCTGTCTACCCTACCTGCACTCACCAGGTCTGTCTACCCTACCTGCACTCACCAGCTCTGTCTACCTTACCTGCACTCACCAGGGCTGTCTACCCTACCTGCACTCACCTGCTCTATCTACCCTACCTGCACTCACCAGCTCTGTCTACCCTACCTGCACTCACCTGCTCTATCTACCCTACCTGCACTCACCAGCTCTGTCTACCCTACCTGCACTCACCAGCTCTGTCTACCCTACCTGCACTCACCTGCTCTATCTACCCTACCTCCACTCACCTGCTCTGTCTACCCTATCTGCACTCACCAGCTCTGTCTACCCTACCTGCACTCACCAGCTCTGTCTACCATACCTGCACTCACCTGTTCTGTCTACCCTACCTGCACTCACCTGCTCTGTCTACCCTACCTGCACTCACCAGAGCTGTCTACCCTACCTGCACTCACCAGCTCTGTCTACCCTACCTGCACTCACCAGCTCTGTCTACCCTACCTGTACTCACCTGCTCTGTCTACCCTACCTGTACTCACCAGCTCTGTCTACCCTACCTGCACTCACCAGGGCTGTCTACCCTACCTGCACTCACCAGCTCTGTTTACCCTACCTGCACTCACCAGGGCTGTCTACCCTACCTGCACTCACCTGCTCTGTCTACCCTACCTGCACTCACCAGGGCTGTCTACCCTACCTGCACTCACCAGCTCTGTCTACCCTACCTGCACTCACCAGCTCTATCTACCCTACCTGCACTCACCAGCTCTGTCTACCCCACCTGCATTCACCAGGGCTGTCTACCCTACCTGCACTCACCTGCTCTGTCTACCCTACCTGCACTCACCAGGGCTGTCTACCCTACCTGCACTCACCAGCTCTGTCTACCCTACCTGCACTCACCAGCTCTATCTACACTACCTGCACTCACCAGCTCTGTCTACCCCACCTGCATTCACCAGGGCTGTCTACCCTACCTGCACTCACCAGCTCTGTGTACCCTACCTGCACTCACCAGGGCTGTCTACCCTACCTGCACTCACCTGCTCTATCTACCCTACCTGCACTCACCAGCTCTGTCAACCCTCCTGCACTCACCAGCTCTGTCTACCCTACCTGCACTCACCTGCTCTATCTACCCTACCTGCACTCACCTGCTCTGTCTACCCTACCTGCACTCACCAGCTCTGTGTACCCTACCTGCACTCACCAGCTCTGTGGACCCTACCTGCACTCACCAGCTCTGTCTACCCTACCTGCACTCACCAGCTCTGTCGACCCTACCTGCACACACCAGGGCTGTCTACCCTACCTGCACTCACCAGGGCTGTCTACCCTACCTGCACTCACCTGCTCTATCTACCCTACCTGCACTCACATGCTCTGTCTACCCTACCTGCACTCACCTGCACTATCAACCCTACCTGCACTCACCTGCTCTATCTACCCTACCTCCACTCACCTTCTCTGTCTACCGTACCTGCACTCACCAGCTCTGTCTACCCTACCTGCACTCACCAGGGCTGTCTACCCTACCTGCACTCACCAGGGCTGTCTACCCTACGTGCAGTCACCAGCTCTGTCCAGCCTAACTGCACTCACCAGCTCTGTCTACCCTACCAGCACTCACCAGCTCTGTCTACCCTACCTGCACTCACCAGGGCTGTCTACCCTACCTGCACTCACCAGCTCTGTCTACCCTACCTGCACTCACCAGGGCTGTCTACCCTACGTGCAGTCACCAGCTCTATCTACCCTACCTGCACTCACCTGCTCTGTCTACCCTACCTGCACTCACCTGCTCTATCTACCCTACCTGCACTCACCAGCTCTGTCTACCCTACCTGCACTCACCTGCTCTATCTACCCTACCTGCACTCACCAGCTCTGTCTACCCTACCTGCACTCACCAGCTAGGTCTACCCTACCTGCACTCACCTGCTCTATCTACCCTACCTTCACTCACCTGCTCTGTCTACCCTACCTGCACTCACCAGCTCTGTCTACCCTACCTGCACTCACCAGGGCTGTCTACCCTACCTGCACTCACCAGGGCTGTCTAACCTACATGCAGTCACCAGCTCTGTCCACCCTAACTGCACTCACCAGCTCTGTTTACTCTACCTGCACTCACCTGCTCTATCTACCCTACCTGCACTCACCAGCTCTGTCTACCCTACCTGCACTCACCAGCTCTGTCTACCCTACCTGCACACACCTGTTCTGTCTACCCTACCTGCACTCACCAGCTCTGTCTACCCGACCTGCACTTACCTGCTCTATCTACCCTACCTGCACTCATCTGCTCTGTCTACCCTACCTGCACTCACCAGCTCTGTCTACCCTACCTGCACACACCTGCTCTGTCTACCCTACCTGCACTCACCAGCTCTGTCTAACCTACCTGCACTCACCAGCTCTGTTGACCCTACCTGCACTCACCAGGGCTGTCTACCCTACCTGCACTCACCTGCTCTATCTACCCTACCTGCACTCACCTGCTCTGTCTACCCTACCTGCACTCACCTGCTCTATCTACCCTACCTGCACTCACCAGCTCTGTCTACCCTACCTGCACTCACCTGCTCTATCTACCCTACCTCCACTCACCTTCTCTGTCTACCCTACCTGCACTCACCAGCTCTGTCTACCCTACCTGCACTCACCAGGGCTGTCTACCCTACCTGCACTCACCAGGGCTGTCTACCCTACCTGCACTCACCAGGGCTGTCTACCCTATGTGCAGTCACCAGCTCTGTCCACCCTAACTGCACTCACCAGCTCTGTTTACCCTACCTGCACTCACCAGCTCTGTCTACCCTACCTGCACTCACCAGCTCTGTCTACCCTACCTGCACTCACCAGGGCTGTCTACCCTACCTGCACTCACCATCTCTGTCTATCCTATCTGCACTCACCAGGGCTGTCTACCCTACCTGCACTAACCAGCTCTGTCGACCCTACCTGCACTAACCAGCTCTGTATACCCTACCTGCACTCACCAGCTCTGTCTACCCTACCTGCACTCACCAGCTCTGTCTACCCTACCTGCACTCACCAGGGCTGTCTACCCTACCTGCACTCACCAGGGCTGTCTAACCTACATGCAGTCACCAGCTCTGTCCACCCTACCTGCACTCACCAGCTTTGTCTACCCTACCTGCACTCACCAGCTCTGTCGACCCTACCTGCACTCACCAGCTTTGTCTACCCTACCTGCACTCACCAGGGCTGCATTCTGTAATTTTTTACGTTCTGTAACGTTGAATTGAACGGAAATTATGCTGTGCTGAACGACCAGTTGAAAAACAAGGTGGGTTGGTTGTGGGTTGGGGAACGCTGTCAGCATGGCCACTGCCCTTTAAAAAATGTCACTCATTGCTTCAAGCCACACCTCGCCACGCCCACCAAACAGAAGCAAACATGCCTCAAAGTCTGTTCAAAAACGTTTTGGGGAAATGTGTTGTTCAGTACAAACTGTTCTGCAACGTAGCAAAGGTTCAATCAAATGGAATGTTTTTATGTTCTGGAGAGTCGAAATGCTGAAATGTGACCAGTACGTTTTTACATTCTCAAACATTAAATTGAACGGAAAAGGTGCTGTACTGAATGAACAGTTGAAAAACGGGGAGGCGTTGGGTTGTGGGTTGGGGAACGCTGTCAGCATGGCAACTGCCCTTTAAAAACGTCACTCATTGCTTCAAGCCACACCTCGCCACACGGGAGAAAACGTACCTCAAAGTCTGTTCAAGAATGTACAAGAACATTTTGGGGAAACGTGTCATTGAACTGAACGCACCTCTGCACTGCTTCATTAATGACTGATGTTGTCACGTTCTCTTGCAACTAGGGTGTCAACAACGGGATACCCTCGGATTAAAAATCAAAACGCTTGGCTCTAGATTACACCTATCTAAACATACTTTACATTGTTTGCGAGATCAAACAATAATGTGATTACAATCCGTGTTCATTTATCAAAAGTTGCTTTCATTTTTCAGCGCATCTAATTTGTAAACATTTCAACTGCATTAAATGGTTACTTTTTCAAATTCCTTCTCTTTCTTGTGATGTAGGTGTCGAAACGGTGTGTTAAAATTCCCAACAAAGCTTTAAAGTTCTTCCAGATTCAACGGAAAGACAGTCTTTTCCATTGAGCCCATTCCAGCCATTACCGGCGTGTTTGACAGGTCATTACAAATGTTAACGGGGGGAAAAAACACTACAGGCACAAGCAAGAGTATGAAAGAGTCACAGGAGTCAAATGAAAGCAATCAATCCAGCCAGATTTATTAAGTGACAAGTGGATTTTGCGCGTTGCTAGCGACTGACCCACCACACAGGCTTACTACCTCACATTGGCCAGGACAACTGGCTCCTCAACAGTAGGCTACTGCCAACACTGAAGACTTGGCAACATCGAGGATACCAATCGACGCACGTCCACAAATACGCACGTATGCACAAAAACACAAGCACACCCACACCAATACTGAACTCTCTCTAACTGACCCCTCACTATGAATGGCTGTGTTTTCTGAGACAGGGATTGAGAAGCATCCACTATAATGTACCTATGGCCTACTTCAAGAGAAGAAAGACGGAACTGGCACCAGATGATACCGTCTGTACCTCATCATTCAAACGTAGGGTTCCCTTTACTTCAAACTGGACAACGTTATTATCCCTATGTGACCCTGAGCGGTGGTGGATCACGGTGTTTTGATGCATTTGCCGCCGCCCCTGTTGTTGTGACGGGGGCAGAGTACACACAGCCTCCAGCCAGTGATCTCCTGGTATGCCAGTCCGTCTGTCGGCCAGTGCCACCCGTCGCTCCGTGGCACCAGGGGTTTTAGCCTTCATCCACCCAATCAATAGTACAGAGCCCTGCTTTAAACCCCCTGCTATCTGTGTCCCCAGGCGCCGCGCTGACCCGCTCTGCTATGCCGCCACCGCCGGGAGTAAACAGAGGGGGACGTCAGTGCTGGGACGAACTTGGAATGTTATTTTTCCCCTCAACCTACTTCTGCGAAACAGTTTACACTGAGCAGGGAAGCACTTATACAAACATGGATGGATGGATGCACAGCGAACTGTGTAAGCAGTTTTTCCCGTTCAATACTGTGCTGACCTGACCTTGACCTCTATGCTCACAGGTTTTAATACCGGTTAAATGCACAGTAAAAAATCAACTTTGGGCAACAGATGAAAAATGCTTAAAAGCATTTGCCGTCACAGTACAAGGACAACAATACCACAAGAAGTAAATACCATAGGACACATCGACAACACAAAACCCAGTTCCTGACAGGACAGGACTAACGAAAACAACAGAGCCGTTAAAAAGCATCTATTGAGCATTGTGAGGCAGTGACTTCCCTGTGTGGCAGCTTTATGTACAGTACATAGACAGGGGCTCCCAAAGCAAACTCTCGAATGAGCTAGAGGCCGAAAGAGAGGGAAAGCACTGTTACTGTGTGTAAAGTTCAGCTGTGAGCTTCCATCACTAGAGGGGGGTGTTGTGCCTGATATATTTGCGCAAAGGTGGAGGAAAGGGGTCGGAATGCCACAGACGAGGATTAGGGGGGCGGTTTTCATTCCGACAGACGGTATGTCCATATAAAACTACAAAGAAACCCAAGAGGGGTGTGGAGTCCAATTGAAGTATTTCCAAATAAACCATGCAGACGTGTTTCACATCAAAAGAGCCCGATGCTAAGGGGAAAAATATGACGCTCTCGTGGTCCATGTAGCATTGACATGTTTTGGTAGGAGTGACTGGAGGTGAGAGGAGATCCCATAGGATGGTGATAGGAGAGTGGCAAGCAGTGAGGTCAGAGGGCGTACCCCGAGAGTTTCCGGACTGGACTCGCACTTAGGCTGCAGGTACAAGCAAACAGTATCTTCACTTAACACATAGCAGCCAGCTCACACCCGCAACAGGGGACATCATACCAGTAGGCCCCAGCAGAACGTTCTGGATATGAAAATATGGTTAAGAGTTGGGTGCATGTTTACATTGTGGCCATATTCCCATCCTCTGCAGCCAGAGGACCTCAACAGCAGAGCTCACCTCGTAGTTCTGCTCAATGAGGTTCCCTCCTTTGCTCAGGCTCTCCATGATGGCCTTGTTCCTCAGGATGTCCTCCTCGCTCAGGTGCTCCCGACGCTTCCGTGACTCCAGCACCAGCCCGTTCACCGAATAGAAATCCGCCAGGAAATTTCCCACGCGCTCCTGGAGCCACAAAGGACAAGAAAATAAAACCTCTGAGTCACCAATTTCCCTTCAATACACCTCAAAGGACCGAGACAGACAGCAATACCCCCCCCCCTCCCCCCACACATGAACTTTCCCCTCAGGTGAACACCTGTGGCTCTCCCAGGAGGCTTATCAAACACGACCACTATGTTTTGGTTACTCTGTAGCCCCTGAACTTTGAGGTGGAGAGATACGACGCGGTCAATGTGAGAAGGACATGGGCGTCCTGTACTGCATGGAATAACAAGGCCATACTGTAGATCAGCAAAGGTCACATTTGGAGATGGAGAGGTAGTATTCGACAAAAGAGATGTATAAAAACCAACCGTTTTGTCCTCTCGGAACAGCCAGCCGGTCTGGGCTCTGGAGAAGGTGATGGACTTGGTGGAGAGAGTGGCAGAGTAAACATCGCTGCTCATAAGGATGTCCACCTCTTCCTCGGTCTCCATCTCTGACTCCTGCAACACAGGGAACACAGCCCTCTGACACACACACACTTCACAGACACCGGGGATCATTTTGAAAGGCAAAATACTGAGACATCGAGCGTCACTAGCTCGACCTGCAAGCAGAAATGCACAACGGTATGTTTGCGTGCGCGCGCGTGCGTATTTGTGCGTCTGAGAGCGTGGGTGTATGCGCACGTGTGTTTGTGTGTGCGCGTGCATGTGTCTCACCTCATGGTGTATCCGCTGGTACACCTTCTGTTCATTGTCCAGCACCGCAAAAGACTCAGAGGGGATGGCGTCGCCATTAAAGATGAAACTAAGGTCACCACGCTGGCACTTCATATCTGTGAAGTCTATTAGGGTGGTGTCCAGTCTATGACCAATCAGAAAGAAAGGGAAGGAGGGATAGAATTGAAATTCAAACCACTTCATGAGCCAACATAATGTCAATAGCATCAGCAACAGCACATTAAAACAGCACATATTGCCTCTAGTTCATGTCTACACTAATTGCTTCATCACATCTACATAATCCCTCCACACCCATCAAAAACCAAAAGAAGACTGAAAGAAGCAAGGAGAAATGGAGAAAGAGAGAGTCACAGTGAGACACACACACACACACACACACGGAGTATAAGTACACGTTCTTGTTACCAAGCAACATACAGCGTAAAAGTAAAGCTTTTTTCAATAAAACTAAAGAACTCAAACTTGGTCTCTAAAAGCTCGGAGACAGCTTTTGTGTTAATAGTTGCCGTGGGCGACAACCCATTTCTATGTTTTCCGACAAAAGCTAGTTCATTGGAGTCGTGGAGGAATGAGGTGTGACAACAAAGAATATAACGGAACTACTTTATGGGCTGCACATAGACACAAAGTGGAGAGTGAGAGGTATGACAGAGCTGAGAATTTCAACCATTGGAATGTAAATTAAGTTATGCCTAGGTCGGTTTCTTTCCCACCTCGGGAATATCAAACAGACATTATGAAAGTCTATTAGACAGCTTTCAACCCTGGTAAATAAATGACAACCTACGCCCTCACTTCACCACTTTCTCACCACCACACACACACACAGTTTGATATGCCTGAGAATGATTTGCCCTGAATCTCCAGTGTTGGATAGATTCAGAGCATGGTAGAGGGGGTGGGGAGGAGGGGGGCAATTTGTGAGGCAGGTAACCTAGCAACACTTTAAAACTCTTTCATTTGTCTGTGTGTGTGTGTGTGTCATTGCTGAGTGGGGTAAAATAGAGGCCCTTTGAAGAACAAAACAGCCTAAACCTGGCTTCTCACTGAACACTGAAACTCAGCAGATCAACATACATTAACCAGGCTGCTAGCACATCAAAGCCAGACAAGCAAATTGTTTTTCGTTCTTGTTTTTTTTTTCTGTTTGTATTTGACCCTCTTGCCTCATCGCAGCAACTCCCCAACGGACTCGGGAGGCGAAAGTCGAGTCATGCGTCCTCCAAAACATGACCCGCCAAACCACACTTCTTAACACCCGCCCGCTTAACCCAGAAGCCAGCCACACCAATGTGTCGGCGGAAACAACGTTCAACTGACGACCAGGGTCAGCCTGCAGGTGCCCGGCCCGCCACAAGGAGTCGCTATAGCGCGATAAGCCAAGTAAAGCCCTTTTCTGCCAAACCCTCCCCTAACCCGGACAACGCTGGGCCAATTGTGCGCCGCCCTATGTGACCCCCGATCAGGGCCGGTTGTGATACAGCCTGGGATGGAACCCGGGTCTGTAGTGATGCCTCTAGCACTCAGACAAGCAATTCTAACCACACTGTGTATTCAAACTGTGAATAGTGAATCTTGTTTTGTTACTGGATGGGACTACTCGGCGCTGGTTCAATTATAATGGAGCCGGTAGGGGGGTAAAGTTAAGGCAAACGTACGTGCTGATTCTCTCTATCTACGTGTAATTATTTGGAGAGGGGCGCAGAGGTAATAGATCTGCAAACAGATGCCGTGTTACTCAGTCACAGCAGTGCGAGAACGGATTTCACACTCTAGTTAACCAAGCTTGTCGTTAGCCGCCGTGCTGGGGCTGGCACTACAGCTTCCCCTAAGCTGGGAGAGGGTGTAGTGTTCAAAGCCAGGGTTTTCTAATCAACTGAAAAGGGGCCCTAAAAGCCTGAAAGTGCTTCAAAAAAGGGCTTTGTCGAGGCATATTGACTTTTATTATCGTGGGTTTTTACCATATCACATTGTCCTTTTCAGTATAATACGGAAGGCTATGGATATATCACTCCGTAGAGGCGCCTGTCTAGTAAATGTTGTTGGCATGTCAATAGGGCAAGCATCAGTACCTGACACTTTCCCCATCCAATAAGACTGCATCTCTGCTCTGCCAAGACTCTGCCAAGACTGAACCAGATGGCTGGGGCAGAAACAGACTGGCACACAACCAGGACTAAAGATTGGTGATGATCAGTGTATCAACTCAGCTGAGGAGAACAAGCAACATTGTGTACTGTGTGTGTGTGTGTGTGTGTTGTGTGTGTGTGTGTGTGTGTGTGGGCAAGCTGTACATAGGCTGTAACAGCTGAGAAAAGTCCAGACAGAATGATCTGTCCAAGGCATAGCCAAGGGGTCCGTCGGTGACACTGTGTCGATACTTACGTGTGTGGTTATCTCTCTGACACGCTTATTTCTTACAATGATCTCACCTTACCGGCTTCGCGCTAATTATCGCTTGTTACAACTTCATGAAAACGAGGGGTTATTAAAAAGGATTACTTGACTTACCTGATGTTGATGCCCTGTTTGTAGATCTTACACACGTCAGAGGGCAGGATTCGGGAGAGCAAAGGCACTGCAACATGGGGGGAAAAGACATGGGGATAATCGATAGGCCTAGGCATTGAAACTCCACTTAATAATGAAAATCACCAACCGCTTCAAAGCCCATGCCTGCAACAGAATATGTGGTTCTGCAGTTGAATATGTAATGCTCTTTTTACAAGTACGGTATGAGGGAGGCCAATTCAAACCCTTGGAGGGCACCATCCATGTTCCAATCACCACACTAACATGCTATAATATATTGCTAAATTCTAATGTACAGTATATGTCGGTATGCTAGTGTGGATATTGGAACAGAGCCCGTGAATGCCATGTGTGCACTCAGTGCACCTCTCTGATAGGAAATCTAGTACAGACTGGACAATGTGTCTGTTTTGAGACTGTTCTACCCCCAGCATATTGAATAGGGCTGGTGGAGCCCTGGCTTCTCTCAATGTGAGTGCAGTGCATAACACTTGGGTTGTATTCTGGGAGGTGAAACGTTCAGAACATTGCAGATAGAAATGGAATGAATAGAGCTGGCACAATTCCCTATTATATCTGCTCTGCACTATACATTTCTATGTGAACGTTCTGTAACGTTTCACCCTCCCGAACAGTCCTAATAGAAAGGCATCTCCCAATACAATCTTTGGATTTGAGCCCTTGCCACTCAGGGGCACTACAACCCCTGTCAAATACTACCAAACTAACACTTACACAATCAGCAATCCTTTCTTTACTGGGAAATGTTTAACGGGAAATGTTGACACACTGTTAGCATGCTCTCTGGAGTCCACTAGACAATTTAGCCAAATTCAGTGAAACGGTAAGAAGTTCAATGGATCTAAAAGATAACTTAATTGAAGTAGGCATTCATAGGCCTTAGTAATGCTGGTGGTGTGACATTGTAATGACGTGTAGCCACCACCAGGGGGAGGGTCTGCCTGTGTGGGGAGGCGAGGCCACTCCCTACAGAGGATTACCTCAGTGTTGTAAACAATCTCTCAGTATCACTCTGTCCCCAACCAGCCGGGCAGAGAGCCCTTACGGACACCCACATAATTGGGCTCTCAGAGATGATACCACCTCTCTCTCTCTCTCTCTCTCTCTCTCTCTCTCTCTCTCTCACACACACACACACACAGCGTAACAACACCAACCATTCTGGTAATTCTAAATCAACTTTAATCTGGTTAAATGCACTTTGTGTAGTTGAAAATTGCAAAGAAACTGAACCGTTGTAGTGAGTTGACCTGATCATATACTCATCGTATACCTGCATAGATGCAAAGCAAACTCACCCCAACTTTGAAAGTCCCAGTGAAGCTCAAGATAAAAGTCTCCCAGCTGGAGAAAAAAAGAAGAATTACAATAGGATTAGCAATCAAAATATACCAGAGAGAGTAAACGGGAGGAAAAGTACATAAACATCTCTGTATCAAACATAGATTTTCTCGAATGAGTTTAGGATCCAATATGTAGTTCAAATGCTCTGAAATTACACAACTGGCCCACCTAATCCCAGGGTACTACTGACCGGAAACCAAAAACCTCCAGTGACGTAATATGAATGATTGCGCATCTCTGAGGAGATATAATCCCCTGGAGTCAGGAGAAAAACTATCGGGGACATCTACGCCTGCTTCGTCACAAGAGTTACAGTTAAGAATTCTCGTTGTCTAACACACGACAGGCTCCAAGGCCTAAAGCGGATCTTATTTCCCTTTCATCTCCTTCCTCTTATCGCTCCCCTCGGGGAGTCACAGTTAACCTGGCTGTGGCCTATGCCCAGAGCACCAGATGTTTATGCCCACAGAGAACCCTCAATAACATCATGCCGGCTGCAGCACTGCAATGCTCCCCAAAGCCCAGGCTATCAACTGTGTGTGTACATGTGTGTGCGCACATGCGTTCGTGCGCATGCGTGTGTATGTGTGTGGAGTGGAAAGCATCTGCCTTCCCCGGTGTCATGCCATCCAGGGAGGTTTGTGAGAATGTCACCGCTCCTGCAGGTTGACCCTCCCTCCCTCCCCCCCGGGGCCCATGTTGCTGTCTGTTTGCATATTCCTTGAGCGTAGGCCTGGGGGAATGCTTACTGCATGCCGAGAGCTGTGCTATGGTGCCGCTTTGTTGTGATGACCATAGATAGTGTGTGACTGAGTGACTGAGAGAGGGTCTGTATGTATGTGTCTGTGTGCGTGCTGGAGAGTGGCATTTCTGACGGGGAGGACTCTGCTGGCAGATGTGGAGTGAGTACACAGCCTGCCCCGCAGCGCATTGGATCATGCTTCATTTTGGGAGAGGAGTAAGATAGGGAGGGGAGAGGTGGAGAGGGTAGAGACGAGGTGGGAATACACAATATATCAGCCTTCATATCGGTTTCAGATATGAGGGATCAGGGATATGAAACTAGAGGAAGGAGGGAGAGAGAGAGAGAGAATGTACCGTACCTCTTTGAGGGCATTCAGTAGCTTTGGCCTCTTGTCCTCCACACTCTCTCTGGACTGCTGTTTGAGCTTTCTTAGCAGCGCTGTGACTGACAGAGAGAAGAGAGGAGGGAGGGAGGGGTGAGACCACAACAACTACATACAATAACATCAAGCATCATTACTGGAATCTCTACACTCTTAGAGAAAAAGGTATGGTTAGAGTACAGTATTGTTCTTGGGGGTACACAAAATGGAAAATGCACATAATGGTTAATATATACACTAGATGACTGACAGGGGGTGCTGCTTTGAAGCCACCGCAAATCCATCTTGGTACTCCCCCATCATTGTAAAACATATTTTGTATGAATTCCGTTCATTCCTATGGAGAACTGCTTCTTCTGAGGAGTGCCTATATGGACAACCAGTGGCTTCAAAGGCTCTTATTGGCCAATAGATAGCATTAGCAAAGGTTTATAGACATCATTGCACAATACTGTTTGGTACCTTTAAGGGTGTGGATAATGTAGTATAATGGTATATGTTTGTACCCAATTTTTTTTATATAAATGCACAACCATCACAATCTCATACCTCTTCATTATCATATTTCCCAGCATGCCCTATTGCAGGTAGATTAAAAAAAAAAAGTTTCAATATGTGTGTTTTTACATATACATTGATTAATTGATCTTATGCTACACAAAGATAAATAACATACATATTTCTAAACTGTTAGTAGTTGGATTTATTGCACCCATTACTGAGATGGTTGTTCCCATTTAGATAGTTTAGGTGGTCTCATTTATCAATTTTCCCTACCTTGGCAATCATTCTAAGTACAGGTTGCACATGATTAAAAGTAGGATTTACTGTACATATCACTTTGCAAGCCAGCATAATGTTACTTGCCCGATGTGACCTGCAAATCAGGAGTTTCAGACCACTGTATTGGGGTAAAAACTAGGCTGTCAAAGTAGTAGCTTATGATATACAGTGGGGTCTGAAATGATAGACACCCTTGATAAAGATGAGCAAAAATTACTGTATAAAATAAATAATTCAAATACTGAGCTATATTGTATAGGGAAATTGTATGGGGAATTTATATTATTTTATGCTAGTAGAATTGCTCAGACAAAGATTTTGTGTTTAAAAAGTAATTAAAAAAAATCTCAAATAGGTAGGATTCAAAATGATTGACAAACCTATTATATACTTTTCATTACCTCACCTTGTGAGGATAACGGCACTGCGCCTTTTTCTTGAATGTTTTATGAGTTTGAGAACACATTGGGAGAGATCTTAGACCATTCCTCCATACAGAATCCTTCCAGATCCTTGATGTCCTTCGTCTGCTCTTATCGAATGCCCTCTTCAATTCAAACCACAGGTTTTCAATGGGTTTCAAGTCCGGAGACTGAGATGGCCATTGCAAAATTATGATTTTGCAACCAAATAACAATTTCTTTGTGGATTTTGATGTGTGCTTGGGGTTATTGTCTTGCTGGAAGATCCACTTGCGGCCAAGTTCCAGCCTCCTGGCAGAGGCAACCAGGTTTTTAGGCTAAAATGTCCTGTTACCGGGTAAAGTTCATGATGCTGTTGACCTTAACAAAGGGTCTCAGGACTAGTGTAAGCAAAATAGCCCCATAACATTAAAGATCCACCACAAATATTTTACAGAAGGTATGGGTTTCTTTTCGGCAAATGCATCTTGATGGAAGAAACAAATGAAAGAGTATAGTTTCGATAATAAAATATTCACTTAGGCACTCACTTGGTTTAGGCTACAGGACTGAAAGCCTTTGAATGCAACAACCAACTAGCAAACACAGTCATGGGTGGTATTGGTAACTCAATTCACTTGAAAGGCACCCTGGGAAACATGCAAACAAGGTTTTACACCCTACAGTGTTAAAACAACATCCAAAAACCTTTTTAGAGATACATTTCTGGCACTTAAAGGGAACAAACGGCTTTCTCACAGCGGTGGTTCCCTAAAAAGGCAATTTTTGACCTTTTCCAAAGGTCAGCTTTGTACCTGTACTATCTTGTCCCCTAAGGCAGGTACACTATTGGCTCTTTTAAGGTACGAACTGCAAGGGTACAATTACGTACCTATAACTAAAAGGTACAAAGGACTAAAGGGTACCACTACAGTAAATAGTTTGTACCCCTTTAAGAACAAATCTAAACCTTTATTTCTGAGAGTGTAGGTAAAAGTAATCAAGATAAAGTATCCAATCAACTGCATTGCGTATTGCTAAACAGAGGACCACATTTCACCATGCAACCCCACCTTATACTTTACGTGTGGAAGCTTAGTTGAGATGACTGAATCATTTGGCCGCCGGGTAACTAAATATCACATCATGCAAAACTTGATCACACAGTAGAGTATTCTACAATATTAAAGCACATACAGGACTGTCGATGAATTTCAATAATGGGAGAGGCTCGCCTAGCGTGGTGAGACTGGTATTTCTAGTTCCTTGGCTTCCCGTGGTGAAATGGCATAACAGGACCCCGCCCACTACACCGCCGCTAGGATCACATATTTACCAGGAAGTTCAAAGAGGGGAAGCGTCTGGGAGTAAACAACAAAGTTGACCGTTAATGAGATATGTCTGTAAGCGCTGACGGCCCAGCTTTCCTGACTGGCTGGCTAATACGAGCTCGCTTGTTTTCAAACAAATAAGACCGAGCTGAAACAGCCACGGCTAACTAACGTTTACCCATGTTTTTTTGAGAGAGGTGGGAACAACAGCTAATTGCAGTTCTGGAGGTGTCAGGGGAATAAACGACAGTGGGGTGATCCGCCTGTAATATGCTTTTAGAAGAAAACACAGCATTTCATTACATCAAAACAACAAACCTGTAATACAAAGTATGGAATTATGACTGATTGTCACAGATCAATCCTAGTGTTTGATATGGTCACTTCAAATGCAGGGGCTGAAGTAGGCCTAACCTACTGTAGCTATTCAATCATACAGGATGTTTTCCTATCACACATACATGCACAATACATCCCACAATAATGAGCTAACTGTAGGCCTACACTGGTAACCTTAATCCTGTGTACCCCCAGTCCACGAACCCAAAGAGGCACACAAAGGGAGCTGGGACCTTGGTGCTGCTAATGAAACTAGGCCACGGAGGACCAGGCTGGGGCCAAACACACACACACAAATGCACAAACAAAGGCTGGGCTGGGCTCCATTCCTTACACACGCTGGGCTATGTTTTGGTGTTTTGGGGGCCAGGCGTCTCTCTCCCTCTCAGGCCTGGCTGTCTAATGAGATTTGACAGCCTCCTGATCCTTACCACCCATCGGCGGGGGAGAACAGAGGGGGAGAGGAGGGAGGACTAACTCACCATCTGCCCACGGACCACCCACCGTATACGGGTGGCCCACCCACCGGACCTCCCCTCGCTACTTAGACTTGGGCCTATTCACCCTCATTCACACATCATGGCTATTTTGCTGCCATAACATTCAGAAAGTGGTCTGAGGAGGCACATACAGTGCATTCTGAAAGTATTCAGACCCCTTGACTTTTTCCACATTTTGTTACTTTACAGCATTACTCTAAAATGTATTAAATATTTTTTTTCCCTCATCAATCTTCACACCCTACCCCATAATAACAAAGCAAAAACATGTTTTTAGAAATTTTTGCAAATGTATTAAAAAACTAAACTGATATATTACATTGACATAAGTATTCAGACCCTTTACTCAGTACTTTGTTAAAGCACCTTTGGCAGCGATTACAGCCTTCAGTCTTCTTGGGTATGAGTCTACAAGCTTGGCACACTTGTTTTTGGCAAGTTTCTCCCATTCTTCTTTGCAGATCCTCTCAAGCTCTGTCAGGTTGGAGAAGGTGCGTAGCTGTACAGCTATTTTCAGGTCTCTTCAGAGATGTTCGATTGGGTTCAAGTCCGGGCTCTGGCTGGGTCACTCAAGGACATTCAGAGACTTGTCCCGAAACCACTCCTGCGTTGTCTTGGCTGTGTGCTTAGGGTTGTTGTCCTGTTGGAAGGTGAACCTTCGCCCCAGTCTGAGATCCTGAGCGCTCTGGAGCAGGTTTTCATCCAGGATCTCTCTGTACTTTCCTCCGTTCATCTTTCCCTTGATCTTGTAGATCCACTGAAAAACATGATGCTGCCACCACCATGCTTTACCGTAGGGATGGTGCCAGGTTCCTTCCAGACGTGACACTCAGCACTCAGGCCAAAGAGTTCAATCTTGGTTTCATCAGACCATGTTTCTCAAAATATACATTTGCAAAAATGTCTAAAAACCTGTTTTAGCTTTGTCATTATGGAGTATTGCGTGTAGACTGATGTTTTTTTTTAAAGTATTTCATCCATTTTAGAATAAGACTGTGATGTAACAAAATGTGGAACAAGGGGTCTGAATACTTTCCGAATGTACTGTAGATGTAATAGAAGCAATAGAATAGCAACATGTCCTGTCTGAAAGGGGTCTGGAGTGTTAATAATATTAAATCATGTATAATTAATGCTAAATATCACCCACATAACCAAGACATGAAACAGGCAAAAGACCTGCGGCAATATTCTTTATCTAACACTCCTCCAACCCCCACTGGTGAAAAATGTACTACAGCTACCAGCCAGCTTCCGAGTAGCAGAGATAGGACAGTAAATATTGACACAGTGTAGGCAGCACCAGGCTTCACTGCGGGCCAAGGGCCTACTCATTATTGGTTACACAACTGCTAAGATGACAGCTAGCTAGCTAGATTACCTCCCAGACCAAGCTAAGCTAGCAGTCAGTCACAGACAGAGCAGGCCAAGGCAGGCCAGGGACCTCCAGTTTTCCAATTCAGCTGCCACATCAGAGGCTATGGGACAAATCCCTTCCATCTCTACTGGGCTTTGATGGATAAAGTCCCCTGTTGGTCTCATCAAAGCACCCAGCAGGGCACCCAGCAGTGCACTGGACAGTAAAAGCCCTATAGACAATTAGCCACCATAGACCCCCACCCCGGGGACCAGAGGCTGCTTTTGAAGTATTTCATAGGCTACATGGCGATTGATGTGAGCACAATGTGAGTCATTAACTAACGACTTTCATGCAATTACCATGAGCGGGAACATTATGTTTTGTTAATTATATATTTTTTTCACTTATTAGCAGGACTAAGGGGGCATTTGAAATCAGCAAGGGGGGCACAATTAATTTGAGGACATAGGCTACAAGATAGATAGGGTAATTAACCTATTACAAACAGCCTATGGGAATGAGGCCGTTCACACAGCTGTCTTACCAAAATAATGCAAACTAAATGCTGAAGGTAGTTATGATGAAATATGATGAAACATACCGATACATGGCTATACCCATGGGCACTATTTGAGTTCCTGCATTGGAATTAGATTGAATTCTGCGTGCATCACACTATACCACAATAAACATAAAATGTCCAATGCTGAGACCATTTAGGGCTTTTGAAGAGACAGGTTGGCGCTAAATCTGTATCTCGGCTTGGTTGTATCAGCACCATGGAAAGGGTGTAGTACTGCCTACTCTACTGCTCATAGGCAGGGTGTAGTACTGTCTACTAGAGGTCGACCGATTAATCGGATGGACACACAGATGGACATACTTCTCACCCTGGACCAGGCCCTGATCCCTGAGACTCGGAAGAGGAAAAGACGACGTACAACACTCCGTTCTATTGGTGAACATACAATCACTGGAGAACAAACTGGACAAGCTCCGTTCAAGACTATCCTTTCAGGCCTCCCGGGTGGCGCAGTGGTCTAAGGCACTGCATCGCAGTGCTAGCTGTGCCACCAGAGATTCTGGGTTTGAGCCCAGGCTCTGTCGCACAATTGGCCCAGCGTTGTCCAGGTTAGGGAGGGTTTGGCCAGCAGGGATATCCTTGACTCATCGCGCACTAGAGACTCCTGTGGTGGGCCGGGCACAGTGCACGCTGACCAGGTCGCCAGGTGTAAGATGTTTCCTCCGACACATTGGTGCGGCTGGCTTCCGGGTTGGATGTGCATTGTATCAAGAAGCAGTGCGGGTTGGTTGGGTTGTGTTTCGGAGGACGCATGGCTCTCGACCTTCGCCTCTCCCGTGTCCGTACAGGAGTTGCAGCGATGAGACAAGACTGTAACTACTACCAATTGGATACCACGAAATTGGGGAGAAAAAAGGGGTAACATTTTTTATATTTTTTAAAGACTATCCTTTCAACGGGACCTGAATAACTATGTTTCTCAGAGTCAAGGCTGAACAAGAACATGGATAATATACATCTAGATGTTTTTTCGACACATCGTCAAGACCATACGACATCGTCGGGTAAGGTTAGGGGGGGAGGGGTGTGTCTCTTTGTTAACAACAGTAACAATCTGTCACACCCTGACCATAGTTTACTTTGTATATTTCTATGTTGTGGTTGGTCAGGGTGTGATCTGAGTGGGCATTCTATGTTTCATGTCTAGTTTGTCTAGTTCTATGTTCGGCCTGATATGGTTCTCAATCAGAGGCAGGTGTTCGTCATTGTCTCTGATTGGGAACCATATTTAGGTAGCCTGGGTTTCACTGTGTGTTTGTGGGTGATTGTTTCTGTTTTTGTGTTTGCACCAGACATGGCTGTTTTGAGTTCTCACGTTTCTTGTTTTTTCGTTAGTTTGTTCATGTATAGTGTCGTCAATAAATTACAATGAACAACCACCACGCTGCGCTTTGGTCCGCCTCTACTTCACAAGAAGAGAATCGTTACACAATCTATGTTAAGGAAGTCTCAAGGTTCCGCTCGCCTGAGTTAGAAGACCTCAAAGTAAGCTGTAGACCATATTATTTAACAAGAGAGTTTATCTATATTTTTTGTGACTGTCTATTTACCACCACAAACCAACGCTGGCTCTAAGACAGCACTCAACGAGCTGTGTATGCGTTCAATCTCGGCTTGGATGTCCAGGTTAGTTGTCCCCCCCCCCCCCCCCTCCCCTCAAGTTACCTGTGCAACTACTGTAGAGGAGACAAAACTCTAGATCACCTTTACTCCAAACACAGAATGACATACAAAGCTCTTCCTTGCCCTGCACTGCACACTTCCCTATACCATCTGGACAAGAGGAATACCTCTGTAAGAATGCTATTCATCGACTACAGCTCAGCCTTCAACACCATGGTACCCTCCAAGCTCATCATTAAGCTCGGGGCTGTCGGTCTGAACCCCGCGCTGTGCAGCTGGGTCCTGGACTTCCTGTTTTCCGACCCCAGGTGGTGAAAGTAGGCAACCACACCTCCACAACGCTGATCCTCAACACTGGGGCCCCTCAGGGGTGCGTGCTCAGCCCCATCCTGTACTCCGTTTACCCATGAAGGCGTGGCCAAGTACGTCTCCAACTCAATCATCAAGTTTGCAGACAACACGAGTGGTAAGCCCTGATTACCAACAACAACGAGACAGTCTACAGGGAGGAAGTGAGGGCCCTGGCAGAGTGGTGCCAGGAAAATAACCTCTCCCTCAATGTCAACAAAATGACGGCGCTGATTGTGGACTTCAGAAGACAGCAGAGGGAGCACGCCCCCATTCACATCGACAGGGGAGAAGGTAAAAAGCTTCAAGTTCCTCAGTGTGCACATCACTGACAATCTGATATGGTCCACTCACATAGACAGTGTGGTGAAGAAGGCACAACAGCGCCTCTTCAACCTGAGGAGCTGAAAGAATTCAGCTTGGCCAAGACCCTCACAAACTTCTACAGATGCCCAATTGAGAGCATCCTGTTGGGCTGCACCATCCGCAACATCTACAGAACACGGTGTCACAGGAAGGCCAAGAAGATTATTAAGGACATCGGCCACCCGAGCTACGGCCTGCCCACCCCGCTACCATCCAGAAGGTGAGGTCAGAACAAGTGCATCAAAGCTGGGACCAAGAGACTGAAACAAAAAGGCTTCTATCTCAAGGCCATCAAACTGTTAAATAGTACCATGCCCTGAACGTTAGTCACTGTCACTAGTTGGTAACCACCCAGTTACTCTACTGTGCACCTTAGAGGCTGCTGCCCTATGTTGTTAGATTTGGAACACTGGCCACTTTAATAATGGAACACTGGTAACTTTAATAATGTTTATATAGTGTTTTACCAACTTCACAAGTACAGTACCAATCAAAGGTTTGGACACACCTACTCATTCAAGGGGTTTTCTTTATTTTTACTATTTTAAACATTGTAGAATAATAGTGAAGACATCAAAACTAGGAAATAACAGGGAAACTGGAGGTGTGTTTGGTCATTGTCCTGTTTGAAAAATATATATATTACCACAAAGCGCAAACCAGATGGGATGGGGTATTTCTGCAGAATGCTGTGGTAGCCATACTGGTTAAGTGTGCCTTGAATTCTAAATATATCACAGACAGTGTCAGCAGCAAAGCACCATCACACCTCCTCCTCCATGCTTCACTGTGGGAACCACAGATGCGGAGATCATCCGTTCGCCTACTCTGCGTCTCACAAAGACACAGAGGTTAGAACCAACATTTCAAATTTGGACTCATCAGACCAAAGGACAGATTTTCACCGGTCTAATGTCCATTGTTCGTGTTTCTTGGCCCAAGCAAGTCTCTTCTTATTATTGCTGTCCTTTAGTAGTGGTTTCTTTGCAGCAATTCGACCATGAAGGCCTGATTCACGCAGTCTCCTCTGAACAGTTGATGTTGAGATGTGTCTGTTACTTGAACTCTGTGAAGCATTTATTTGGGCTGCAATTTCTGAGGCTGGTAACTCGAATGAACTTATCCTCTGCAGCAGAGGTAACTCTGGATCTTCCTATGGCAGTCCTCATGAGAGCCAGTTTCATCATAGCGCTTGATGGTTTTTGCGACTGCACTTGAAGAAACTTTCAAAGTTCTTGCAAATGTCCATATTCTCTTGAGCTGTTCTTGCCATAATATGGACTTGGTCTTTTCCCAAATAGGGCTATCTTCTGTATACTAACCTTACCTTGTCACAACACAACTGATTGACTCAAATGCATTAAAAAGGAAAGAAATTCCACAAATGAACTTTTAACAAGGCACACCTGTTAATTGAAATGCATTCCAGGTGTCTACCTCATGATTCTGGTTGAGAGAATGCCAAGAGTGTGCAAAGCTGTCATCAAGGCAAAGGGTAGCTACTTTGAAGAAAATATATTAACTTTTGGCCAGGTAGCAGTTGCAAATGAGAACTTGTTCTCAACTAGCCTACCTGGTTAAATAAAGGTGAAATTAAAAAATTAAAAATTAAAATTTGTGTATTGTTACTGTTGTGCATTGTGCACTGTTGGAGCTAGGAACACAAGCATATGGGTATGCAACCAATAACATTTGATTTGATTTGAAGGCAAAATGCAGTAACTACGCCAACAGTGAAACTGAGAAAAATGGCTTTACATTTTTGGGGTTTGCCAGACAAATATGTTGTAGGTAGACAAGTGATAATTCACTGATGTATCATCTTATTATAAAGTCATTTGTATGCATATAAACCATAAGCACTGATTTAAACTATGGCCCCTAAAATGCAAATACTGCACCTTTTTATGACCTTAAACAACGATATGGGTAATACAAAGGCAAAGTGCAGTATCTACAATCTAAATGTGTTTTTTCAACTGTCTTGTTGTTTTTCTGTTTGCTGGAAACAGTTTGACAGTTCTAACTATATTCCAACTGTATTTAATGGTTTTATGTAGTTATGTTTTCATGTTTTTATGTTATATTGTAGAAACCCTTAAGCATTTTTCGCCATAAGGTAAGGACTATTTCATGACATAGAATGTTTATACTTATACTACTTTGTGCAGTATTTACAATCTTAATATGTTTTCCCAATTTTCTTGTGTTTTTCTGTTTCACCTATTTATTTTTTTACCTTTATTTAACTAGGCAAATCAGTTAAGAACAAATTCTTATTAACAATGATGGCCTAACCTGGCCAAACACTAATCCAGACGACGCTGGGCCAATTGTACACCGCCCTATGGGATTCCCAATCACGGCCAGTTGTGATACAGCCTGGAATGGTAATTTATTCACTTAGAGGTCAAAGGTGAAATCAGTAGTCATTGTTGATATGCATAAAAATTTACTTCATAATAAGATAATACATCAGTGCATTATCACTTATCTACTTACAACATATTTGGCTGGACAGCTAGTAAACTTTAAATACATTTTTCTCAGTTTCACTGTTTGTGTAGTTACTGCTCATTGCCTTTGTATGGCAGAGCGGATAACGAATTACTTGGATTTTGAAGCTACTGCACATTTTACACTATATTTTCACTGAAACTGAGCATAATTGAACAAGGACACTTTTTCACAAGATAAAACATATACTATAAAGCCTGATATCAGTCTGAAAAATGTAGTTACTGCGTTTTGCCTTTGTAGGGCAGAGTACTGGTCTTGTCTATTTAGAAATCAGAAAGGGCACATTGAATACGGGATTTTAGAACCTCTATAAAGACCAGACCAGTACTTCCTGGAAAAGTGTGATATCAGCATCTTTCAGCGGCCTCATTCACTCAGATGTTTCCATCCTCACACAGACAGCTCCCACTTCCCTACCAGATCCAGAAAAGTGCTGAACCTGCTAATGTTTCAGAAACACTGAGCAGTGCTTTCTTGGCGAACCATGTTAACTACCGACTCCATTTTATATTACTGAATAGGGAAAGCAGCCACTGTTTCCTTCAGTGCTACTCTCCTACCAGGTCATATCACAGGGCCAGCATTATGAGCTACTGTAATCATTTACAATGTGTAACATTCCCAGGAGTCAACTGCCAGGAATGAAAGTGATTCATTTAAGCGAGGATATCAGTGTGATAACAATGCCCCACGATGCCTTGAAAATATATTGTTAGTGAGTCAGAAGGTGGTGTAAATGAACTAAGTAAAAAATACTTTGAAGTACTACTTAAGTAGTTTTATTTGGGTATCTATACTTTACTATTTATATTTTTTACAACTTTTACTCCACTACATTTCTAAAGAAAATATGTACTTTTTACTCACATACATTCTTCCTGACACCCAAAAGTACTAGTTAAACTTTGAATGCCTAGGCAGGACAGCAATATGGTCAGAAATACGCACCTATCAATATAACGTGTTGTCATCCCTACTGCCTCTGATCTCACTAAACACAAATACTGCGTTTGTAAATTATATCTGAGTGTTGGAGTGTGCCCTGGATGTCCGTAAATAAAAATATCATGCCATCTGGTTTGCGTAACATATGGAATTTGATGTATAGCATTTACTTTAACTTTTCACTTCTACTCAAGTATGACAATGGATGACTTTTTCCACCACTCTACTTAAGTACATTTAAAACCAGATACTTTTAGACTTTTACTCAGGTAGTATTTTACTGGGGGACCTTAACTTTTACTTGAGTCACTTTCTATTAAGGTATCTTTACTTTTAAGTATGACAATTGAGTACTTTTTCCACCACTGGTAGGTGCGTGCATCGACCAACACAAGTCAAAGTGTAGCCGAACATCATAGTAATTTCGAAAAAGATGTGCAGTTTTTGCTCCTTTCAAAACTGGTGGACCTAGTTGATTATTTAAAATGAATGAGAGTGCCTCTCCTTTGAAACAGTTACTAAGTCACACAGACCAAATGGATGCTGGGTAGCCATGTTAAGTACAGACTACAGAGGTCAGCCATGGTGTACCCTGGTTCATACCACAGAGCATTGGCTGCAGCGCAACCAAAGACCCAAATAAATCCATAAAAGCACACTCCTCCTCTCATAGTTGTACAGTCAGGATCCATGGGGGAAAAAAGAGGGAGAAGTATACAAAACCTCTGGCTTCTTACACACCCAAAAGACATCAAAGCCGGCCATTGAGGGTGTGTTCTTGAAGAGTTAGAAAGGTCAGTTAGAGAGTAAATTGATGCTTCTGCTAACTCAGCTATCATTATTCTGACAAGCAAAAGTTCACAAGGCTAGAGAGACAGTGATGGACAGCCAAATGAAATAAGGGGAAGAAAGAGGAACACCTTCCAAAAGATACGTCATTCTAGTCCCTTTTTGAGTGCAATGTTCCATTATGGCCACCTGCCTCTGTCTCTCACTCGCTTTAACACTTCAAAAGCTCCCTTTGTGCTGAGTACGGTCCATAACAGTGGCTGGCGGTTGGCCTCGGTCAGAGTGACAGAATACGGTCAAAGTGACAGAATGCAGTCCCAATCTGTGTCACCCGTGTGAAGCTGAATCAGTTTGGAGAAAGAAAAAAACACTAGTTTTCCCCAGTTTTCCTATTCCCACAGCCAACATGACCAGGGGTGTAAAAGACCTCTTCAAAATGGAAGACCAGTTCAGTTCCTCTCCCCATATAAAGGAATCTACTTTGATTCACAAGCCAAGAGTAGGGCCAGGGTGACAACATGGGGACTTCACTGCTTTGCAACTGGACAGAGGTTAGAAATAAAAATACAAATATGGGGTCAGGATGATGAGACAGAAATATCTCTACAAGCTTGGGGGATTGGCATACAGTGCCATTAGAAAGTATTCACACTTGACTTTTTTAGAAACGCTGTTGGTTTACAACCTGAATTTGAAAATGTATAAAAGTGGGACTTTTGGTCACTGGCCTACCCACAATACCCCATTATGTCAAAGTGGAATTATGTTAAGAAATGAAAAGCGGAAATGTCTCGATTCAAGTTTTCAACCCCTTTGAAAATATGCAAGCCTAAATAAACAAGTTCAGGAGTAAAAATGTGCTTAACAAATCACATAATAAGTTGTATGGACTCACTCTATGTGCAATAATAGTGTTTAACATGATTTTTGAATGACTACCTCATCTCTGTACCCCACAAATACAATTACAGTATGTATAAGAACCCTCAACCGAGCAGTGAATTTCAAAAACAGATTCAACCACAAAGACCAGAGAGGTTTCCCAATGCCTCGTAAAGAAAGGCTCCTATTGGTAGATGGGTAAAAAGTAAAACATACATTGAATATCCCTTTGAGCATGGTGAAGTTATTAATTACACTTTGGATGGTGCAGCCATCCACCCAGTCACTACGACGATACAGGCGTCCTTCCTAACTCAGTTGCCGGAGAGGAAGGAAACCACTTAGGGATTTCACCATGAGGCCAATGGTGACTTTAAAACAGTTACAGAGTTTAATGGCTGTGATAGGAGAAAACTGAGAACTGATCAAAAACATTGTAATTACTCCACAATACTAGCCTAATTGACAGAGTGAAAAGAAGGAAGCCTATGGAGAATAGAAAAGTCCCAAAACATGTATCCTGTTTGCAACAAGGCTCTAAAGTAGTACTGCAAAAAATATGGCAAAGCAATTAACTTTTGGTCCTGAATACAAAGTGTTATGTTTGGAGCAAATCCACTTCTAGTCTAGTGGTGGCTGCATCATGTTATGGATATGCTTATAATTGTTAAGGACTGGGGAGATTTTCTGGGTAAAAAATAAATGGAATGGAGCTAAGCACATGCAAAAACCTAGAGGAAAACCTGGTTCAGTCTGCTTTCCTCCAGACACTGGGAGATGAATTTACCTTTCAGCAGTACAATAACCTAATACACAAGGCCAAATCTACACTGGAGTTGCTTACCAATAAGACAGTAAATTTTCCTGAGTGGCCAAGTTACAGTTTTGACTTAAATTGACTTGAAAATCTAAGGCAAGACCTGAAAAGTGTTGTCTAGCAATGATCAACAGCCAATTTGACAGCGCTGGAAGAATTTTTAAAATAATAATGGACAAATGTTGCACAATCCAGGTGTGGAAAGTTCTTAGAGACTTACCCAGAAAGACTCACAGCTGTAATCGCTGCCAAAGGTGCTTCTACAAAGTATTGACTCAGGGGTGTGAATATTCATGTAAATTATATTTCTGTATTTCATTTCCATACATTTGCAAAAAAATGGTCATTATGGGGTATTGTGTGTAGATGGGTGAGAAACATTCAGGCTGTAACACAACCAAATGTGGAATAAGTCAAGGTGTACAAATACTTTCTGCAGGCACTGTAACACTGCCTGGTCATGCCTGTGGGACACACAGGGCAGAGAGAGAGGCTTGCATTTTCGAATGTATTATTTTTCATCTGAACACAAAAGCCTGAGATCCTTGAGGAATGTCCGCCTCTCTGACAGACAAAGAGGACGGCTTGGTGCCCACTCTGAGAGCCATGTGGAGGAAAGCACAAAGCATCTGTTGATCGGAAGTGGCACAGTGTTTCCCCCTACTTGTTGTTTTCTTTCCCACACAGGTGGGGCCCTCAAGAAAAGATGCACGTCTGATACCAAAATCCTTCATGGAAACCAATTGAGGCCAAATACTTTTCATTAGGAAGGCAATATACATTGGTGTGTTGGCTAGGCCCACCCACCCCCTTCTATGATAGGGGGAACAATTCTGGTCAGGATTTATGGTCTCAGTACAGTGACAATAGTGCCAGTATAAGAGTCAGGGAGTAGTTGCTTACTCATTTGTCGCTCTCCGTAGCTGATGGCTTCGGCGAGGGGACTCCATCCCTGAGCGTTCTTCACCTTCACTGGTGCATTGTGGGCCAGCAGCAGATGGGCACACTCTGTGGGAAAAAGAGACAAGAGGAAACAGTCATTTACTTATTACAGAGAAAGAGACAGAGCTAGTGGGAGAGAGCACTGCCTTGTTATTTAACTGACAATTTGTCAATGGTTAATCTGATTTGCGCTGCTACATGACCCAGTGTGGACCGACTAGAGGGGACAAGGGTCAAGCATGGAAAATACACTAAATTATTGACCTCCAAAATCTTCAACAACTGTGTTCTGTGTAACGGTTTCTTCATAGCCTGAAGCCTGAAACGAGCAAAGAATGACAAGTCAACAGTACACCATGTTTCCCACCAAAAACGCTCCACCAGCCCTCTGCTGTGAAGTATTTCATTCAAACTCCACTGAGCTTTCCCACCAAACAGACAAAAGAGGCCCTGGAAGCTAATTTTATCTCCAACCTGACACCATGCCCATGTCGGAACAGGCTCTAATTTAGACTTTTAACTTCCCTTCTCCAGGGAAAGCTTCCAGAAATTGAATTTTGCAATAAAGTGAGACATTGTGTATGCTTCACTTCAAATATAATTATCTTCAAATTCATATATTTACTGACAAAATGCAACATTTTGGTCACATAGACCTACAAAAAGGCCTCATTGGATTGTATCCCAATCCGACTATTTCATTCTGATTTTATAAAGGGGATGTACTGTCATACATTCCACTGTGAGGCTCTCTCTTTCTGTGTACCAGTTTTCATGTCAAATAATAAAGGAGACAAATGCTTTGTAGCAGTAGAGAATCTTTCATCTAAACCTAAGAATAGTGGGGGGTCAGATAGGGAGTAAGAATGGGATGGAAATAGAAGGGTCGTTCCACGAAATGAGTCCGTTTTGAGTCCCTTTGGTATTTTAAGTAGAAATTGTGCACCAATATCGAATTTTAAAAGCCTGTATATTTAATGAAGTGCTATTTAATGTAGACACCAAAATTGACAATTCATTGCATCATGTTTATATTAATAAAGACTTGGTAATGTGTCATAATTCAGCATGTCCCTCTGTGCAGTCTTTGTAACTTCTTGGAAGAGTTTAATCCACTTAACCCCAAAGTTTCTCCAGGTTTCCACCATCACTGTGAAGCCCTAGTTATTTTGTTGCTTCGACAAAGTCATTTCTGAAGATCAAAATAGATGCTCTACACATACAGAGACAGAGGGGGCGCTGTTTTGCTTGCTCGGATGCTGTCTCCGGTGAGATACATTCAGCCTATTGCGAATTGAAAGAAATTTATGAAACACTGAGAGATGAAAGATAAATTATTTCAAATGTTTAAAAAACATTTTCCTGCTAAATTTTTTTTGGGGGGAAAGTCTGGCTTCCCTTGGCATCCATGAATACACGCCACCGGTGAAACTATTCATTTGTTTATTATAATTATCAAAATAAACATTGCACATCTAATAGTCAAATCATAGCATAAAAGCAGGTGAGTTGGTTCTACTCTTTTTGGCAATTTTCTGGTGTTTTGTGGTGGCAAATTGAGTGGGTCGAACAGAACACGAACACCTCAATCCTGTTACCCATAGATAGACATGCTAGAAATGTTTTAACATTTTTGTGAAGCTTGCATTCAATTGCCCTTCCCTGTTGCATACAACAAGGGTCCACTCCCCCTATCACAAGGGGATTTATGGCTGATTTAAGATGAACTTGTCAACCCTGTTACAGTCAACCCTGCTACTTTATTTGGCACTTAAAGAGGAATAATTGCATATTTCGGAAATTTGTCTAAGTGCCTAAACCTTCTTGACTTACTATTGGACAGTCTCACAGTACGCACCTCTGTCACTCAGAGAGAGCTGGGGCAGAGCTAGAGCCCTCCCCTTATAGCGTTTGAGCAATATATTCAAACATTAGAACAAAAAAACAGCAACACCACTTAGGAGATAAAGATTGCGAGTACAGTGTTTCTGATCAGATCGACAATGATCTTTTAATGTATTTGTGTGTCTACAATGCCATCTTTAGCGCACAGGATTTCTGCTTGGTTTCCAGAAAAATGCATTGAAAGAGAAAAATGAAATAGGCTACTACCAACATTCTGATGGTGCTTCTGACAATATAGTAAAAGGCGTGTTGTGTTGGGTGATGTGCTAAAGTCTGATGCATTTTGAAAACTTCCTAGTGTGTTGTGTTTATGAGGAGTTCCCTCGTGTGTGTGTTGTCGCATGAGCGGTAAGCCTGTGGGCTGCTGTTTCCTCCGTGCTTGGCACAGATCTCACAAAAGTTCAAATTGTGACATTTATCACATAAAATGCATATGCCATATCTCACAACCGATTGGGCTTCCAGAATTGAGTATGATCGCTGTGACAACATTTTCCCGTAGATTTGCATTATTCCACAAAGTTCTACCTAGCGTTGCAGTTACATAACCTTGTGACATAGTAGGCTCTAGCTCTGCCTCCACTCTCCCTGAGTGAGAGAGGTGCGCACTGTGACAGACAGTCCAACAATGAGTCAAAGAGGTTTAGACACATAGACAAATTTCCGGAATTTATTCCCCTTTAATAGGCACTTACTATAATCCATTCTTTATTTAACCTCTTAAAATGGGAAAACATGTTTTTTTATTAAGTAGAACGTGTTCGTCGTGAAAAATGTTAAAATTAAGTGAATGTTTTTTTTTTATACCAAGTTGAACTACCCTAAAGGGACTCATTTTGTGGGATGACCCAGAACTGTTCCGTTAAACCACATGACCTCATGCTTTCATACGGGCTTAGAACTTTAAAGCTAGGATCCCTTCCGATGAGCCATACACAAACAACATATGCAACGTCAAACAACCATCCCACTGGGCAGAGACGTCAGTTCAGCGTCTAGTTTTGATTTGCATTTGCTTGGGTTTACAACTAATGTGAATTCAACGTGAAATCAACAACAACAAAAAGAGCTCTCCGTGTCATTGTATTCAGGTTCAACGTTAGGCGGAATAAAGACAAGATCCCTTTACATGAATGACTTTCTGCAAATCCAGTCAGTTTTCCATGTTGATTCAACATCATCACATAGATTTTTTTTGGCATTGAAATAACATGGAAACAATGTTGATTCAACCAGTTTTTGCCCAGCGGGATGAAGTCTGTAGGAAATTAGATTTTTGATCTCTGGCTTGACCAGAACATATCCTAGGCCAGGAAATAAACAGACATCAGTTAATGTGTACTCTGATGGGACGATACAACAGCCCAAACCCCCAGGCCTTGCCTATATTTATACAGGAAGCAGCACAGCAGCATGTGAATAACATAAGTTCTCTACTTCCTGGGTTGGGCAACTTGTCAACAACAATAGAGAGAGAAAATGGAGCCCGTTGTTCCGACTGTCAATATAGCAGTGACACCTCTAATTAAAATGGTGGCTTCTATGCAACTATGTTTTTTGGCTAATGTCATTTATAGCACCAAACAAGCAGGTCAAATGCGGAAATTGTCAACAATCCGCTGAATGGAAAATATATAGGCCAGGTGTTTCATGGGCAGGAACTGGGACTTTCATCACTCCTTGTTTGGCAACCTGCTACAATGGATGACTCTAATAATTGAAGAAAGGTCACATGGATGCTCTTCTGTGTGGAACAATAATATCATTGGCACGTGTGTCAACCAGACAAACCTGTTACTCAACTAATTGAACCCAAGTCCAATCTCTTTCAATCAAGTCTTAACGTATTGTTCTGCCTTGTTACTCTGCCAAATGTCACAGAAAATGCCCAAGACATTCCTCCCTTAGTCATGAGAATGGGAAATTCTCCTCCTCGGCACAACCGTCAAACACACAGTTTGTATTTCTGGAGGTTGTGTCTTCCACACAATTTTTATATATATTTTTTATTTAAATGTAACTTCTTTATTTAACTAGGCAAGTCAGTTAAGAACAAGTTCTTGTTTACAATGACGGCCTACCCCGGGCCAAACCCAGGTGATGACAATGAGATGGCAGAGAAAAAAACATCGTACTGATGCACACAAAGCGAATGCCTCTGATGTACAGTTAATTGCCAAAATAAAAGAAACACCAACATAAAGTGTCTTAATAGGATGTTGGGCCACCACAACCCAGAAAAACTTAAATGCGCCTTGTCATAGATTCTACAAGTGTCTGGAACTCTACTGGGGGGATGCGACACCATTCTTCCACGAGAAATTCCACAATTTGGTGTTTTGTTGATGATGGTGGAAAACACCGTCTCAGGCACCACTCCAGAATCTCCCATAAGTGTTCAATTGGGTTGAGATCTGGTGATGGCCATGGCATATGGTTCACATTGTTTTCATGCTCATCAAACCATTCAGGGATCACTCATGCTCTGTGGATGGAGGCATTGTCATCCTATGGGGTCCTTGCCACTCCTTGTCATTGCCAACATTCTATAATTAATGAGATCGAGGAAAACAGAGGGGTTGATCCTAATTCGATAATCCTCACAACGTATCCTCCAATCACAACAATTATCCAAATATTGGAACTCTATAACTTTTTTTCTCCCCACAGAACAGTTGGTATCTGGTTGCTAAGCACACATTAAGCACACGTTTTTTGTTTTTTCCCGACAAAACCAGTGGTGCACGACTCCAGGATTTTTGGAGTAGACTCCGACTCCTGTGGTTGGAGTTGCTAGCTCGCTCTTTCTTTGCTGTGAAAGATGTGAGAGTTTGTGTTCTCGAAGTAGACTACAACAACTAGTCTCCTCCATTGCAAAAATACTGAATCTTAGGAGAAGGTTGACACCCAGAAATGGGAGTTGAAGGGCAAGGAGTCGCGGAATCAAATATTTTGAAGTAGACTCCCCACCACTAGTCTACATTCTCAAACAAAATACATACTGCAATTCCAACCACAAAACCTCTTTGCTTTGATTTTAAGTCTCAAAATACAATAGCTTGCCTAGCTAATTGTTTGTTTTTGAGGCTCCACATGTTGTAATGAAAAATATTAATGCTATTTTCAAGAACCATTGAGCAACTCCACTGTAAATCCAGCTGCATATTAATCATTGAGTTTGCCGAAAGGCCAGTCTCTTTGGCAATGACATAGAGTGGCAAGGAGTGGAATGTTAGCCAAAAAGACTGGTACCCAGACTAGAGAAATTCAAACCACTGCTAGATCAAGATCCCTGTTCCCTAAATTGTTTGGTGCATCAAAAATAAAAAGAGATGGACGCCTCGCTTCGCGTTCTTAGGAAACTATGCAGTATTTTGTTTTTTACATATTATTTCTTACACCGTTACCCCAGGAAATCTTAAGTCTTATTACATACAGCCTGGAGGAACTATTGGATATAAGAGCTATGTCAACTTACCAACATTACGACCAGGAATACGACTTTCCCGAAGCGGATCATCTGTTTGGACCACCACCCAGGACAATGGATTGGATCCCAGTAGGCGACCCAAAACAACGACGCCGCAGAAGGGGCAGACGGAGCAGTCTTCCGCCCACCGCTCCCGAGTATACTATTCACCAATGTCCAGTCTCTTGACAACAAAGGTATACGAAATTCGAGCAAGGGTTGCTTTCCAGAGAGACATCAGAGATTGTAACATTCTTTGTTTCATGGAAACATGGCTCACTCGGGATATGTTATCAGAGTTGGTACAGCCACCAGTTTTCTTCTGAAAACAAGGCTCCCTAAATTTTATCAGCATATCGAATGCGTGACCCGGGCTGGCAACACTCTGGATCATTGCTACTCTAATTTCTGCGACACATACAAACCCTCCCTCGCCCTCCTTTCGGTAAATCTGACCACGACTCCATTTTGTTGCTCCCAGCCTATAGACAGAAATTAAAACAGGAAACGCCCATGCTCAGGTCTGTTCAACGCTGGTCCGACCAATCTGATTCCACGCTTCAAGATTGCTTCGATCACGTGGACTGGGATATGTTCCGGATAGCATCGGACAATAACATTGATGTATACGCTGATTCGGTGAGCGAGTTTATTAGCAAGTGCATCGGTGATGTGGTACCCACGGTGACTATTAAATCCTTCCCCAACCAGAAACCGTGGATTGATGGCAGCATTCGTGCAAAACTGAAAGCGCAAACCACTGCTTTTAATCTTGGCAAGGCGACCGGAAACATGACCGAATACAAACAGTATAGCTATTCCCTCCGCAAGGCAATCGAGCAAGCTAAGCGTCAGTATAGAGACAAAGTAGAGTCGCAATTCAACGGTTCAGACGCGAGATGTATGTGGCAGGTTCTACAGTCAATCACGGACTACAAAAAGAAAACCAGCCCCGTCGTGTACACTGATGTCTTGCTCCCAGACAAACTAAACCATTTCTTTGCTTGCTTTGAGGACAATACAGTGCCACTGACACGGCCCACTACCAAAACATGCGGGCCTTCACCGCAGCCAACGTGAGTAAAACATTTAAACGTGTTAACCCTCGCAAGGTTGCTGGCACAGACGGCATCCCTAGCCATGCGCTGACCAGCTGGCTGGTGTGTTTACGGACATATTCAATCAATCCCTATTCTAGTCTGCTGTTCCCACATGCTTCAAGAGGGCCACCATTGTTCCTGTTCCCGAGATAGCTAAGGTAACTTAAGGTAACTTAGCTAAACAACTATCGCCCCGTAGCACTCACTTCCGTCATCATGAAGTGCTTTGAGAGACTAGTCAAGGATCATATCACCTCCACCCTACCTGACACCCTAGACCCGCTCCAATTTGTAGTGAGGACTGCACAACGCAAACTACCTGCCGGGGGGCAAACTACCTGCCCTCCAGGACACCTACACCACCCGATGTCACAGGAAGGCCAAAAAGATCATCAAGGACAACCACCCGAGCCACTGCCTGCTCACCCCGCTATCATCCAGAAGGCGAGGTCAGTACAGGTGCATCAAAGCTGGGACCGAGAGACTGAAAAACAGCTTCTATCTCAAGGCCATCAGACTGTTAAACAGCCATCACTAACATTGAGTGGTTTCTGCCAACATATAGACTCAATCTCTAGCCCCTTTTATAATTAACATTTGGATGTAATAAATGTATCACTAGTCACTTAAACAATGCAACTTTATATAATGTTCACATACCCTACATTACTCATCTCATATGTATATACCATCTACTGCATCTAGCCTATGCCATTCGGCCATCGCTCATCCATATATTTATATGTACATATTCTTAATCATTCCTTTACACTTGTGTGTATAAGGTAGTTGTTGTGAAATTGTTAGATTACTTGTTTGATATTACTGCACGGTCGGAACTAGAAGCACAAACATTTCACTACACTCGCATTAACATCTGCTAACCATGTATATGTGACCAATTTTATTTATTTTATTTGAAAACAAATAGTGCCGATTGAGTGCACTTCCAGTAATACCGTATACCCTGGTAAGGTACCGCCCAACCCTATTTCTGGGTCAGCCTATAAGAGCATGTGCCATTATTATTTTCAACATTCTTCAAGCTCTGTCAAATTGCGCATTCCTTTTCTTTTTTATCCTGAACCCCCCCCCCCCCCCCCCCCCCCCCCCCCAGTCCTTAACAATTACAAGCATAACCATAACATGATGCAGCCACCACTATGCTTGAAAATATGTAGAGTGGTACTCAGTAATGTGTTGTATTGGATTTGCCCCAAACATAACACTTTGAATTCAGGACAAAAAGTAAATTGCTTTGACATATTTTTGCAGTATTACTTTAGTGCCTTGTGCATGTCTTAAAATATGTTTTATTCTGTACATGGTTCCTTCTTTTCACATTGTCAATTAGGTTAGTTTTGTGGAGTAACTACCATGTTTTTGATCCAGCCTCAGTTTTTCTCCTATCACAGCCATTAAACTTTGTAACTATTTTAAAGTCACCATTGGCCTCCTGGTGATATCCCTGAGCGGTTTAGTTCCTCTCCTGCAACTGAGTTATGAAGAGCACCTGTATCTTTGTAGTGACTGGGTGTATTGATACACCCTCCAAAGTGTAATTAATAACTTCACCTTGCTCAAAGAGATATTCAATGTCTGCTTTCTTTCTTTTTACCCATCTACCAATAGGTGCCCATCTTTGTGAGGCATTGGAAAACTTCCCTGGTCTTTGTTGTTGAATCTGTGTTTGAAATTCACTGCTTGACTGAGGAACATTACAACTAATTGTATGTGTGGCGTACAGAGGTGAGGTAGTCATTGAAAAATTATGTTAAACACTATTATTGCACACAGAGTGAGTCCATGCAACTTATGTGACTTGTTAAGCACACCAACAGAATGCTCTCAATGGTGCATCTACAGAAGTTTGCGAGAGTCTTAGGGGCCATGCCGAATTTCTTCAGCCGCCTGAGGTTGTAGAGGCGCTGTTGCGCCTTCTTCCCCACAGTGTTGGTGTGGTGGAACCATTTCAGGTCCTCAGTGATGTGCATGCCAAGAAACTTGAAGCTTTTGACCCTCTCCACTGCAACCCCGTCGTTGTGGATGGGGGCATGCTGCCTCCTCTCTCTCCTGTAGTCCTCCTTTGTTTTTTGATGTTGAGGGACAGGTTATTTTCCTGGCATCACTCCGCCAGGGCTCTAACCTCCTCCCTGTAGGCTGTCTCGTCATTATTGGTAATCAGGCCTACCAATGTCGTGTCTTCAGCTAACTTGATGATTGAGTTGGGAGTAGTGCGTAGCCACACAGTAATGGGTAAACAGGGAGTACAGGAGGGGGCTGAGCACACACCCCTGGGGGGTTCCGTGTTGAGGATTAGCATGGCAAAGATGTTGTTGCCTACCCTCACCACTTGGGGTTAACCCATCAGGAAGTCTAGGACCTAGTTGCACAGGGAGGGGTTCAGAACACTGAGCTTACTAACATGCTTGGTTGGCACTATGGTGTTGAAAGCAGAGCTCTAGTTGATGAACAGCATCCTCACATAGGTATTCCTATTGTCTAGGTGGAATAGGGTAATGTGCAGTGCAATGGCGAATGCGTCGCCCTTGGATTTGTTGGGGAGGTATGCAAAATGTAGTGGGTCTAAGATGTCGGGCAAGGTAGAGGTGATATGGTCCTTGACCAGCCTCTCAAAGCACTTCATGATAACAGAGGTGAGTGCTACGGGGCGATTTAAGTAAAATGCAGACCTTAAAGTGAAATGCTTACCCTAACCAACAATGCAGTTTCAAAAAATACGGATAAGAATAAGAGATAAAGGTAACAAGTAATTAAAGAGCAGCAGTAAAATAACAATAGCGAGACTATATACAGGGGGGGTACCGATACAGTGTCAGGGTGCGGGGGCACCTGTTAGTTGAGGTAGTGTGTACATGTAGGTATTAAAGTGTAAAGAGGGGTTGGGGGGGGGTACACTGCAAACAGTCTGGATAGCCATTTGACTAGATGTTCAGGAGTCTTATGGCTTGGGGGTAGAAGCTGTTTAGAAGCCTCTTGGACCTAGACTTGGTGCTCCGGTACCGCTTGTAGTAGAGAGGTAGCAGAGAGAACAGTCTATGACTAGGGTGGCTGGAGTCTTTGACCATTTTTAGGGCCTTCCTCTGAAACTGCCTGGTATAGAGGTCCTGCATGGCAGGAAGCTTGGCCCCAGTGATGTACTGGGCCGTTCTCACTACCCTTTGTAGTGCCTTGCGGTCGGAGGCCGAGCAGTTGCCATACCAGGCAGTGATGCAACCAGTCAGAATGCTCTCAATGGTGCAGCTGTAGAACCTTTTGAGGATCTGAGGACCCATGACAAATCTTTTCAGTCTCCTGGGGGGAATAGGTTTTGTTGTACCCTCTTCACGACTGTCATGGTGTGCTTGGACCATGTTAGTTTGTTGGTGATGTAAACACTAAGGAACTTGAAGCTCCCAACCTGCTCCACTGCAGCCCCGTCGATGGGAATGGGGGTGTGCTCGGTCATCTTTTTGCTGTAGTACACAATCATCTCCTTTGTCTTGATCACGTTGAGAGAGAGGTTGTTGTCCTGGCACCACACGGCCAGGTCTCTGACCTCCTCCATATAGGCTGTCTCGTTGTTGACGGTGATCAGGCCTACCACTGTGGTGTCATTGGCAAATGATGGTATTGGAGTCGTGTCTGGCCGTGCAGTCATGAGTGAACAGGGAATACAGGAGGGGACTGAGCACGCACCCGAGGGGCCCCTGTGTTGAGGATCAGCGTGGCGGGTATGTTGTCACCTACCCTTACCACCTGGGGGCGGCCCATCAGGAAGTCCAGGATCCAGTTGCAGAGGGAGGTGTTTAGTCCCAGGGTCCTTTGCTTATTGATGAGCTTTGAGGGCACTATGGTGTTGAACGCTGAGCTGTAGTCAATGAATAGCATTCTCACAAAGTTTAGTTACCTTAGCTTGCTTGGGTACATGAAAAATGCTGGACATCTTGAAGTAAGAGGGGACAACAGACTGGTATAGGGATAGGTTGAATATGTCCGTAAACACTCCAGCCAGCTGGCCTGCATCATGCACTGGGGACACAGCTTGGTATGCTGTCCGGGCTGGCAGCCATGCTTGAAAGTCCTATAATCGGGAAGCCGTAGTCCTCTTGAGCAGCGGGGGCCCACGATGGTGGCTCTGTGTTGTTTTCCTTGAAGCTGGCAAAGAATATGTTAAGTTTGTCTGGGAGTGAGGCATCGGTGTCCGCGACATAGCTGGTTTCCTCTTTATAGTCTGTTATAGTCCCTGCCACATGTATTGTGTCTGAGCCACTGAATTGTGACTGCACATTGCCCCGTTAATATATTTTTGCCGCTTTGATTGACTTACAGAGGTTGTAGCTGGTCTGTTTGTACTCGTCCATGTTCCCAGTCACCTTGCCGTGGTTAAATGGGGTAGTTACGCTGTTATTTTTGCTCGAAAGCTGCCAATTACCACGTTTTTTTGGTTTGGATATGCTTTAATCGTCACTGTAGGAACAACATCCTCTATGCACTTGATGATGAAACCAGTGACAGAGATAGTGTAGACGTCAATGATATTCCAGAGGCGCCTCGGAACATATCCCAGGAGTGATCTGATTTGCTGTAGGGCGCGCGGGGGTGGGCCTTGTAACCATCACAGAATAGGGAGAATAACATTGTTCAAGCTTCTCTCCCCGTGTGGCACAGGAGATTTCGGGAAAACTTTCCTAAGATTTCCTTTATTAATAATATCCCCAGCTACAACAAATGTGTCCTCAGGATGTGTGGTTTCCAGTTTGCTCAAAGTCCCGTAAAATCACTGTGAAATATCTTTTATAGCTGTTTGAAGCTGGTTGACCAAAACAAAAGTTTGGTTTTGCTCCACCAGCTTCAAACAGCTAGCAATGTTATAATGTTTACAGAACGTTATTTAATTACCTCCATATAACCTATAATTTCCAAGTATGCACATTATCGAACAAAACATACATGTATTGTGTAACATGAAGTACTATGAGTGCCATCTGATGAAGATCATCAAAGGTTAGTGATTAATTTTATCTCTATTTCTGATTTTTGTGACTCCTCTCTTTGGCTGGAAAATGGCTATATGTTTTTTTGTGACTAGGCTCTGACCTAACATAATCATATGGTGTGCTTTCGTTGTAAAGCCTTTTTGAAATCGGACACGATGGGTAGATTAACAAAAAGTTAAGTTTTAATATGGTGTATTGCCCTTGTGAATGTATGAAAGTTAAATATTTCAAAAAAATATTTTTGAATTTTGCGCTCTGCCTTTTCAGCAAATGTTGTCGAGAGGTTCCGCTAGCGGAACCCCTGGCCTTAAGAAGTTTTTAACCGACTCTTTGGAATTACTTCAATAGCAACAGTGAATCTATTAAGTGGACATTTCAGTGACAAATATCAAAGCTATGCAGGGCTTGATTAAAACCCTGGATCGGAGACCGAAGAGATAGCTGTAGCTATATCAACTCTACAGTAGGATGTGAGGTGCTGCCCAGTCTATTGTTTTTTTAGAGTGGATATTATGTTGAAAATCTGACGTTGTTTCAAAGGCAAAAATTCAACATATTTTATACAAATGTGGTCTTTTGTTGAAAATTGGTTACCATAATGATGATGATTTTACCTTCAAAACAACAGTTGCTTTGACTTTTTCAAATCCAATGTGTTTTCCACAGTGATTCAATCTCACAACATATTGACAGATTAAGTTGAAACCACATTGATTTAATCAGTTTGTGCCCAGTGGGTTGGGTGTCCCCCTTGAGTGCAATTACAACCTAATAAAGTAATAAGATGGGTTGGATGACTACTGAATGTCGGCTAGAGTGTGGAAGAAGGAAAATGGACATGATAAATTCAGAATAATTGGACAAATGGGAGGTATTAGGTACAGAGGACAGTTGGGAGCTCAGCTTCCACATACTTAGAGAGAATTAGATAAGTATTTCTAGTCAATTCCTCTTGAAGAGGTCGGGAACTGTGAGGAAAGAGCATAAAATGAGAACGGAAGAAAACTTTTTAATGAGAAGGGGAACATACTACCCGTTTCCGTATACCCATACTAGCGTACTACATACTTAAACCGCATACCATTTACCCATCGTTAAATACTATTTAGCACATACTGTTTAGTAAAAAGTATGCAGTATGCCACGGTCGTAACGCAGTAGAAGCTTCTGATTGGCTGAGTAGGTTGGGCGGGGCCCAGTGCTGGTGGATTCTTCCAAATTCAACAGACTGGCAAATCATTAACCAACCTGATAATAGCTCATTTTCATTTCCAAATCTGAACATGGTTTAGTATTTAGTTAAAAGGCTATGACGAAGCCCATGAGAACAATAAAAACTTTTCAATGAGATAACAGAAATCCACTTTGGGTAAAACATTTTTTTTTAAAGACTGTTTTCAGAAATTATTTTCGAAATGTTGCATACTATTAAAAATTATATTTTCGCATGCTGAGAACGGGTCACACGTGATTCTGTTGCTTCCAGCTATTTGTTGATCGAACTGATTAGCTGTTGTCAAAGCAGAAATTAGTATTACATCCAGGCATTTAAAGTATACTTGATTTTCAAAATGTTGCATACTATTAAACTTGATTTATTCCGCATACTCAAACAACCTAATATTTAGGATGCAAATATAGGTATTCGGACAGGGACAGTGTTAATATGAAAGTGGGTAATATAGCCTATTGCATGAGTAAATCAAACAAATCATAATAATAAAGTTGTCCTCCGCTTGTTGGGTCACAAAAGGTCTTGCATCCATCTCCGAACTGAAAAGCAAAATGCTCACATGTCAGTGAGTGTTGCATCAGCATGATCTGTGCTTAGCCTCTTCTTGGCCCAGCGCCAGCTGATAAGACTGGTTAATGTAGAGCACGTGTCAAACTCATTCCACGGAGGGCCAAGTGTCTGCGGGTTTTCACTCCACCCTTGTAATTGACTGATGAATTAAGGTCACTAATTAGTAACGAACTCCCCTCACCTGGTTATCTAGGTCTTAATTGAATGGAAAAAATGAAAACCCGCAGACACTCAGCCCTCCGTGGAATGAGTTTGACACCCCCGATGTAGAGGAAACAGAGTTCCCCTGTACGGCCACCGTGGTCCAGGCGGTTGAGTGCACGACTAGCATCCTCCCGGGTGACATAAGCCAGCCAGCACTCACCCCCCTGGCCTATATTTCCCTGCCTATTCCCTGGTTGTGTAATAAGCACAGCATTTAGCAGAAATGCTTTATGTAAGCCTGAGCAAGCAAGCAGAACGGCTAGGCTAGGCAGGACAGGGCACGGCAGGGCATGTCTCTCTGGCATGGCCCCAAGAGCAGGGCTGGGCATTTCAGAGAATAGGAGCACTAGGCTAGGGTGGGCTAGTCCTAATGAGTGGACCACTGCTGTACAACCTCATTGGTAAGATAAGCAATCTTATCGCAATCTCTACAGCACAGGTGTCAAAATCAATCCACATAGGGCCGAGTGTCTGCGGGTTTTTGCTCCTCCCTTGTACTTGATTGATGAATTAAGGTCACTAATTAGTAAGGAACCCACACCTGGTTGTCTAGGGCTTAACTGAAAGGAAAAACCAAAAACCTGCAGACACTAGGCCCTTCACGTTTGTCACCCCTACTCTACAACATTTAATCAAGAATGAAATATATATGGCTTTCTCATTCATTCTCTTCTGTCTTATTTTCATTTTTTCCATAATCTCTAATAAATAAATAAATATCTCAATTTATTGGTTGCACTCCTCAATAATTAGCCTAACTTATACGTATTTGGGCTTTCGGCCTTCTCATCTATCTTCTAAGTAGATACTGTCCTTCCTGATGTTGAAGGCATTTCTCTGATTTGTGAAAAGTGTCCTTTTTATAGTGCCAACTGCCTATGATTTGATGCACTTGAATGTCAGATTTTGCTGTCTGTCGACAAGTTCCATCTCGTAGCTTGGTACCAAACACGCAACTCGTTATCCTGGATCTTATGAATCCATTTGAGATGGCCTATCATTTTGTCTCTCTGTGCAAGCACAACAGGACATGAGGCACTACAGGACATGAGGCACAACAGGACATGAGGCACTATAGGACATGAGGCACTACAGGACATGAGGCACAACAGGACATGAGGCACTACAGGACATGAGGCACTACAGGACATGAGGCACAACAGGACATGAGGCACAACAGGACATGAGGCACTACAGGACATGAGGCACTACAGGACATGAGGCCAAAGAAACACCATCCTAACAACTATGTCAGATATAGGCAGCTCAGTGATGTTCTGTTACTATACGCCAAATACTGGAATCCCCTTATACTTCCAGTATAATACTGCATTCAGCCCATAGCATTGTGCTGAGTGCAGACACAGACTTATCAGCTATACAGATATGCACTTAAATGATCTGACTCCCCAGATAATACATCATCTTCAGTACTAAACGTGTCTCCTACAGTCCCTCTCACCCACTGACTTTCATTAGTATTCATTATGATTTTACCGTGCAGGGAGAAGAGAGGTCAGGGCAATTCCACATTTAACGGAATTCACTTAATGTATGCCAAACAAAAACTTTCAAAGATTAACAAACCACACCCCAGCTAGCACATTTGGTTCCTTGGAAGTTGTGGGAATGTATGTTTTGGTTTCTGCTGAAGGATTTTCATCAATAATGACTAACTAATGTATACATTTGGCGTAGAGTTATAACTCAGTTGTCTGTTGAAGAATATGTTGGTACATAAGCCAAGAGGAAGGGTCAACAGACAACTCGTGATCACAGTGAAACTAACAACAGGAAAGATGTCTGGTCCCCAACCAGGGAGGGGAGAAACAATTGGGCGTGCAGTAGATTGTGTAACATATGGTAGCAGAAGATAAGCAATGTGTATGTGTTAGAATTGAATTGAAAAGCAGCTTTGTCATTGTCCAAGAGGAGGAGGGACATTTCGTACGACATGACGCTATGTGTGATATATAAACTAATGTACATGTGATTATGTTCCGAGCTCTTGGGAATAAACGCTATTGATTAATTTTGAGACTGATGTTTGTCTATTTTATGCAAATAAGAACCTTACAAATTCTTAGAAACAGACAGTGTTTTGCTTTGTTATAAATGAATTGGTTAATGAACATATAGGAGTTAAATTCCTCTAACAGGTTCCCATTAGCTCTGGGAACAAAGCCATAAGTTTCCTTGCCGGTAGAATGGAAAGTTTTCAAAACGTTCTAAGAACAGAAGTGAAAATTTAGCCTGTTCTGGGAACCTACATTTTTAGATTGCATGGAGGTTCTATTAACTTTCTGAGAATAGAAATTATAGGTTATTTGAAGGTAATTAAATAACATTCTGAGAACATTTTCTAAATGCTGTGAATGTTTTGATTGCAATGTAAGGCTTTCACAACATTTTTTAATAAGACTTTTAATAACACTGCTAGCTTAGTTTTGGGTTGACGACACTGAACAAAAATATAAACCCAACATGTAACAATTTCAAAGATTTCACTGAATGACAGTTCATATAAGAAAATCTGTCAATTTAAATGAACGCATTGGGCCCTAATCTATGGTTTTCAAATGACTGGGAATACAGATATGCATCTGTTGGTCACAGATATCTTATTAAAAAAAGAGGTACGGTAGGGGCGTGGATAAGACAACCAGTCAGCATCTGGTGTGACCACCATTTTCCTCATACAGCGCGACACATCTCCTTCGCATAGAGTTGATCGGGCTGATTGTGGCATTTGGAATGTTGTCCCACTCCTTTTCAATGGCTGTGTGAAGTTGCTGCATATTGGCGGGAACTGAAACACACTGTCGTACACGTCAATCCAGAGCATCCCACACATGCTCAATGGGTGACATGTTTGGTGAGTATGCAGGCCATGGAATAACTTGGACATTTTCAGCTACCAGGCATTGAGTACAGATCCTTGCGACATGGAGCCATGCATTATCATGCTGAAACTTGATATGATGGTGGCGGATAAATGGCATGACAATAGGCCCCAGGATCTCGTCACAGTATCTCTGTGCATTCAAATCGCAATCAATAAAATGCAATTGTGTTGTCCATGGCTTGTGCCTGCCCATACCATAACCTCACCACCATCATGGGGCACTGTTCACAAAGTTAATGGGGCAAACCGCTTTCCCACACAACGCCATACATGCTGTCTGCCATCTAGCCGGTACAGTTGAAACCGGGATTTATCCATTAACTTCTTTGGGATAGGGGGAAGCATTTTCACTTTTGGATGAATAGCGTGCCCAGAGTAAACTTCCTCCTACTCAGTCCCAGATGCTAATATATGCATATTATTAGTATTGGATAGATAACACTATGAAAACACTTCTAAAACTGTTTGAATGATGTCTGTGAGTATAACAGAACTCATATTGCAGGCAAAAACGTGAGAAAAAATCCAAACAGGAAGTGGGAAACCTGAGGTTTGTCGTTTTTGAACTCGGCGCCTATCGAATTCGCAGTGGGATATGGGTTATTTTCCACTTCCTAAGGCTTCCACTAGATGTCAACCGTCTTCAGAATGTTGTTTCAGGCTTCTACTGTGAAGTGGGAGCGAATGAGAGCTGTTTGACTAAGGGGTCTGGCAGCAGCCTCGTTCTCAGTCATGTGCGTTCACATGAGAGGTATCTCATGTGATTGCTTTTCAGACAATGGAATTCTCCGGTTGGAACATTATTGAACATTTATGATAAAAACATCCTAAAGATTGTTTGACAAGTTTCTTCAATCTGTAATATAACCTTTTGAACTTTTCGTCCAACTGGACCTGAGTGCGCGTTTGGATTTGTTTACCAAACGCCCTAACAAAAGAAGCTATTTGGACATAAATTATGGACATTATCGAACAAAACAAACATTTATTGTGGAACTGCGATTCCTGGGAGTGCATTCTGATGAAGATCATCAAAGGTAAGTGAATATTTATAATGCTATTTATGACTAATGTTGACTGCGCAACATGGCAGATATTTATTTTGGCTCGTTTGGGCTCTTAGCGCCGTACTCAGACTATGCTTTTTCCGTAAAGTTTTTATTAAATCTGACACAGCGGTTGCATTAAAGAGAAGTGTATCTAAATTTCCCTGCATAACACTTGAATTTTAATGAACATTTATAATGAGTATTTCTGTGAATTCATGTGGCTCTCTGCAAAATCATAGCATGTTTTTGAACTACTGAACATAACACACCAATGTAAAATGAGATTTTTGGATATAAATATGCACTTTATCGAACAAAACATACATGTATTGTGTAACATGAAGTCCTATGAGTGTCATCTGATGAAAATCATCAAAGGTTTGTGATTAATTTTATCTCTATTTCTGCTTTTTGTGACTCCTCTCTTTGGCTGGAAAAATGGCTGGGTTTTTCTGTGGCTAGGTGGTGACCTAACATAATCGTTTGTGGCGCTTTCGCTGTAAAGCATTTTTTTAAATCAGACACTGTGGCTGGATTAACGAGAATGTTATCTTTAAAATGATGCCTAATACTTGTATGTTTGAAAAATTTGATTCATGACATGTTGATTTGTATTTGGCGCCCTGCAATTTCATTGGCTGTTGGCGAGGGGTTCCGCTAGCGGAACGGGGTTTAAAGCACACTTCTCCAGTGTGCCAGTGGCCATCGAAGGTGAGCGTCTGCCTACTGAAGTTGGTTAGGACGCCGAACTGCAGTCATGTTAAGACCCCAGTGAGGATGATGAGCACGGAGATGAGCTTCCCTGAGACGGTTTCTGACAGTTTGTGCAGAAATTCTTCAGTTGCAAACCCCCAGTTTTATCAGCTGTCAAGGTGGCTGGTCTCAGATGATCCCACAGGTGAAGAAGCCGGATGTTAGAGATCCTGGGCTGGCGTGGTTATATGTGGTCTGTGGTTGGGAGGCTGGTTGGACAAACTGCCAAAAATTATAAAATTATCTTATGGTAGAGAAATTAACATTAAATTCTCTGACAACAGCTCTGGTGGACATTCCTGCAGTCAGCATGCCAATTGCAGGTTCCCTCAAAACTTGAGACATCTGTGGCATTGCGTAGTGTGACAAAACTGCACATTTTTAGTGTTTTTTTTTATTGTCCCCAACACAAGGTGCATCTGTAATGATTATGCTGTTTAATCAGCTTATTGATATGCCACAACTGTCAGGTGGATGGATGAGCAAAGGAGAAATGCTCAATAACAGGGATTAAAGAAATGTGTGCACAAGCTTTTTGTGCGTATGGAACAGTTCTGGGATCTTTTATTTCAGCTCATGAAACCAACACTTTATATCTATATTTTTGAACTCCAAGCACAAATAGGACACATAGAAATACATTTTCTTCTGCATTAATCATGCAAACACATTTACTTTTAATTGTGCACAGCATCAGTGAGATTCAAACCTATGATCTTCTGTTTGCTATCCATGGAATTAGTCCACTGTGCCACCAGGATGGGGCTAGCATGCTGTGTGTTTTTTAAACTCATACAAAACTGTTCATTTTAGTCTATTCAAACAGACCCTATTTCAAAGGAAACAAGTACTCATTAAGATTAGGTGTGGTCAATTAGTGGGTGTGGCCAAAACACCTGAACACACTTAACAAATAGAGGAGTTTTGATGAAGTTGAGAACGGAATGTATGTTTTGAAATAATGTATGTTCTTTAAATGTCACAGTGCTAAAGCACTGACATTCCTAAAAAGCTAAGTTGTTTCTTAACGTTCTCGGAACGTTCTGAGTACATTACTTTAAAATAGAACCAGGAGGAAACCTGAAGGAAATGTTATGCTGAAGTATTGAAATTCCCACCGAAGAATGTTGTTAGTTAACACTCTCTGAACTATTTGAGAACATGACTTTAAATAGAACAATGACAAAACATGTAGGAAACGTTATGTTGAAGTAATGAAATTCCCAAAGAAGAACGTTGTTTCTTAATGTTCTCCGAACAATTTGAGAACATGACTTTAAATAGAACAACGAGGAAACCTGTAAGAAACGTTATGCTGAAGGACCAAATCTGAACTAATCATAGATGTCTATATTTTACATCATAGACGTCTAAGTTTGGACAACAAAGTACGGCACAGCACTGTAGAGTATGGTAGAGCAGAGTACAGTAATGTACAGTATTGTACAGTACAGTACAATACAGTACATTATAGTGTACTCATCTTCAGTGTGCTCTACTGTGTACTGTACTTAAGCAATAACGCACAAAAAGCATGAATACAGTTACAGGTAAATGGCATTGTTCAGCCCGACGCCATAAAAATTAAAATATAATGATTTATTTTTATATAAACCGGGAAATGTGTGCTTTAGTATTGTATTCTTTGGCAACTGTGGTATAAGCAGGATAAACACCTCCATTCTGTACATTACCTTAGAAAAATTAATTCCACAAAGGAACTCAGCTCTGCTTCATCCCGCTGCGTCATCCATTATTTCCAAGGTAAAGTACAGAACTTCTGTGTTTATCCCTTACATACATTTTTTTTTAAACTTGACTTTACTGTATGTACTCTACTGTACTGTACTGTGCTCTACATACTTGTAAAACATAGACGTCTATGATTGGTTCAGATTCGGACTGGACCAAATCTGAAACAATCATGGATGTCTATGTTTGGGCCAAGTCAAGGCCGGTCCGGACTAGGGCTGTTGCAATGACCATATTACCGCAACACTGGCGGTCACGAGTCAAGAAGGCAGTAAAATTCCATGTAACCGTTTAGTCACAGTAATTAGGCTTCTCCAAGCCCTGATGCTGCTACTGGTCATTAGTAGTCTACCAAACTTGCTAAATGCTCAGTACTCAGCACTCAATTGTACCTCTAATCACTCTGACATCAATGTAAATGTCTTCGAAAATCGAATCAAACACTTCATGACAGCCCATGAGCTCATTTTGACCAATATTTCTATAGGCTATGCAATTGCGCCAGAAAACAGAGTGATGGCCTCTACCAAAAAGAGGAGGATCCCATCAGCTTTCTATAGGCTAGGCCTGCTATATTTATTTCTCAACTTGCCTAATATTAAGCTCATTGCTTATATTTACAACAGGAGTATAGCCTACCTGGCTGGCATGAAAATGAACCATGGGGAAAAGCATCCTCCATTCACTATTTAAGTGCCCAGATGATATGTATTTTTTCCCGCTGCCCCTGTTTCGATAAAGGTGCATGATAATGGTATATTCTAAATCAAAACAAATTTCACACATATATTATTTAGTATATGTAAAGACATGATTCAATCAGGAATAGTCTGATGGGGGACAATATTAGCCTATCACTTGTGAATGATGCCCAGCATAAGAAAATATGCCTTATTTCCCCCTTATTCCTAGCCTAGTCCAAAGATGCCTGTATGCTTTAATAAGGTTTGTATCACAACTAAAGTGGCCAAATAACTTCTTCAAATTAAGCATGTTAATCCACTTTACAAGGGGTGTAGAGACTAACTGGCATACATAAGCAGCGCATGAGTTTCACGTTTGGGGAAGATCATTTTCACCATAAAACATGCATCTTTATAATAAAAGCATTAAATGCATAATTGCATTTGCAGTCACTTATGATAATGGTGTTTTCCGCTAATGGAACAATCACACTTACTGCCATGTGCGCATTGCCAGATCAGGACCTAACATAAGGACAACTCAGAGTATGCTATTCTGTTCTTTTGAAATAGACTACATTTTCTTCATTTCATGCTTCTTTAGACCGGTCTAAAATAAATAACAGATTTATTATGAAGGTGTAGGCTATATTAAATTGATTTATTAGACTTGTAGGCTATGTGGGGAAGCCAAGAGATGCTAAATGTGTTTATGTTAATTAGAGAGAGAGAGAGCAAGAGCGAGAGAGAGAGAGACCGAGGCAGGGAGGGAGGGAGAGAGGCAGAGACAGAGAGAGGGGCATAGAGAGAGGGAGACAGGGAGACAGAGAGAGGGGAAGAGAGAGAGAGGGATACAGAGGGAGGGAGAGAGGCAGAGACAGAGAGGGAGACAGAGGGAGGCAGAGAGAGGGGCAGAGAGAGAGAGGGAGACAGAAGGAGGGAGAGAGAGAGGCAGAGACAGGAGAGGCAGAGACCGAGAGAGGGGCAGAGAGAGAGAGAGGGAGACAGAGGGAGGGGCAGAGAGAGAGAGGGGGACAGAGGGAGGGGCAGAGAGAGAGAGGGAGACAGAGGGAGGGGCAGAGAGAGAGAGGGAGACAGAGGGAGGGGCAGAGAGAGAGAGAGTGAGACAGAGGGAGGGTCAGAGAGAGAGGGAGACAGAGGGAGGGAGGGAGACAGAGGGAGGGGCAGAGAGAGAGAGGGAGACAGAGGGAGGGAGGGAGGGAGTCAGAGAGAGGGGCAGAGAGAGAGAGAGAGAGTGAGAGAGAGGGAGGGAGACAGAGGGGGGAGGGAGACAGGGGGAGCGGCAAAGAGAGAGAGGGAGACAGAGGGAGGGGCAGAGAGAGAGAGGGAGACAGAGGGAGGGAGGGAGGGAGACAGAGTGAGGGGCAGAGAGATTGAGGGAGACAAAGGCAGGGAGACAGAGGGAGGGGCAGAGAGAGGGAGAGATAGGGAGAGAGGCAGAGAGAGGGAGACGGAGGGAGGGAGGCAGAGGGAGAGAGGGAGGGAGACAGAGGGAGGGAGGGAGACAGAGAAAGAGGGAGACACAGGGAGGGAGGGAGGGAGGGAGACAGAGAGAGAGGGGGAGACAGAGGAAGAGAGGGAGACAGAGGGAGGGAGGGGTTGTCCAGACTGTTTTCACACTTGCTTTGACCACCAGATGACAAAAAGAAAAAGAACAGTACGCCAGTGGAACATGCCAGTGGAAGGGAGCACTGTAGCAGGTGACCCAACTGTGGTTTGTGACTATTATGATTTCTCATTGTAGCCAACTCAATTGCAGTAAATCCGTTACAGATTTTTCTGAAATTCTATTACCAATTTGGCTTTAATCATTCATTCATAAACTAAATAGATATCTGTCAAAATAATATAACTATTTGTATGTCTACCTTTACTTGTTACTTCTGTGAACTTTCATTATCCTCCGTCCTCAAGAGGGAGAGAAATTAGAAAAATCTTAAATATATGTGGGTTTTTGGTAATGGAATTAATTCCAAGGCACAGGGCAATGTTTCTTAAACTTCCAAAAGGAAAATTATTTAAATATATGTTGTAATATTAGTTGGCATTGGTCTTTACTTCAAAATGATTGTGTTTTGATGTATTTCTAATTCCTTTTAAAACCTTTTCCATCTGTTAAACCAGAAATCAAAGCACGCAAAGAAATGGTTGAAAAATGTATATGCCTTCATTTCAACAACTAAAATATAGACTCTTAGCTTTCATTTCACACCAAATTTGACATGTTCCTATGAACTTCACATGTTGGTGCTCATGGGTCCTTTACATGGAAATGCCCATTACTCATTAGCTGCTATCAAGGCAGCAGCTACTCTTCCTGGGGTCCAGCAATATTAAGGCAATTTACATTCAGCTAAAACATTACACTTCAAAACACATTATCACATACTTCTACAACATATCTACAGAACCAAATCCATATGTACGTGTGTGTAGAGTGTGTGTATTAGTGTCAGTATCCAGCACCTAATCACAAACGAGACACATCCCTCACTGTATGCTACAGGGGCAATCATACATTAAACACATACACACAAAGCAGTGCAGTGTCTCCTTCCAAACAGAAATCCCAATAGGAGGACCACACCCACAACATGAGATGTTGTTGCTATCGCCTGTCTAGCCAGGGAATCTCCAGAGGAATCTCCAGAGAATAGGGTAGTGTCATTAGCTTGGGCTAGGCTCATTACAACAATCAATTCAACCACTATACACACGTATTTGGCTAGAAAGCACTAAGCAATATCTAACCTGCCTTCAGAAAGTATTCACTATCCTTGACTTTTTACACATTTTGTTGTGTTAGTCTGAATTTAACATGGATTAAATTGAGATTTTGTGTCACTGGCCTACACACAATACCCCATAATGCAAAAGTGGAAATTAATTTTTAAAAATGAATAGCTGAAATGTCTTGAGACAATGAGTATTCATCCATTGTTATGGCAAGCCTAAATAAGTTCAGGAGTAGACATTTGCTTAACAAGTCATATAATAAGTAGTGTCATGACGTTGGCCTTGGGCCCTTTTTCCTCTCTCTACCCTACTGAGGTTACATTTGCAAAACCCTTGGTTAACATAGAGATTCTGGGAACGTTAGAAGGTGGGGGGAAATGAACTATATTCTGGTAATCCAACCAATTGAACATATGCTGTGGTACTTAATGAATATGATGTCAGTTCGGTTGTCATCTGAGACATTCTCATCAATGACATAAACTCTACAGTGGAAAGTCTACACATCAGAGTTATCGGATTCACATGGAATTGTTGTTCAATTTAAATGTTTGAATATTAAATTATTCGTGATGGGATGAAATGTGATTTTAGCTTCTAAAATGTGAGATTTGGGTTTTTATAAGATTGCTCAATCAGTGGCCCGTCCCTGTGAAGGGACATGGGCTATAAAAGCTTTCAAACACGCCCTCCTCTCCCTTCCTATATAAAGCCTTGACGACAATATAACCTCGTGTTCCGAGGACGTGAGGACGACGGTCCGATGTCAGAATGGTTCAGATAATAACTACAGAACGAAGCCAACATCAGCGTGAGCTTTGGTTGCGAATGGTGTGAACGTTGAACTCTTATTCACTACAGAAATTATACCTCCTAGCCGTTGAGTTAGCAACAGCAGATGCAACGAGGGTTAGGAAGGAACAGACAGAGTACCCCGTCTATCACTCAACAACGTTACTACAATGTTTCCAATTGACAACCAGAGACATTCTTCAAAGGACTCGGTTGGGCAACACGGCCTTCCATCTACCACCAACCTACCGAAGCGCAGCTCAGAGTAAATATTTATTGCATTTTCCTTTTCCAAATGGCCGGTAATTTAGAATGCATAAGATACTGTATTTACGATAGCACAGCTTCGCCTTTGTTCCTCAGTCTTCCCGCTCCTTCACTCAAACCCGACCCCTTTTCTTTTGTGTAACAAGTTGTCGTATTTGTTCCACCCGCTAGGGACGTTTTCCTTCATGACGTAATTTGTAATCAAGTTATGATTTAATTATGTGTACGTGTAATTCTGTGTGATTAGTTAGGTATTTAGTAAATAAATAATTAAACCCAATTTTGTATTGCTGATTCAACTTGTGAGCCAGGGTTCGTGCAGATAACCAAGAATTTACAACTTTCAGATGAAACTGAATTAAGATGATGATTAAAATTGACTGATGCTGATGTAAAATATTACTAGGTCTTTAAGAGTTTATTCGGAAATATAACAGCTCTATAAACATTATTTTGTGGTGCCCGACTCTCTAGTTAATTACATTTACATGATTAGCTCAATCAGGTGATATTAATTACGGAGAAATTATTTTATAGAATAGCATGTCATATCACTTAATCCGGCATAGCCAAAAACACAACAGTTGCATGGACTCTGTGTGCAATAATAGTGTTTAACATGATTTTTTTTATGTCTAGCTCATCTCTGTACCCCACACATACAATTATCTGTAAGATCCGTCAGTCGAGCAGTGAATTTCAAACACAGATTCAACCATAAAGACCAGGGAGGTTTTCCAATGCCTCGCAAAGAAGGGTACCTAGTGGAAGATCAGTAAAAATACAAATAAATATCCCTTCGAGCATAGTGACGTAATTAATTACACTTTGGATGGTGTATCAATACACCCAGTCACTACAAAGATAAAAGCGTCCTTTCTAACTCAGTTGCCGGAGAGGAACGAAACCGCTCAAGGATTTCCCCATGTTGCCAATGGTGACCTTAAAACAGTTAGAGTTTAATGTCTGTGATAGGAGAAAACTGAGGATGGATCAATACATTGTATTCCAAAACATGCATCCTGTTTGCAACAGGGCACTAAATTAATACTGCAAAAAATTTGGCAAAGCAATTAACTTTTGGTCCTGAATACAAAGTGTTATGTTGGGGGCAAATCCAACACAACACATTACTAAGTACCACTCTCCATATTTTCAATCATAGTTGTGGCTGCATCATGTTATGGATTTGCTTATAATTGTTAAGGACAGGGGAGATTTTCTGGATAAAAAATAAATGGAATGGAGCTAAGCACAGGCAAAATCCTAGAGGAAAACCTGGTTTGGTCTGCTTTCCAACAGACACTGGGAGATGAATTTACCTTTCAGCAGGACAATAACCTAAAAGACAAGCCCAAATCTACACTGGAGTTGCTTACCAAGAAGACAGTGAATGTTCCTTTAAGTTTTTTACTTAAATCTGCTTGAAAATCTATGGCAAGACTTGAAAATGTTGTCTAGCAATGATCAACAACCAATTTCACAGAGCTTGAAGAATTTTGAAAAGAATAATGGGAAAATGTTGCACAATCCAGGTGTGGAATATTCTTAGAGATTTATAGCCTATTTATGCTTATTCTGGAAAGCCTGTCTGGAGGCTCCGTATGGAGGGTGTGACGCAATTGCGGAGGCCCCGGAGGCACGCAAATGCCAAATCAAGCTCCGACCGCATTGCTGTGTGCCTCTCAAGTTTTTTAGTGATGGGGAGAGCGCCATATACAGTTCAAGTCAGAAGTTTACACACACCTTAGCCAAATACATTTAACTCAGTTTATCACAATTCCTGACATTTAATCCTAGAAAACAATTCCCTGTCTTAGGTCAGTTAGGATCACCACTTTATTTTAAGAATGTAAGAATAATAGTAGAGAATTATTTATTTCATCACATTCCCAGTGGGTCAGAAGTTTACATACACTTAATTAGTATTTGGTAGCATTGTCTTTAAATTGTTCAACTTGGGTCAAACGTTTCGGGTAGCCTTCCACAAGCTTCCCACAATAAGTTGGGTGAATTTTGGATCATTCCTCCTGACAGAGCGGGTGTAACTGAGTCAGGTTTGTTGGCCTCCTTGCTCGCACACGCTTTTTCAGTTCTGCCCACACATTTTCTATAGGATTGAGGTCAGGGCTTTGTGATGGCCATTCCAATACCTTGACTTTGTTGTCCTTACGCCATTTTGCCCCAACATTGGAAGTATGCTTGGGGTCATTGTCCAGTTGGAAGACCCATTTGTGACCAAGCTTTAACATCTTGACTGATGTCTTGAGATGTTGCTTCAATATATCCACATAATTTTCCTTCCTCGTGAATTCATCTATTTTGTGAAGTGCACCAGTCCCTGCTGCAGCAAAGCACCCCCACAACATGATGCTGCCACCCCCGTGCTTCACGTGTTCTTCGGCTTGCAAGCCTCCGCCGTTTTCCTCCAAACACAACGATGGTCATTATGGCCAAACAGTTATATTTTTGTTTTATCAGACCAGAGGACATTTCTCCAAAAAGTATGATCTTTGTCCCCATGTGCAGTTGCAAACCGTAGTCTGGCTTTTTTATGGCGGTTTTGGAGCAATGGCTTCTTCCTTGCTGAGCGGCCTTTTAGGTTATGTCGATATAGGACTCGTTTTACTGTGGCTATAGATACTTTTGTTCCTCCAGTATCTTCACAAGGTTCTTTGCTGTTGTTCTGGGATTGATTTGCACTTTTCGCACCAAAGTACTTCATCTCTAGGAGACAGAACGCGTCTCCTTCCTGAGCGGTATGACGGCTGATTGGTCCCATGGTGTTTATACTTGCACACTATTGTTTGTACAGATGCACCGGAAGGCAACGTGTTCCCATTTTGAACCATTTATTGTTTCTGAAGGTAGAACTCCGCCTACCCGGCAGGCCCACGGAGAGCAATTTAAGTGCACCTATAGGCCTACCGCTGGCCAATCAGAGAGCTCAGATCACTGTGTCTGCACAGTTTCCTCAAGTCATACTGTAAAAATAAACCTCAAACTAAAAGCAAAGTTGATAATGCGAGATTTCAAAACTTTCAAAACAATGACTAGAGAGACTCAACGAATACAGCACAGGGCTGATGTTTTTATGAGTAAGTTCATGTTTAAGTTGATATTCAGCACTGTCAACACTTTGTTCAACACTTCTATAAGCCATAAAATGCACATTCTGCCTACAGCCAGCACTGTAGCTGCAATTAATGAGTATAGCAAAGGGTTCCGATAAGCTTGCGTTGTTATTATTTGCAGCATGAATCCTTTTAATATCAAGGAATATTTCACTTTCTCTGGTCATAGGAGTAACAACATGAATTGGTGTATGAGGCAGAAATAATGCAGTGCGACTTGAGTTTCTCCATCAGCTGGAAGACTGTGTCCCATTTTCTCAGTGGAGGCACGGAGGGAGAGTGGAGGGACGGTGTCAGCCTCACCGTTGCACCCTCTCTCCCCTCAGACTGACCATCAGATGCAGGCCTTCAGTCCAGTAAGACTCATAGCTGATTTTATCATCATCGGGTTGAATACTTCTCTAATATAAATATTTATTTGTGTTTTATTTTTCATTAATTCCCATAGAGTATTTTGTGTTGGTCGTTGACAAAAAATGACAACGAAATCAATTTTAATCACACTTTGTAACACAACAAAGTGTGGAAAAAGTCAAGGAGTGTGAATACTTTCTGAAGGCACTGTATACTGTAATAGGAATGAGAGTTCCATGTAAATTCAATCCAGTTGTGTTCAGATCTGACAAACACAAAGCAATGAACAAGGAAAATAATGTCATGCCCTGATCTGTTTCACCTGTCTTTGTGATTGTCTCCACCCACCTCCAGGTGTCTCCTGTTTTCCCCATTAGTCCCCGGTGTATTTATCCCGGTGTTTCCTGTCTCTCTGTGCCAGTTAGTCTTGTTTTGCCAAGTCAACCAGAGGTTTGCCTAGGTCCTATTTTTCCCAGTCTCTGTTTTTTCCTAGCCCTCCTGGTTTTGACTCTTGCCTGTCCTGACGCCATATCCGCCTGCCTGACCACTCTGCCTGTTCTGACCTCAAGCCTGCTTATCGGCTGGTACTGTTTGGACTCTGACCTGGTTTAAGAACTCTTGTCTGTCACTGACCTGCCTTTTTTACCCCTTTTGGTATTATAAATATCGGAGCTCAAACATCTGCCTCCTGTGTCTGCATTTGGGTCTCACCTTGTGCCCTTGAGAATTTCAATAAGCATTTTTCTACAGCTTGCCATGCTTTCCAACTGGCTATCCAAACCCCAGTCAACTGCCCGGCATCCCACAGCAACTGGCCCAAGCCTCCCCATTTCTCCTTCACCCAAGTCCAGACATCTGATGTTCTGAAAGTGCTGCAAAATCTGGACCCCTACAAATCAGCCGGGCTAGACATTCTTGAACCTCTCTTTCTAAAATTATCTGCCGAAATTGTTGCAACCCCTATTACTAACCTGTTCAACCTCTCTTTCGTATCGTCTGAGATTCCCAAAGATTGGAAAGCTGCCGCGATCATCCCCCTCTTCAAAGGGGGAGACACACTAGACCCAAACTGCTACAGACCTATATCTATCCTACCCTGCCTTTTTAAGGTCTTCGAAAGCCAAGTTAACAAACAGATTAGCGACCATTTCGAATCCCACCATACCTTCTCGCTATGCAATCTGGTTTCAGAGCTGGTCCTGGGTGCACCTCAGCCATGCTCAAGGTCCTAAACTACATAACTGCCATCAATAAGAAACATTACTGTGCAGCTGTATTCATCGACCTGGCCAAGGCTTTCGACTCTGTCAATCACCACATTCTTATCGGCAGATTAAACAACCTTGATTTCTCAAATGACTGCCTCGCCTGGTTCACCAACTACTTCCCTGATAGAGTTTAGTATGTCACTGTTGTCTGGACCTCTGGCAGTCTCTAAAGGGGTGCCACAGGGTTCAATTCTCGGGCCGACTCTCTTCTCTGTATACATCAATGATGTCGCTCTTGCTGCTGGTGATTCTCTGATCCACCTCTACACAGACGACACCATTCTGTATACTTCTGGCCCCTCTTTGGACACTGTTAACTAACCTCCAGACGAGCTTCAATGCCATACACCTCTCCCGCCGTTGCCTCCAACTGCTCTCAAATGCAATAACTAAATGCATGCTCTTCAACCGATCGCTGCCAGCACCTGCCTGCCCGACCAGCATCACTACTCTGGACGGTTCTGACTTAGATTATGTGGACAACTACAAATACCTAGGTGTCTGGTTAGACTGTAAACTCTCCTTCCAGACTCACATTAAGCATCTCCAATCCAAAATTAAATCTAGAATCGGCTTCCTATTTCGCAACAAAGCATCCTTCACTCATGCTGCCAAACATACCCTCGTAAAACTGGCCATCCTACCGATCCGCAACTTCGGCGATGTCATTTACAAAATAGCCTCCAACACTCTACTCAACAAATTGGATGCAGTCTATCACAGTGCCATCCGTTTTGTCACCAAAGCCCCATATATTACCCACCACTGTGACCTGTACGCTCTCGTTGGCTGACCCTCGCTTCATACTCGTTGCCAAACCCACTGGCTCCAGGTCATCTACAAGTCTCTGCTAGGTAAAGCCCTACCTTATCTCAGCTCACTGGTCACCATTGCAGCACCCACCTGTAGCACGCACTCCAGCAGGTATATCTCACTAGTCACCCCCAAAGCCAATTCCTCCTTTGGCCGCCTTTCCTTCCAGTTCTCTGCTGCCAATGACTGGAACGAACTGCAAAAATCACTGAAGCTGGAGACTCATATCTCCCTCACTAGCTTTAAGCACCAGCTGTCAGAGCAGCTCACAGATCACTGCACCTGTACATAGCCCATCTGTAATATAGCCCATCCAACTACCTCATCCCGATCCTGTTATTTAGTTATTGATCTTGCTCCTTTGCACCCCAGTATACCTACTTGCACATTCATCTTCTGCACATCAATCACTCCAGTGTTTAATTGCTATATTGTAATTACTTCGCCACCATGGCCTATTTATTGCCTTATCTCCCTTATCTTACCTCATTTGCACACACTGTATATAGATTTATTTCTACTGTATTATTGACTGTATGTTTGTTTATTCCATGTGTAACTCTGTGTTGTATGTGTCGAACTGCTTTGCTTTATTCTTGGCCAGGTCGCAGATGTAAATGAGAACTTGTTCTCAACTAGCCTACCTGGTTAAATAAAGGTGAAATACTGTATATATATATATATATATATATATATATATATATATATATATATATATATATATATATATATATATACAGTGCCTTGCGAAACTATTCGGCCCCCTTGAACTTTGCGACCGTTTGCCACATTCCAGGCTTCAAACATAAAGATATAAAACTGTATTTTTTTGTGAAGAATCAACAACAAGTGGGACACAATCATGAAGTGGAACGACATTTATTGGATATTTCAAACTTTTTTAACAAATCAAAAACTGAAAAATTGGGCGTGCAAAATTATTCAGCCCCTTTACTTTCAGTGCAGCAAACACTCTCCAGAAGTTCAGTGAGGATCTCTGAATGATCCAATGTTGACCTAAATGACTAATGATTATAAATACAATCCACCAGTGTGTAATCAAGTCTCTGTAAAAATGCACCTGCACTGTGATAGTCTCAGAGGTCCGTTAAAAGCGCAGAGAGCATCATGAAGAACAAGGAACACACCAGGCAGGTCCGAGATACTGTTGTGAAGAAGTTTAAAGCCGGATTTGGATACAAAAAGATTTCCCAAGCTTTAAACATCCCAAGGAGCACTGTGCAAGCGATAATATTGAAATGGAAGGAGTATCAGACCACTGCAAATCTACTAAAACCTGGCCGTCCCTCTAAACTTTCAGCTCATACAAGGAGAAGACTGATCAGAGATGCAGCCAAGAGGCCCATGATCACTCTGGATGAACTGCAGAGATCTACAGCTGAGGTGGGAGACTCTGTCCATAGGGTAACAATCAGTCGTATATTGCACAAATCTGGCCTTTATGGAAGAGTGGCAAGAAGAAAGCCATTTCTTAAAGATATCCATAAAAAGTGTCGTTTAAAGTTTGCCACAAGCCACCTGGGAGACACACCAAACATGTGGAAGAAGGTGCTCTGGTCAGATGAAACCAAAATTGAACTTTTTGGCAACAATGCAAGACATTATGTTTGGCGTAAAAGCAACACAGCTCATCACCCTGAACACACCATCCCCACTGTCAAACATGGTGGTGGCAGCATCATGGTTTGGGCCTGCTTTTCTTCAGCAGGGACAGGGAAGATGGTTAAAATTGATGGGAAGATGGATGGAGCCAAATACAGGACCATTCTGGAAGAAAACCTGATGGAGTCTGCAAAAGACCTGAGACTGGGACGGAGATTTGTCTTCCAACAAGACAATGATCCAAAACATAAAGCAAAATCTACAATGGAATGGTTCAAAAATAAACATATCCAGGTGATAACCTGGATGGCCAAGTCAAAGTCCAGACCTGAATCCAATCGAGAATCTGTGGAAAGAACTGAAAACTGCTGTTCACAAATGCTCTCCATCCAACCTCACTGAGCTCGAGCTGTTTTGCAAGGAGGAATGGGAAAAAATTTCAGTCTCTCGATGTGCAAAACTGATAGAGACATACCCCAAGCGACTTACAGCTGCAATCACAGCAAAAGGTGGCACTACAAAGTATTAACTTAAGGGGGCTGAATAATTTTGCCCGATTTTTCAGTTTTTGATTTGTTAAAAAAGTTTGAAATATCCAATAAATGTCGTTCCACTTCATGATTGTGTCCCACTTGTTGTTGATTCTTCACAAAAAAATACAGTTTTATATCTTTATGTTTGAAGCCTGAAATGTGGCAAAAGATCGCAAAGTTCAAGGGGGCCGAATACTTTCGCAAGGCACTGTATATATATATATATATTTAAATACATAAACCTAGATCGTGCACTGAAAGTCCCCTGCAAAAATGCATAAATCTTTCACTAGCATGTACTTTAGTCTCCCAGTGAAATTACATGTAGGCATCTAGTAAAAGGGTATTCCATTAATATTTTACTCAGAAGTATGTTTCCGGTCGAGCCAATATAACTCAACACAAAAATGTATGTACTAATGGATTCCACAAAGCCTTATAGCAGTTGTGGGGATAGTTATTTGTGTCAAACTACCCACATAGGCTATATATTATTCCACTGTATAAATAAAAAAAAAAAATATGTAACATGCCAGAACTGATGAGACAGGGTATGGTCTCTGCCTAGATATTTCTGGGATGAGAACAATGACGTGTATATACTGTATAAACCATTGGATGAGACTAGCTACCTTTTTGAACAGTCTGACTTTGAACAAAATCCCTTTTTCAAACCATCTCGGTATCTTCCTTGATCCAGAGAGATGATCACTAACATGAATGATCTGCAACAGTCATAGCAGAGTACATTTAGGAGATACAAATCTCTAGTCATTTGTACAGCTAGGCTCATCATCATCACTGCCAAGTTCCATCGGTCAGGGTATGTGTGTGCCAAATGTGCCACATTTACCAATCTCAATCATAGACAAGCGGCAATGGAGAGTCTCTGTTTTGTGCAGCCTTAGATTCAATAGTAGGCTAGTAATGCAATCTTCACTATTCTCGAGACAGTCCGTTCTAGCACGGGAGTCCACTCTAGAGGTTTTAGTCTGTTGGCAAGTCCATTAAAAAGGGGTTGCCAGTGCAAACTTATTTTGGTCAGTTATAAATCCATAAGATTAACCTGTTAAGCATCCTGCCTTTTAGAGTTTGCCTCGGAGAGCTGTGATCTGTGACACAAGTCTGGCACTTTACCCTCCGCATATGGACATACCAGGCACACACATGCCAGACACAACACACACACACACCCTCAGAAACACACACCCACAGACACACACACACACACAGAGGCACACACACACAGAGACACACACACACACACACATGGAGACACACACACACACACACACACACACACACACACACACACACACAGAGACACACACACACACACACAGAGAGACACACACACACACACACACACAGAGACACACACACACACACAAACACCCTAATGAACTCAGTGCACTACTCACCTTTGTGACCCATCATGACAGCGAGGTGTAGAGGTGTGTTTCCTGAAGAGGATAAATACAATAGAGAGTTTAGACTGTGCATTACAGTTAGGCCTGCATACAGACACCCATTTTGGGCTGCCATTAAGGCAGTGCTAGTGTCAAACGCAAGTTAGCTTGCAATTTCGTCATGTAAAAACTGGCGCACTGGCATTTTCCAGCACTAACGCAGTGTTCGGCAATGTACCTGTCTAACATCAGCACGCTTGTGTTCAGATGGGAGGGGTGGAAATAATTGAGGTGTGTTTAAAAACATTATCCAAAGTGCTAATTTTAGGCAGCGCTAGTAGGGATATTTAAGACCAACCAAAAGCTGGTTTTAGCGGTAAGGCAGTTGGTTATGACATGAATTTTGACAGCGGAAATGCAGCCTATATAGCGGTGGTGCACACTGCCGATATGTGCATGGGACAAGATGTGACATCCCATTTTTATCTATGCATTGTAGGCAGGCCTACATTATTTTAGCCATGCTTTGGACGTGCATAAAACCCCCTCCGTGATGTAGGCTACGTGTCCATGAACATCATGAAACGAGAGATGAGAACCTCGATGTATATCGGTGAACTTCGTATTTAGAAGCTTTTTTTCCTGTAACTATGGTTTGTTTTACATGTCATATTTAAAAAATCAAGCCCCCCATTGGCTACCCTTACCCTAAGCCTACTACAGTTGAAGTCAGAAGTTTACATACCTTAGACAAATACATTTACATTTTTCACAATTCCTGACATTTAATCCTAGCAAATTTTCCGTCTTAGGTCAGTTCGGATCACCACTTTATTTTAAGAATGTAAAAAGTCAGAATAATAGTAGAGAGAATGATTTATTTCAACTTTTATTTCTTTCATCACATTCCCAGTGGGTCAGACGTTTACATACACTGAGTTAGTATTTGGTAGCATTGCCTTTAAATTGTTCAACTTGGGTCAAACGTTTCGGGGAGCATTCCACAAGCTTCCCACAACAAGTTGGGTGAATATTGGCCCATTCCTCCTGACAGAGCGGGTGTAACTGAGTCAGGTTTGTTGGCCTCCTTGCTCGCACACGCTTTTTCAGTTCTGCCCACAAATATTCTATACTATTGAGGTCAGGGCTTTGCGATGGCCAATCCAATACCTTGACTTTGTTGTCCTTAAGCCATTTTGCCACAACTTTGGAAGTATGCTTGGTGTCATTGTCCATTTGGAAGACCCATTTGCGACCAAGCTTTAACTTCTTGACTGATGTCTTGAGATGTTGCTTCAATATATCCACATCATTTTACTACCTCATGATGCCATCTATTTTGTGAAGTGCACCCGTCCCTCTTGCAGCAAAGCACCCCCACAACATGATGCTGCCACACCCGTGCTTCACAGTTGGGATGGAGTACGATCTTTGTCCCCATGTGCAGTTGCAAACCGTAGTCTGGCTTTTTTATGGTAGTTTTGGAGCAATGGCTTCTTCCTTGCTGAGCTGCCTTTCATGTTATGTCAATATAGGACTCGTTTTACTGTGGATAGATACTTTTGTACCTGTTTCCTCCAGCATCTTCACAAGGTTCTTTGCTCTTGTTCTGGGATTGATTTGATTTCACAGGTACACCTCCAATTGACTCAAATGATGTCAATTAGCCTATCAGAAGTTTCTAAAGCCATGACATCATTTTCTGGAATTTTCCAAGCTGTTTAAAGGCACAGTTAACTTAGTGTATGTAAACTTCTGACCCACTCGAATTGCGATACAGTGAAATAATCTGTCTGTAAACAGTTGTTGGAAGAATTACTTGTATCATGCACAAAGTAGATGTCCTAACTGACTTGCCAAAACTATAGTTTGTTTACAAGACATTTGTGGATTGGTTGAAAAACAAGTTTTAATGACTCCAACCTAGGTGTATGTAAAGTTCCGACTTCAACTGTAACGAAGACTGGTTCAACAGCAATGCGTCAAGTAATTTTTTTATACTGCTGATTTTATGATGTCATTAGATTTTACATGTATTTGTTGTTGTTTAAAAAACAAATAGATTGCTTGTTTTTGATTTAATTTGATTAAAACCAAACGTATTAGAATGATTCACTGTCCTGGGTTTCTGGTGAAAATGTCCGTGGCACGCATGCAATGCAACTTCTGGAGAAGTGTAAATGTGATCTGTAAGATGGTTCCAATGTGTATATAAAACATAGGCCTATTTGAGAGCATCATAACAGTGAGTGGACATTCTCCTCTTCTCTTTATATTGGATTTTGTCCAGCTAATGTGAAAAGTTTGGATGTGCATAAAACCATTCATAGTTTGTGTTGTTGCAATATTATATGCCCACTGGAAGCAATTATGGTGCCTGTCAGTCTGTTTAGCCAATTTAAAACAAGTTGTTGTTAGAATTTGATTAAAAAACAGTCAGTATCTGGTGTGACCACCATTTCCCTCATGCAGCTCAAACACATCTCCTTTGCATAGAGTTGATCAGGCTGTTGATTGTGGCCTGTGGAATGTTTTGGCGGGAACTGGAACATGCTGTCATACACGTCGATCCAGAGCATCCCAAACATGGTCAACAGGTGACCTGTCTGGTGAGTATGCAGGCCATGGAAGAACTGTGCTATTTTCAGCCTCCAGGAATTGTGTACAGATCCGTGCGATATGGGGTCGTGCATTATCATGCTGAAACATGAGGTGATGGCAGCGGATGAATGGCATGACAATGGGCCTCAGAATCTCGTCACGGTATCTCTGTTTGATGCCCTTCTATTTGCTCTGTTCCGGACATTATTATGAGCCGTTCTCCCATCAGCAGCCTCCACTGCTGTGTATTCAAATTGTTATCGATAAAATGTAATTGTGTTCCTGGACTGCCGATACCATAACCCCAACGCCACCATGGGGCACTCTGTTCACAATGTCGACATCCACAAACGTCGCCTCACACAACGCCATACATTCATCCATGAACAACACACTACTCCATCATGCCAGTGGCCATCGAGGGTTAGCATTTGCCTACCGAAGTCAGTTACAAAGCAAACCTGCAGTGAGGTCAAGACCCTGGTGAGGATGAAGAGCATGCAGATGAGCTTCCCTGAGACGGTTTCTGACAAACCCACAGTTTCATTAGCTGTCCGGGAGGCTCGTCTCAGACCATCCCGCAGGTGAAGAGGCCGGATGTGGAGGTCCTGGGCATGGTTACACATTGTCTGCGGTTCTGAGGCTGGTTGGACGTACTGCCAAATTCTCTAAAATGATGTTGGAGGCTGCTTATGGCAGAGAAATGAACATTCAATTATCTGGAAATGGCTCTGGTGGACATTCCTGCAGTCAGCATGCCAATTGCACACTCCCTCAAAATGGGTGATGTCTGTGGCATTGTGTTGTGTGACAAAACTGTACATTTTAGAGTTGCCTTTTTATTGTCCCCAGCACAAGGTGCACCTGTGTAATAATCATGCTGTAATCAGCTTCTTGATATGCCACAGCTGTCAGGTGGATGGATTATCTGGGCAAAGGAGAACTGCTCACTGACAGGGATGTAAACAAATTTGTACACAACATTTGAGAGAAATAATATTTTTATATTTTTTTTATGGAACATTTCTGGGATCTTTTATTTCAGCTCATGAAACATGGGACCAACACTTTACATGTTGCGTTTTATATTTTAATACGTTTCTTACTTATTTTTTCTCTGATTGTGTCACGCCCTGGTCGAAGTATTTTGTGTTTATTTTCATTTATTTGGTCAGGCCAGGGTGTGGCATGGGTTTTTGTATGTGGTGTGTTGGGTTTGTAGCTTAGTGGGGTGTTCTAGTGAAGTCTATGGCTGTCTGAAGTGGTTCTCAATCAGAGGCAGGTGTTTATCGTTGTCTCTGATTGGGAACCATATTTAGGCAGCCATATTCTTTGGGTGTTTCGTGGGTGATTGTCCTTAGTGTCCTTGTTCTGTGTGTTTGTGCACCAGTATTAGGCTGTTTCGGTTTTCGTTACGTTTATTGTTTTTGTACAGTTCGTGTTTCTTCATTATTAAATAAACATGGATTGCAATAGCCATGCTGCATTTTGGTCCGACTCTACTTCTACCGAAGAAAGCCGTTACAGAATCACCCACCACAACAGGACCAAGCGGCGTGGTGACAGGCAGGAGCAGCAGCAGCAGTGGGAGAGGCTGCACTACTTGGAGAAATGGACTTGGGAGGACGAATTAGACGGAAGAGGACCCTGGGTTCAGCCAGGAGAATATTGCCGCCCCAAAGAGGAGCTGGAGGCGGTGAAAGCGGAGAGGCGCCGGTATGAGGAGGCAGCACGGCGAAGCGGATGGAAGCCTGAGAGTCAGCCCCAAAAATTTATTGGGGGGGGCTAACAGGGAGTATGGCTACGCCAGGTAGGAGACCTGCGCAAACTCCCTGTGCTTACCGGGAGGCTAGAGAGACCGGGCAGGCACCGTGTTATGCTGTGGTGCGCACGGTGTCTCCAGTGCGGGTGCATAGCCCGGTGCGGTACATTCCAGCTCCGCGTATCGGCCGGGCTAGAGTGAGCGTCGAGCCAAGTGCCATGAAGCCGGCTCTACGCATCTGGTCCCCAGTGCGTCTCCTTGGGCCGGCTTACATGGCACCAGCCTTGCGCTCGGTGTCTCCGGTTCGCCTGCATAGCCCAGTGCGGCTATTCCACCTCGCCGCACTGGCAGGGCGACCGTGAGCATTCAACCAGGTAAGGTTGGGCAGGCTCGGTGCTCAAGAGCTCCAGTGCGCCTGCACGGTCCGGTCTACCCACCTCCACACCCCAGCCCTCCGGTAGCAGCTCCCCGCACCAGGCTTCCTGTGCGTGTCCTCGGCCCAGTACCACCAGTGCCAGCACCACGCATCAGGTCTACAGTGCGCCTCGCCTGTCCAGCGCTGCCAGAGCCTTCCTCTTCAGCGCTGCCGGAGTCTCCCGCCTGTTCAGAGCTGCCAGTCTGCAAGGAGCTGCCAGTCTGCAAGGAGCTGCCAGTCTGCAAGGAGCCGCCAGAGCCGCCAGTCTGCAAGGAGCCGCCAGAGCCGCCAGTCTGCAAGGAGCCGCCAGAGCCGCCAGTCTGCAAGGAGCCGCCAGAGCCGCCAGTCTGCAAGGAGCCGCCAGAGCCGCCAGTCTGCAAGGAGCCGCCAGAGCCGCCAGTCTGCAAGGAGCCGCCAGAGCCGCCAGTCTGCAAGGAGCCGCCAGAGCCGCCAGTCTGCAAGGAGCCGCCAGAGCCGCCAGTCAGCATGGAGCAGCCAGAGTCGCCAGTCAGCATGGAGCAGCCAGGGCCGCCAGTCAGCATGGAGCAGCCAGAGTCGCCAGTCAGCATGGAGCAGCCAGAGTCGCCAGTCAGCATGGAGCAGCCAGGGCCGCCAGTCAGCATGGAGCAGCCAGGGCCGCCAGTCAGCATGGAGCAGCCAGAGTCGCCAGTCAGCATGGAGCAGCCAGAGTCGCCAGTCAGCATGGAGCAGCCAGAGTCGCCAGTCAGCATGGAGCAGCCAGAGTCGCCAGTCAGCATGGAGCAGCCAGAGTCGCCAGTCAGCATGGAGCAGCCAGAGTCGCCAGTCAGCATGGAGCAGCCAGAGTCGCCAGTCAGCATGGAGCAGCCAGAGTCGCCAGTCAGCATGGAGCAGCCAGAGTCGCCAGTCAGCATGGAGCAGCCAGAGTCGCCAGTCAGCATGGAGCAGCCAGAGTCGCCAGTCAGCATGGAGCAGCCAGAGTCGCCAGTCAGCATGGAGCAGCCAGAGTCGCCAGTCAGCATGGAGCAGCCAGAGTCGCCAGTCAGCATGGAGCAGCCAGAGTCGCCAGTCAGCATGGAGCAGCCAGAGTCGCCAGTCAGCCAGACTCTTCCAGATCCGCCAGTCAACCAAACTCTTCCAGATCCGCCAGTCAACCAGACTCTTCCAGATCCGCCAGTCAGCCAGGATCTGCCAGATCCGCCAGTCAACCAGACTCTTCCAGATCCGCCAGTCAGCCAGGATCTGCCAGATCCGCCAGCCAGCCAGGATCTGCCGGATCCAACTACCTGCCTGAGCTTCCTCTCAGTGCTGAGCTTCTTCTCAGTCCCGAGCTATCCCTCAGTCCCGAGCTGCCCCTCCGTCCAGTGGGGTTCTGGCTGAGGACTACTAGGCCATGGTCGGCGGCGAGGGTGGACTATCCAGGGACGTGAGGAGGAGGGACTAAGACTTTGATAGAGTGGGGTCCACGTCCCGCGCCGGAGCCACCACCATGGACAGATGCCCACCCGGACCCTCCCCTATGGTTTTTGGTGTGCGTCCGGGAGTCCGCACCTTGGGGGGGGGGGTTCTGTCACGCCCTGGTCAAAGTATTTTGTGTTTATTTTCATTTATTTGGTCAGGCCAAGGTGTGGAATTGGTTTTTGTATGTGGTGTGTTGGGTTTGTAGCTTAGTGGGGTGTTCTAGTGAAGTCTATGGCTGTCTGAAGTGGTTCTCAATCAGAGGCAGGTGTTTATCGTTGTCTCTGATTGGGAACCATATTTAGGCAGCCATATTCTTTGGGTGTTTCGTGGGTGATTGTCCTTAGTGTCTTGATGTCCTTGTTCTGTGTGTTTGTGCACCAGTATTAGGTTGTTTCGGTTTTCGTTACGTTTATTGTTTTTGTACAGTTCGTGTTTCTTCATTATTAAATAAACATGGATTGCAATAGCCACGCTGCATTTTGGTCCGACTTAGCTTGGCACATCTAGCCACTGGGAGTTTTGGCCATTCTTCAAGGGAAATCTGCTCCAGCTCCTTCAAGTTGGATGGGTTCCGCTGGTGTACAGCAATCTTTAAGTCACACCACAGATTCTCAATTGGACTGAGGTCTGGGCTTTGTCTAGGCCATTCCAAGACATTTAAATGTTTTGGACCACTCGAGTGTTGCTTTAGCAGTATGCTTAGGGTCATTGTCCTGCTGGAAGGTGAACTTCCGTCCTAGTGTCAAATCTCTGGAAGACTGAAACAGGTTTCCCTCAAGAATTTCCCTGTATTTAGTGCCATCCATCATTCCTTCAATTCTGACCAGTTTCCCAGTCCCTGCCGATGAAAAACATCCCCACAGCATGATGCTGCCACCACCATTCTTCACTGGGATGGTGTTCTCAGAGTGATAAGAGGTGTTGGGTTTGTGCCAGACATAGCGTTTTTCTTGATGGCCAAAAAGCTACATTTTAGTCTCATCTGACCAGAGAACCTTCTTCCATATGTTCGGGGAGTATCCCAAACTTAACATGTGTACATATTTGTATGAACAAAACAAGATTCAACAACTGAGACATAATCTGAACAAGTTCCACAGACATGTGACTAAGAGAAATGGAAGAATGTGTCTCTGAACAAAGGGTAGGTCAAATCAAAAGTAACAATCAGTATCTGGTGTGGCCACTAGCTGCAGTGGTGTACAGGCCTCGGTGTAACACTCATTCCTTCGACGGTAAACACAAATCCGACCATCACCCTGGTGAGACAAAACCACGACTCGTCAGTGAAGAGCACTTTTTGCCAGTCCTGTCTGGTCCAGCGACGGTGAATTTGTGCCCATAGGCGACATTGTTGCCGGTAATGTCTGGTGAGGACCTGTCTTACAACAGGCCTACAAGCCCTCAGTCCATCCTCTCTCAGTCTATTGCGGACAGTCTGAGCACTGACGGAGGGATTGTGCGTTCCTGGTGTAACTCGGGCAGTTGTTGTTGCCATCCTGTACCTGTCCCGCAGGTGTGATGTTCAGATGTACCGATCCTGTGCAGGTGTTGTTACACGTGGTCTGCCACTGCGAGGACGATCAGCTGTCCTTCCTGTCTACCTGTAGTGCTGTCTTAGGCGCCTCACAGTACAGACATTGCAATTTATTTCCCTGTCCACATCTGCAGTCTTCATGCCTCCTTGCAGCAGGCGTGAGGCACGTTCACGCAGATGAGCAGAGACCCTGCGCATCTTTCTTTTGGTGTTTTTCAGAGTCACTGGAAAGGCCTCTTTAGTGTCCTAAGTTTTCATAACTGTGACCTTAATTGCCTACCATATGTAAGCTGTTAGTGTCTTAACGACCGTTACACAGGTGCATGTTCATGAATTGTTTATGGTTCATTGAACAAGCATGGGAAACAGTGTTTAAACCATTTACAATGAAGATCTGTGAAGTTGTTTGGATTTGTATGACTTATCTTTGAAAGACAGGGTCCTGAAAAAGTTATGTTTCTTTTTTGCTGAGTTTATATACTGAGATCATGTGACACTTAGATTGCACACAGGTGGGCTTTATTTAACTAATTATGTGTCTTCTGAAGGTAATTGGTTACACCAGATCTTATTTATGGTCTTCATAGCAAAGGGGGTGAATACATATGAACGCACCCCTTTTCCGTTTAAATTTTTTTATTTAAAAAGAAAAAGGTACTTTATTTAATTTCACTTCACCAATTTGGACTATTTTGTGTATGTCCATTACATGAAATCCAAATAAAAATCAATTTAAATTACAGGTTGTAATGCAACAAAATAGGAAAAATGCCAAGGGGGTGAATAATTTTGCAAGGCACTGTATATACTGTAATCCATTCTATTCTACTGTATCTTAGTCTATGTCGCTCTGACATTGCTCATCCATATATTTATATATTCTTAATTCCATTCCTTTACTTAGATGTGTGTGTATTGTCGTGAAATTGTTAGATATTACTACACTGTTGGAGCTAGAAACACAAGCATTTCGCTACACCCGCAATAACATCAGCTAAACAAGTGTATGTGACCAATAAATCTAATTTTATGTGCCCACTCTGGTATTGGCACATGCACGCTAGCCAACAGCTTGCAGATACAGCGCAGATATAGCCTATTACATGATGAGATTATGGAGAAAAGTGCAAGAATTTTTGTTGGTCAAATGGCAGCCAAGCATTGATCGTCATGTCACCAAAATAAGACCCTCGATATTTATTGTATAGGAGTATAAAGCGCATCACTGTGCACTTTCACCACCCTGTGAAGTTCATCATAACTTATTTCATTTGTAGCCTAATAAACTGCATGCTTTGTCATGATGTTATGAAAAAAACATCTGACATGTAGGCTACTTTACTCGCATAAAAAGGTTGAATGGTAACCTGGTTAATGTCAAGCCATTTTGAGGATGCTGGAATTATATTTTGGATGAACATGTGCATGCCTACAGGAGACTTTTGAAGTGGCCGAATCAGATTGTTTCTGCCACATATAAAAGTCATACAATTTAAAAGTTAAATTATAAATATTAAGGCTATATTGAAGCTTTTCAGAGTAGTTCCACAACTGATCCAAATCTTATTAAATAGTCAAATCAGGGCTTTTGAGATGTTATTCAAATGACATTTTCACTGCAGCCTAGAATAGAATTGTATTGTCCCTAAACATGATTAATAGGGGGAGCTTTTTGAGCTGTGTGTCATGTCTTCACTGTTCACTCACACAGTACCTGGCCTCTCTGCTGCTTATCAGATAATCCTATTTGTTCTTGTGGGTTAATATTCAAAATTGATGCAGCTTTGAATGCTTTTATGTGTGGTATGATTGTTACCCTATTGCAGATCTGGACAAACTATCCAACAAGCACTATTGTCACAATGAATGGTGGATGGAGGGAAGGATGAACCGTTAGACTGGTAGGCTATACTGACCTGTGGTATAGTTAAGCAATAAGGTCAGAGGGGGTGTGGTATATGCCCAACATACCACTGCTAAAGGTTGTTCTTAGGCACGACGCAACGTGGACTGCCTGGATACAGCCCTTAGTCGTGGTATTTTGGCAACATCACTGCACTCTATACTCCTCTGTAAACTGATCATCTCTGTATGCCCATCGCAAGACCCACTGGTTGATACTTATTTATAAAACCCTCTTAGGCCTCACTCCCCCCTACCTGAGATATCTACTGCAGCCCTCATCCTCCACATACAACACCCATTCTGCAAGTCACATTCTGTTAAAGGTCCCCAAAGCACACACATCCCTGGGTCACTCGTCTTTTCAGTTTGCTGCAGCTAGCGACTGGAACGAGCTGCAATAAACACTCAAACTGGACAGTTTTATCTCACTCTCTTCATTCAAAGACTAAATCATGGACACTCTTACTGACAGTTGTGGCTGCTTTGCGTGATGTATTGCTGTATCTACCTTCTTGCCCTTTGTGCTATTGTCTGTGCCCAATAATGTTTGTACCCTGTTTTGTGCTGCTATCATGTTGTGCTGCTGCCATGTTGTGTTGCTACCATGTTGTTGTTATGTGTGGCTGCCATGCTATTTGTTGTCTTAGGTCTCTCTTTATGTAGTGTTGTGTTGTCTTTCTTGTCGTGATGTGTGTTTTGTCCTATATTTTTATTGTATTTATTTAATCCCAGCCTACGTCCCCGCAGGAGGCCTTTTGCCTTTTGGTAGGCCGTCATTGTAAATAAGAATTTGTTCTTAACTGACTTGCCTAGTTAAATAAATATTATTATATTCCACAAACCCATGAGGTGCCTTATTTTTATTATAAACTGGTTACCAATGTAATTATAGCTGTATAAATAAATGTTTTGTCATACTCGTGGTATATGGTCTGATATACCACGGCTTTCAGACAATCAGCATTCAGGGCTCAAACCACCCAGTTTACAATAAAAGTTAGCACACTGAAAAGGAAAAGCATAGTGCATATGGGAAGTACCAAAACACCTTAATTTAGGGGAGGCGCATGCTAGCAGATTAAGAAATTTGGCTAGGATGGAAGAAATTATATAGTAAAACCTGCAACTAGCGAATGTAACTAGGGGGAAAATACACTACCCTTCCCTGTGTCCAATAAAGAAAACACACAACCCTCCCCAAAGCAACAAAAAAAAAAGTCTGCCAAACCCACCTTCCCCAGTAAATTGTGATGTGTCCCTAAATTCCCTGTTGAAAAAAGATTGCTGTCTGAGTGCAGTATAACTGCAGTACACTGTAGTATAACTGTCGTTAGAATGCCGTAAAACTGCAGTATGCTGCAAATACTGCATCCAAAATAACACAGTTATTTTTACTGCAGACATTTAGCATTGTAACAGCAGTTACAGAGTAGTATAACTGCATCTCAACTGCAGTACACAGCTGAAAAGTTCAAACAAAACGATATTAGCGACGGTATCGGTATCAACCGGGTCAAGTATCCTAGTTTGGAACATGGAGATAAAGAGCAATTCGATTCTTACCATGGATATCTTTCTGAGCGATATTCTGAGTTCGAATGAGCGAGGACAAGCGTCGGACATCCCCCTTGAATACACATTCATGGACTGGAAAGTCTTCGCGGGTTCGTATGATAGGGTTTTTGTTGTTATCATCGATTACGTCCGCCGTTGATAATGTGTTAGTGTTTGCATTTAACTGCGATTGCTGATTCTGATGTTGTTGCTGTGCCGATGGAGATTTGACCAACTTGTGATTGCTAAAGATTTTACTTGCTTTGCCTTTATTATTAGTCTTGGTTAAAGTAAATGTCCCAGTTGCAGCCTCCTCGTCCGGTTCCAGTAAATCCTCTTCTTTGCTCGGTTTATGATCCTTGCGCAGGGAGCGGATCTTTTCTCCGGTCATTTTCTAAACAATTGACAGCAGAACTGAGGGTGCCGTTGACGATGACCCTCTGGGCAAATAGATGTATTTCGTTGGCAAGAATGCAAATGGTAGTTCACCCAAAAACTGTAGATTGCATAACATGAAAACCACAAATTCTTCAATGAATACAATTAAATAATAATGCAATTTAAATCGGTAGCAAATACTCCACAATAACTAAGTAACTACCAGAACTCTGTCCCCTTCTTCTCATTGACGAAACTGTCCCTGCATAAGCGGCTCCAACAGAGCGCATCTGCCATCTTCCGCCAGTAGTATCGCGAGAGTTTACAACGGTTACAGATTTTACATGATTTATTATCTGGTGGTTACATTGTATCAGGGGATATTACAAACCAATGTGGTTACAATAGTACAACCCAAAAGCTACAGTGTTCAGGCCTACTCATAATGAAATGCATTGGCTACTATTATGCACACTAAGCATCAATAAGTTATTAATATTAGTTTAAAAAAAATATATGTTGCAAAGCAAACTAGGACACTAGCGACTACAAGTTAAATTCTAGTGTTCTCAAAAAAGTTAATGGTTACAACACTTGACTGACAGACACGCACAGTCAGTGGAATTCTATGCATTTTATGAACGCTTTGACAATAACAACATCGTGTTGGTTGTGAGGGCCCCCACCGACCCAGAAGATTGGGTGATTTCGCTCTTCAAGGCCAATGTCAGTAAAGTCTTTAATCGGGTCAATACCGCAAGGCTGCGGGGCCGATGGTATTCCAGGGTGCATTCTCAGAGCATGTGCAGAACAGCTGGAAGGTATGCTCACGGTAATTTTCAACCTCTCCTTGTCCCAGTCTGCAATTCCCACGTTTTAAGATGACCACCATCATTCCTGTTCCCAAAAAAATGACACACTGCTCAACTCATCTCAACCATAGACCGATATAGCATCCACAGTTACAACTCATAGGTGACACTTAAGCCTTGTTCACACTGAAGGCCTTAATGCTTGTTTTCCACATCTGTTTTGGAATGATGATGGTCCAAACAGCATGTTAGAAGTAACTAAATCAGATTTATGTTCAGACATCAGTCATTTGCATCTGGGTCATACCTGAAATTGTGATAGTACGAACTGGCCATGACTGACCCAGCAGACTCAGACCAGGTCTGCCACGTCAACTCCTCTTAAGGAGCCACAATTGGAAGGCACAAGGAGTTTCTTCGTGGTCTCATGGAAGGGTTCCAGACCTTGGCCGAACGCCACGACCAAGCATTGAACACATTGCTAGAGCAATTCCGTGGGTTGTCTACTATGCAGCCTACCACGACGGTAACCTCCCAGCCCCTCAGTTACCCGGCTGGTAGCAGCGCAGTCACCATTGTTTCCCGGCAACCCCACTTACCTCCCCCGGGGGAGCATTTAAATGGAGAGTTGGGCACCTGTGTTCACTCATCATCGAGCTGCAGCCCTCATCCTTTCCCTCAGACTGCTCTAAGATAGCATACCTCATCACGCTGATGTCTGGGAGGGCTCTCGCCTGGGCTACAGCAATATGGGAACAACAGTCGGCCATATGCTGCAGTCTGGAGGAGTTTGTGGCAGAGGTAAAGAAGGTTTTTGATGCTCCATTGTATGGGAGAGAGGTTGCCCGGAAGTTACTACAGCTTCGGCAAGGCTCCCACAGTGTAGCAGACTACGCAGTGTATATCTGCACTTTGGCAGCTGAGAGTGCCTGGAATCCGGAAGCACTGTTCGACATGTTCCTGCACAGAGTTTCGGAGTAAGTAAGGGACGAGCTTGCTGCCCAGGAACTACCGACGGATCTTGACTCGCTCATCGCCTTGACCATTCGGATCAATGGGCGATGACGAGAACGAAGGAAGGAGATTCGATTTCACTCGCCCGTCCAAGGATTCCACCTCGCCTCTAAGGTATCCTGGAAGTCCCCGATGGCTCCGTTGCCGAGAGAACCCAAGGCTTTCAGAGTTTCCCCGGGAGACTCCAAAGACTGCTGATCCACCTCTTCCCCAAACCCATGCAACTAGGCAGAGCTAGGCTGTCTCCAGCTGAACGGCTATACAGGCTTCACACTAAGAGCTATCTGTATTGCAGGACTACTGGTCATTTTGTCTCCACCTGTCCACTAAAAGACCAGGCTCACTGGTAGGAACGGGTACTCTGGTGGGCCATACGGATAATTTTTCTTCTCCCCTTACTCGCATCCCTTTTCATGCCATGTTGCTGTGGGGGAACCAGTCGCAATCTCTCCGGGTACTCATTGACTCTGGGGCCGATGAGAGCTTTATGGACGCTACCCTGGACATTAGAGCACTGGACGGGCGCTCTATAGGCCAGGTCACCCACAATTACCACCCATCAATCTACATGTATCAGGGAACCACAGCATGACGATCCAGCAACTGCTCTTTAAGTCTCCTAAGGTTCACGTGGTATTGGGATTCTCCTTGCTCCAGCGACACAATCCCTTATTCACTGGCCTGCCGGTGCTATCATGGGCTAGAGCCCGTTCTGCCACGCCTATTGCCTGAAGTTAGTGCAGCCTGCCCCGGGACATCTTCCTGGGGCCTCAGAAGTTGCCCCGGACCTCTCCACCATGCCCGTGGAGTACCAAGACCTCCGGGAGGTGTTCTGTAAGGTCCAGACCACTTCACTGCCGCCACACCAACCATATGACTACAGGATTGTTCTTCTTCCAGGCATCACTCCGCTACGGGGACAACTGTACTCTCTGTCGGGTCCAGAGACCAAGGCAATGGAGACCTACATAGAGGACTCCCTAGCTGCTGGGTTCATCCGTCCTTCTGCCGGTGCAGTGTTCTTCGTGGAGAAGGACAAATCGCTGCGCCCGTGCATCAACTACCAATGTCTCAACGACATCACGGTGAAGAATCGCTAACCGCTACCTCTCATCTCCTCGGCCTTCGAGCCGCTCCAGGGGGCCACTGTGTTATCCAAGCTGGGCCTACGGAACACCTACCACTTGGTGCGGATACGGAAAGGGGACGAGTGGAAGACTGCCTTCAACACAGCCAGCTGCTACTACGAGAACCTGGTCATGCCCTTTGGCCTTACCAACGGCACTGCTGTGTTCCAGGCTCTGGTTAATGATGTTCTCCGTGACATGTTGAACCGGTTCGTCTTCATCTACCTCGATGACACCCTCGTCTTCTCCCGCTCCACCCAAGAACATGCACTCCGACAGATTCTCCAATGCCTTCTGAAGAACCAGCTTTTTGTAAAAGCAGAGAAGTGCAAATTCCATCACTCCACCAACCGTTTTCTGGGTTACATCATCACTCCAGGGAGTGTACAGATGGATCCCGGGAAGGTAAGAGTGGTGGTGGATTGGCCCAAGCCTACGTCCAGAGTATAACTGCAGCGTTTCCTGGGTTTCGCCAACTTTTATCACTGCTTTATCTGGGGCTACAGCACACTGGCTTTTCCCTTGTCTGCACATACCTCTCCCAAGGTTCCGTTCATGTGGTCCCCAGCTGCTGACTGGGCGTTCCGGGATCTCAAACACCGCTTCACCACAGCTCTCATCTTGGTTCATCCTGACCCGTCCCGCCAGTTTGTAGTGGAGACCGATGCTTCGGGAGTCAGAGTGGGGGCTGTTCTGTCCCAGCGGTCTGCCCTGGACCTCAAGTTGCATCCCTGCACCTTCTTCTCCCACCGCCTCAACGCCACGGAGAGGAAATACGATGTGGGGAATCGTGAGCTTCTTGCGGTGAAGATGGCATTGGAGAAGTGGAGGAACTGGCTGGAGGGGGCAGAACATCCATTCATTGTGTGGACCGACCACAAGAACCTGGAATATCTCTGCACCACTAAGCGCCTCAATTCCAGGCAGGCTAGGTGGAACCTACTGTTCATCCGGTTCAACTTCTCCCTCTGGCGATGGCACTCAGCTGGGGAATAGGGAACCATGTTCGCGAGGCGCAACGTTCCCAGCCAAACTGGGGGGGGGGGGGGGTCCAGATAACCAGATGTCCGTGCCTGACGTGGGCCCACTCCTCTAGGCTAGCCTGCCACCCGGGCTGACGTTTCTGACGTCTCTGCATTTGTTGCCGCTTGCACGGCCTGTGCACAGAACAAGACTCCTCAGCAAGCTCGGCTGGATTCTTCCAACCTCTGCCTGTCCTTCACCATCCCTGGACTTTGTCACCGCCACCTTGACCGTTGTGGATCGGTTTTCCACTTCATTCCTCTTCCCAAGTTACCCTCTGCCAAAGTGATGGCCCAGCCCATGGTGCAGCACGTCTTCCGGATCCATGGACTGCCAGCCGACATGGTCTCCGACCGGGGTCCTTAGTTCTAGTCCCGGTTCTGGAAGGCGTTCTGCACCCTCATTGGGTCGTTGGCTAGCCTGTCCTCCGGGTTCCACCACCAATCCAATGGCCAGTCGGAGCGAGCCAACCAGGACCTTGAGACTACTCAATGTCTGCCATGACCCCCCAGGGGGCAAATCTGTGGTGGCTCTATAGCTAATTATCTGCCCTTCCGGGTGGAATCCCTCAAACTCTTCCCCTGTTTTACCGGCCCATTTCCCATCTCCAAAATCATTAGCCCCTCTGCTGTTCATCTTCTGTTGCCCCATACCCTTCATATACTTCCCACCTTTCATGTGTCCAGAGTTAAACTCATGTCCCACAGCCCTTTGTCTCCTGTTGGTTCAACCTTGGGGCAAGGGGGTTCCAGTACCTTGTTGACTGGGAGGGTTATGGCCCGGAGGAGATGTGCTGGGTCCCCACCAGAGACATTCTGGACCCAGGCCTCATTGCAGATTTCCAACACCGGCACCCCGGTCAACCAGGTATGCACCCAGGTAGGATGCCAGGTGGCGCCCCTAGGAGGGGTGGTACTGTCACACCCTGATCTGTTTCACCTGTCTTTGTGCTTGTCTCCACCCCCCTCCAGGTGTTGCCCATCTTCCCCGTTATCCCCTGTGTAATTATACCTGTGTTCTCTGTTTATCTGTTGCCAGTTCGTTTAGTGAAACCTTCCAGCGTTTGTCCCCATGCTCCTGTCTGTTTGTTGCTCCTGTTTCCTAGTCCTTCCCGGTTTTGACCCTTCTGCCTGCCCTGACCCCGAGACCGCCTGCCATTCTGGACCCTTTGCACCCTCTCTGGATTACTGCCCTCTGCCTGCCTTTGACCTGTCGCTTGCCTGCCCCTGTATTCAAAATAAACTTTTGTTTCTTTGACACTGTCTGCATCTGGGTCATACCTGAAACGTGATAATTGGACATGATTTGGAAAGGCACACACCTGTCTACATAAGGTCCCACAGTTGACAGTGCATGTCCGAGCAAAAACCAAGCAATGAGATTGAAGGAATTGTCTATGGAGCTCCGATACAGGATTGTGTTGAGGCACAGGTCTTGGGAATATTGAGTTTGGGTGGTGGACCATTCTTGATACACACGGGAATCTGTTGAGTGTGAAAAACCCAGCAGCTTGCAGTTCTTGACACAAAGCGGTGCACCTGGCACCTACTACCATACCCCGTTCAAAGACACTTAAATATTTTGTCTTGCCGATTCACCTTCTGAGTGGTACATGTACACAATCCATGTCTCAATAGTCTTAAGGCTTAAAAATATATTTTTTTTCCCTGTCTCCTTCCCTTTATCTACACTGATTGAAATGGATTTAACAAGTGACATCAATAAGGGATCACCTGGATTGACCTTGTTAGTCTGTCATGGAAAGAGCGGGTGATGTTAATGTTTTGTACACTCAGTGTACCAGTCAAAAGTTTGGACTCACCTACTCATTCAAGGGTTTTTCTTTATTTTTTACTATTTACTACATTGTAGAATAATAGTGAAGACATCAAAACTATGAAATAACATATATGGAATCATGTAGTAACCAAAAAAAGTGTTAAACAAACTAAATATATTTTAGATTCTTCAAAGTAGCCACCCTTTGCCTTGTCTTTGCACACTCTTGGCATTGTCTCAACCAGCTTCATGAGGAATTATTTTCTGCAGTGGGAACCACACATGCGTTCACCTACTCAGCGTCTCACAAAGACATGTCAGTTGGAACCAAACATTTCAAATTTGGACTCATCAGACGAAAGGACAGATTTCCATCAGTCTAATGTCCATTGCTTGTGTTTTTTGGCCCAAGCAATCTCTTATTATTATTGGTGTCCTTTAGTAGTGGTTTCTTTGCAGCAATTCGACCATGAAAGCCTGATTCACGCAGTCTCCTCTGAACAGTTTATGTTGAGATGTGTCTGTTACTTGAACTCTGTGAAGCATTTATTTTTGCTGCAATCTGAGGCTGGTAACTCTAATGAACTTATCCTCTGCAGCAGAGGTAACTCTGGGTCTTCCTTTCCTGTGGTGGTCCTCATGAGAGCCAGTTTCATTGTAGAGCGTAATGGTTTTTGTGACTGCACTTGAAGAAACTTTCAAAGTTCTTGAAATATTCTGTATTGACTGACCTTCTTGTCAGTAATGATGGACTGTCATTTCTCTTTGCTTATTTGAGCTGTTCTTGCCCTAATATGGACTTTGTCTTTTACCAAATAGGGCTATCTTCATATATACCAACCCTACCTTGTCACAACACAACTGATTGGCTCAAATGCATTAAGAAGAAAATAAATTCCACAAATTTACTTTTAACAAGGCACACCTGTTAACTGAAATGCATTCCAGGTGACTACCTCAGGAAGCTGGTTATTGGGGTCAAAGGCATTTTGTAACACGGCATCTACGGCCCCCAAGGGCCAAATCTGTGGTGGCGCCGTCTCTCCATTTTGCATACATCTACCTCTGTGCCAGATTTGACTATCTCAAAATAGTCCTTCTGAATTGTACAACTGTGTTAGCACCGGAGCAGCACCGGAGCAGCACCGGAGCAGCACTGGAGCAGCACCGAGCAGCACCGGAGCAGCAGCGGAGCAGCACAGGAGCCATCACGTCATCAAGAATCATGACAGAAATTGGATGAATATAAAATATGAATATCTGCAGTGTGAGTGATGGAGAAAAAAAATTGGCCTCGAAGACGAAAAGTGTAATTTTAGGACTTTTCTAAATGGACTTCTCTATGGGGCCATCTATGAGAAATGTATTTTTGGGTATGACTTTAGCTAAACTGCAATAACGAAATTGTCCTATGAGCACATTGAAAAGTGTACTTCTAGAACGGAACCCTGGGGTCCTAGCTACAGCCCCCAAGGGCGAAATCTGTGGTGGCTCCATAATGAAACCTTTCCAAGGTATATAAATGTGCCTCTCTGACAAACTTTTACTTTTATATAAAAATAGTCCTTCTGAATTGTAAAACCGTTTTACCGTTGGGGGCCATTTTGTAAAATGTCTGCCATGACCCCCCCAGGGGGCAAATCTGTGGTGGCTCTATAGCTAATTATTTTCAGGGTACATGAACCTACCTCCGGACCAAATGTAGGTGCTGTTATATCAAAACAGTCCTTCTGAATTGTAAAAGTGATACGTTTTTTATTGATGGATAGCCAGGGGCACGCTCCAACACTCAAACATAATTTACAAAAAATGTATTTGTGTTTCTCTTGATAAGTGTGTGAATTGGACCATTTTCCTGTCAAAATGTAACAAGCACTTTTGGGTGTCAGAGAAAATGAATGGAGTAAAAAGTACATCATTTTATTTAGGAATGTAGTGAAGTAAAAGTAAAAGTTGCCACAAATATAAATAGTAAAGTACAGATACCAAAAAAAAACTACTTAAGTAGTACTTTAAAGTATTTTTACACCACTGTATAACTCCGGTAAAGAAATATTCTGCCAGGTGCATAGTCTGTGATTATAGAGTAAAGACCCTAGAAGGACTGTCGATCTATAAACTTTAAAATTTTACTTTACAGTCAAACTGTCTTCTGCCTGAAACACTCAACAACATAGCACACCACCTCCCCCCTGTGGTACAGGACTGGAAATAGTGTGATAGAGAAAAAGTGTACTGCTTTTTATCACAGCAATAACTTGACTCTCCTCCGTAGCATCAATGGGAGTGTTGTTGTTGTTGTTTTACAACATTTACATTATTATGTACTAAGAATAAAAATACAAATGTGTTATAATAACTCTCTGTGTATATGTTTATGAATGTGGAAAATATACACGAAACTGTCTTCAACAAATTAGTGGTATAAATGTGTCTTAGATTACTTTGAAACTAAGAACAAACAATATGATTTGTATGTAATCAGGGGCGGACTGGGACCAGAAAACTGCACTGGCATTGCTAACACACCGGCCCATTTTTCCCTTCCCTTGAGGCCCCCACACCGGCCCATTTTTTCCCCCCTCAAGGCTCCAAAACCGGGCCATTTTTTTCTGGAGGCCCCCATTGCTAACCAGATAATTCAAATTTTGGACAGGCCCACTGGGCTAAAAATGGACCAGCCCACCAAAATGCCAGATAGCCAGTCCGCCCCGCCGCGGATGTAAATATATAATGCCGCATACTCTTCCTCCTATTGGCTTAAACCATGCATCATACCATCATTGCTGTGGAAAAAATAAACCATGCAAGCAAGCATAGCAAACAAGCCACGAGCTAACTCGGGTTACGGGAAGTCCCTGAAATACCAATCGGTGCCATCCTCCCGTTGTAGAGAAGTGGTGATTGGGTTAGAAAGGATTTGGGCGTTACACGTCGCCGTTAAATTCACAATTTACTTTTCATTATGAGTATTCAACGGTAAAACATAGCGACACATCACTCTCAGGGAACCGGACTGGATTTGCAACACATGGCTTCTTCACACCATCAAAACGACTTGTCCACCGGTTTCCACCCGCAGTTCAAATCTTTCGCAACAGAGGCGATCCACGTTGGGCAAGAACCGGAGCAATGGAAATCTATGGCCGTAGTGCCACCTATTTCTCTGTCCACCACGTTCAAGCAGTATAGACCTGGAGATCATGCTGTAAGTTGCCTGATGCAATAACCTTTATGTCTATTATCGAAGGCTGTTAGTTCCGTATGGGGTGTCTTTATACCAATCCGGTATACTGAACCGGTCCCGTTCAACGAATTTTCAGGGAAAATGTTGATGTTAATATTATTATGTATGAAAGTATGGTTGCTAGTCTTTCCCTGCCTAGCACATACGTTACCCATTTTATTACACAGTCAGAACGTTGTCTGCGCAACCTCTGACAGTGATGGGAAATTAGATTTTTTTGTGACGAATATCGAAAAGTGAAAGTGAACAATTTATTAGATTTTACCGAATCATTAATGACCAGGTGATCATCAGTACCAGCATCTGTTTATCCATAGAAGCTGTGGCAAATGTGTGCTCTCTACATGTATCTTCTCATCAGGGTTTTGAGTACAGTCGGAGTGGAAACCCGACCAGAAACTGCCTGGAGAAAGCTGTTGCTGCTCTGGATGGAGCAAAACACTGTATGTGTTCATGTTAGACACCATTACCTCGTGAATTTGTATCTAATCAAATTGAACAAGTTAGAGAATGTATAGTCTAAAAGGTCGAAAATAGACTTAACTAGCCTCGTGACGATAATGTGTTCTTTGAACTATCGTTAACTGAATTTCCTGTGTAGGTCTTGCTCTTGCCTCTGGGCTGGCTGCGACTATGACCATCTCTCACATGCTGAAAGCTGGAGATGGCATTGTCTGCATGAACGATGTGTATGGAGGTAAGACATGGCCAACAGTGTCTAGAACTGTCTAGATAACCACCGGAATGGTAGACAACGTTGTGGGTGAAAGACCACACACATCTAAGTTTTTATATTTGATGCATATGACCATGAAGCAGTAATATATTATGATTTTTCTCTCCAGGTACCAATCGTTATTTCCGAAAGATTGCTGCAGAAGTTGGCTTGGTTGTGTCCTTTGCTGATTGCACCAAAATCGAGTTGCTCCAGGCTGCTCTTAAGCCAAACACAAAAGTGAGTGGAATTCTAAGTCTACTTAATGACCTTATTTCACTATTTATTTTTTACCTAAATCAACCCAGGTTTCAGGTTTCTTATTTGTACAAGAATAGACGTCATCCAGCATCAGCGCTATTTTTTCCCCCCCCTTTTGTTCTTTATGTTAAGTGCTCCATCCTGAGCTTTGTCGTTAGTCATCGGACTCCATTTGAGAATTCAATAAGAGGCGCTTCACTCTCCCTGTGACTTGTCTCTCCAGTCCCTACATGACTATAGTTTATGACCTACATGTTATAGCTGAGAGTTTTTGGTTGGGAGCCAAACTATGAAACCCAAACACCTGTTGAACTTCTATTTAAACAAAAATGCTCTTTTATTTTCTCTTTATGTAGTTGGTATGGATCGAGACCCCCACCAACCCCACCATGAAAGTGGTGGATATCCAGGCCTGTGCAGATGTAGTCCACCAACACAACACTGATACCGTGGTGGTTGTGGACAACACTTTCATGTCAGCCTACTTCCAGGTTTGTTTTAAACAGTACCAGTCAAAAGTTGACACACTTACTCATTCCAGGGTTTTTCTTTATTTTGTACTATTTTTCTACATTGTATGACATTTTCTACAAAGTATGAAATAATACATGGAATCATGTAGTAACCAAAAAGGTGTTAAACAAAAATACGTTTTAGGTTCTTCAAAGTAGCCACCCTTTGCCTTGATGACAGCTTTGCACACTCTTTGAGGTATTCTCCTGGAATGCATTTCAGTTAAAAGGTGTGCCTTGTTAATTTGTGGAATTTATTTCCTTGATGCGTTTGAGCCAATCAGTTGTGTTGTGACAAGGTAGGGGTGGTAAGACTATATTATGGCAAGAACAGCTCAAATAAGCAATGAGAAACAATAGTCCATCATTACTTTAAGACACGAAGGTCAGTCAATCTGGAAAATTTCAAGAACTTTAAGTGTCTTCAAGTGCGGTCGCAAAAACCATCAAGCGCTATGATGAAGATGGAGCTCATGACGGCCGCCACAAGATTTGCAGCCCAAATAAATGCTTCCGAGTTCAAGTAACAGACACGTCTCAACATCAACTGTTCAGAGGAGACTGCGTGAAGCAGGCCTTCAGGGTGGAATTGTTGCAAATAAACCTCTACTAAAGGACATGAGACTTGCTTGAATCAAGAAACTCGAGCAATAGACAAACTGGTGTAATTCTGTCTAAATTTTTTATATTTGGTTTCCATGTCTTTTGTGAGACTGAGTAGTTGAGCGGATGATCTCCGCATGTGTGGTTCCCACTGTGAAGCATGGAGGTGGTGGTGTGGGGGTGCTTTGCTGGTGACACTGTCAGTTATTTATTTAGAATTCAACGCACACTAAACCAGCATGGCTACCACAGCATTCTGCAGCAAAACACCATCCCATCTGGTTTGTGCTTAGTGGGACTCATTTGTTTTACAACAGGACAATGACCCAACACACCTCCAGGCTGTGTAAGGGCTA